>NW_024412433.1:9345398-9363858 GCF_014898765.1 Herpailurus yagouaroundi
CCTCTGTTGTGGGCCAGAGAATGAACTTATTTATTTATTTCAGGTCTGTCTTCCTTCAAAACCTAGAACCTTGGTTTCATGCACCAATGCGGTTACTGACACCCACTTTGCATATGCAAAGCTTTTGCATATAAAGCAGTGGGGGAGTTGGTTCTTTGTATTTAACAGCCCTAGTAATGTTGTAGTCTTTGTCTTCAAGTGAGGATTGATTAAGAGAGCACGAATATAAAACACCGTCAAAACACCGTCGGTCAATTCCGTTTTCAATGTTCCACGACAGGACCTTTCATCGGCTTGTTTATTAACACCTGTGGGTGTCGCCGGACGGCAATAATTGGAGGGCTGGTGAACTCCCTCGGCTGGGTATTGAGTGCCTACGCAGCAAACGTGCATTATCTCTTTATCACCTTTGGAGTGACAGCTGGTAAGCACAGTGATCTTTTTTAAACTCGATTTTAAATTTATCTGTTGGGCATTTTGGCAATGAATAGTTACGGAGAAAAGAGACCCATTGAAATATTGTGTCCTTCTGTCTCCTCCCCCCCACCCCCACCCCACCGTATACGCCAGGAAACACTTTTTAATATAAGATATTAAATATGCCTTGAGTGTGGAAAAACAACCTAATGAGCGCACTTGGCCTTCCTATTAGAATCTCATTAAATTTCCCATGATTGGTTCTAAGTTGCCAGTCTTCTTTCTTATGAGGAATAGGAAAGGGAAGGTGATAATACAATTCAAAATAATTCACTTAGGTGAACAGACCAAATATGGAGAGAATTGATAACATACTCTCACTTAATAACTGCAGAATGGAGCATGAATCATTGGATAATTATTTTCTCCTTCCGCCCCTTTCAAATGAGTGAAATTAGCAACAAAATCCACAGATATGTAGAGACTCTGAGAAGCAAGTCCAGAGCAGAGAGTGTCACTGCCCAGTGAATAGGTAAGAATTGGCCACTAGGCAACGTGGTTTGCATATCCGTTCTGCAAAACACATTCCCGGCCGTAATTTCCTGTATCAACAGGTAGCAGAACTCGCAACAGATGAGTAGTTTCGTGTACAATTCTATTGCAGTGAACCTGACTTTCCTCTTTGAGTACAGAGCTTCAATCCCGATAAATGACACCTTGATGACAGTGTTGGAAAAAGAGTTACACATTAGAATTTGGAAGTTTTGCTTTTATTTTTTTTTGTCCACTTATTATCTGTGTGACTTTGGGCAAATCACTTAACCTGCTTACGCCTCAGTTTACTTATGCTAAATGGGATAATGAAGAGTGCTCGGTTTACAGGATTATTGAAATGATTGAGATCATCTGTAGAAAGCACTTGGCACAGCATTTGCCACAAAATAGAGTCCTCAGTAGGTATTAGCTCATGTGTAATTGTCGTATAGAATGCAACATCTTTATTATAGTATAAGCGTAAGTGCCTGCTTTATGATAGCAGGAGACCTGAACACAAAAAGCTACCCTCCAAATAAATTGGCAGGCTGGTTCTCTGTCAGTTACATCAATCCGCATAAAGCATTTCTGTTTCCTTCCAAGCATAGTTTGAAAACCACTGATCTGAAGGACTTGGTAACAGCTCTGAAAGAACAACTTAAGATGTTTTCCCTGAGTAGTTTAGCAACTTTCCCCAAACGGTCCAATGAATAGAGCCAGCACTGGGATTCTGATACTATAGGTGAGGAAATAAACACTCCTGCTGAGATCAAGGAGCCACACTGGGGTCTCTGGGCAGACATATGGGGCCCCTGTAACTTGATGTGCTGGTATTTGGTTATACAGACTAGGACTTGATCCTAAAAACTGAGACTTGAGTTCTCATCATTCAGAGATTTCTAGGATTAGGTTCTTTGTTTAAATGAACTTTATTTCTTGCAGTTAATTGCTTTTTGACCTTCAAATAATATTGTTTCCACATTCATTCATTTCCTTCTTCATTCACTTACATATTCAACAAATATTTCTGGGTCTAAAGAAGTAGAAGGAAAATCAGGAGGCTAATGAAAGGAAAGTGTATCTTGAGCACTCTATGGCTCCCACTTTTTATACAGGAAACACCCAAAGAAAGTCCCTGAAAATAAATGTATCCACCTCACCCACAAATACATATCTAACTATACTTAACTAGAAAATCCTGCTAAATCAGTTAGCTTATATATATATATACACGCAAAACCCTGGGCTGTCATTACAATTCATGTTTGCTATCCTTCTTCATTCCAAAAAGTATTTGAGACAGATTTCTTTGTATCTCTCTCTTTTTCTGAACACCTAAACAATTAAAACCATGTGGGAATATCCTATTAGGCAGAAAAATAATGTCTGTCTGAGCAACCTTATTCAGCAGGGGGAGTCTGGACACATGTCTTCAGTTTACCAGTGCTCCATTTTCTTAGGTCTGTCCCCTGAAGACACGTTTTCCCCCATGCACACTGACCCAGGACCACAGGATTTTCTCTCCCCTTCTGGGCCTCTTTCCTCTACCCTGTTGGTAGGGCTGTAGCCCCTCCTCTGAACTTGAGTGTGGTAGAGAATTGTTCCAGGGCCCTGCCCAGGTCTGAACATTAGCAGGGCCTTGCTTGACCCTTGGGCTCGAGCCACATATCCCTGTCCTGGGTAAGGCCTGTCCTATAAGCTTATGGAATACCCCTGCCCATTACCGATGGCAAAGCCACCTTAGGAAAGGGGAGGATGCTGTTAACGGCATGGATAACATAACAGGGAAATAGATATTTGCAACGTTGGGCCTGGAGGTTTTTTTCCCTCACACATGAGATTGTCTATTAGGTACACCGAGTTAGAATTAGGGCTTATGCTTAGGTATTTCAGTTCTCTTCCTATTAATCATTTGATTCTGCTGGTGTTTAGAAATCCATAACCACATTAAATTTAGGATGCTAGCTATTGTCAGAAACAAATCCATTTAAAAAAAAAATTAAACTTGCTTTGTGCTCTCAGCAAAATCCAGACTATGACAAATTTCACAGGACAAATGACCCAGTTCTCTCAACAAATAAATTTCAAGGAAAAGCCAGAGAAATTTCAAGAGGCTTAAAATTCATGCCAACAAATAGCACTGTGTGGGCTTTATTTGGACCCTGGTTAGATAAACAAGTTTTTAAAGAAAATGTAGTCATTTCTGAGACAATTAGAAATTCAAACACTTTCTGGATATGTCATGACAGCAAGAAATTCATTTTGGGGCTACCTGGGTGGCTCAGTCTGCTGAGCGTCCGACTTTGGCTCAGGTCATGGTCTCACGGCTCATGAGTTTGAGCCCCTCTGTGCTGACAGCTCGGAGCCTGGAGCCTGCTTCGGGTTCTGTGTCTCCCTCTCTCTCTGCCCCTCCCCCATTTGCATTGTCTCTTTCTCAAAAATAAACATTAAAAAAAGAAAAAAGAAAAAAGAAATTCTTCATTTTTTTTTCAGATTAAGCTGGTTAAAGAATTCTCCTATTTAGAGATTTATATTAAAATATTTGCGGGGCGCCTGGGTGGCGCAGTCGGTTAAGCGTCCGACTTCAGCCAGGTCACGATCTCGCGGTCCGTGAGTTCGAGCCCCGCGTCGGGCTCTGGGCTGATGGCTCAGAGCCTGGAGCCTGTTTCCGATTCTGTGTCTCCCTCTCTCTCTGCCCCTCCCCCATTCATGCTCTGTCTCTCTCTGTCCCAAAAATAAATTTAAAAAAATTAAAAAAAAAAATATTTGCACACAAAATGATATATGCAGGATTTGCTTTACAGTCAGGGGGAGGAGGAATTGTGTTTATGGACTATTGGATATTTTTCTCTGCCTCTTTGAATGTTAGGATATGACAGATTCTGGGTGTTTTGTTTGTGGACTTAAACATCATAAAGATTAATCTAGAGTTTAGTTCAAAATTAAGGATAGCCATTTTCTTCCTGCTCATTTCTCACATAATGCAAATTATTATTATTACCCTCATGGAGGCTTGCAAGGGGGCTTGGGGACCTGTTCCTACTTCTGCTGGGAATCAGTTGGAAGCTAGCTTAATTGTTCTTTTTTTTTTAAGTGTATTTATTTATTTTTGAGAGAGAGAGAGAGCGAGCATGAGCAGGGGAGGGACAGAGAGAGAGTCCCAAGCAGACTCCGTGCTGTCAGCACAGAGCCTGACATGGAGCTCTCTCCCACGAACTGTGAGATCAGGACCTGAGCCAAGATCAAGACACTTGACCGACTGAGCCACCCATGCGCCCCAGCTTGATTGTTTTTAAAACAAGGGTGTCCACCTGAAGACCGTTGAAGATCATTGCCTTCTGACAGTTGCTATAAATATCACTGCTCTCAGGTAAATAAAGGGGGCAGGTGGCTTCTTGAGGCTGGTTTTAGAAACTCAGGCTGAAGCAGGGGTGCCTGGGTGGCTCAGTCGGTTGAGCATCTGACCCTTGATTTGGGCTCAGGTCATGATCCCGGGGTCGTAGGACTGAGCCCCACATCAAGCTCTGCTCCGAGCGGGGAGGCCGCTTGAGAATCTCCCTCTCTCTCTGCCCCTCCCGGCTCACTCTCTCTCTCTTTCTCCCTCAAAAAAAAAGGGGGGGGGAGGCAACACCACAGCTAATTTCCAGGTTATTGTGAAACCCAAATCAAATAAAGCCTATAAAGCAACTGGCCCACTGTTGGCTCTAGTTAATGGTAGTTCGTGTTGTATTTGCGTATATGACTGCTCTGGTCTTCTTTTAAGTTCAGGTAATTCTGAAACTATTAGACGATACTGAACTAAGGAAGCTTCAGCTCTGGGGAGCGACATCGGCCAACGTCTCTTTCGTACTATCATGCCGCCATTCTCATGTCGGGACGTCTTAAGCATTATGGCGCATTAGCCCCATATATGGCGCCCCATGGTCATTGAAGTGGCTTTTATGGTTTCCACTGTACCTATAAGAATGCAAACCACGACCTCCTGGGCAGCATTTTGTTTCGTTTCATTTCATTTTTTAAAACCAAATTCACTTTTTAGAGCCATTTTAGGTTTGTAGCAAGAGCGAGTAGAAAGCCCAGTTCTCTAACCCCCCCACCCCCAACACACACAGTCTCCCCCACCAGCATTTTAATTTGGTCAATGGAAACACAAACTGTTCCAGTTTTCTGAGAAAGATAGCAGCAAAAATCAGAGATACAAGTAAGTATTCTGTGGTTCTCACGTCCAGTAGCTGGGTGTATTTATGGGTACATTCCTTTTATTCTTCCTATACATTTGTGAACAAATGGACCCATTTCTGAGGCTTCTCCAAATTGCCTGGAATTGCTCTGCGGCCGCTGGTACATAAATACTTTCCCGGGTACTTAGTACAATTAGCGCTGACAGCAGGGCCCTTGGCATCCATTTATTTGTTCAGTCACCCATCTTTTCATGCCTGCATCCGTTCGGATCTTCTGATGTGAGCATGCTGGCTTACTTCATTATTGGAGTAAGCTGTGCTGCAAAGCCTCATAGGGAAATGAGGGACTAGAAACTTCCACAGATGACCCGCTCCGGGCTTACCCACTGAGCTTCTTTGTTACGAACATTATTCTTTCTTTGTGTAAAAACAATAGCATAGAGGGGCGCCCGGGTGCCTCAGTCGGTTAAGCCCCCGACTTTGGCTCAAGTCATGATCTCACAGTTTGTGAGTTCGAGCCCCGTGTCGGGCTCTGGGCTGACAGCTCGGAGCCTGGAGCCTGCTTCGGATTCTGTGTCTCCCTCTCTCTCTGCCCCTCCCCTGCTCACACTCTGTCTCTGTCTCTCTCAAAAATAAATAAACATTAAAAAAAAAGAAAAAAGTAAAACCGAATAGTATAGAGACTATGATAATGAAATGCTGCAAGGTCTGGAGACGGTCACTTACGTGGCGCTGTGTGCTTTTTCTCCCCGTCCAACCCGCGCAGGCTTTGGAAGTGGGATGGCCTACCTGCCGGCTGTGGTCATGGTGGGAAGGTACTTTCAGAAGAGACGCGCCCTTGCCCAGGGCCTCAGCACCACCGGGACGGGGTTTGGCACCTTCCTCATGACGGTTTTGCTCAAGTACCTGTGCGCGGAGTACGGTTGGCGGAACGCGATGTTCATCCAAGGCGCTGTGTCCTTGAACTTGTGTGTTTGCGGGGCGCTCATGAGGCCCCTCTCTCCTGGGAAGGAGCTCAACGATGACCGTGGAGGGAAGGATCCACGGGTGGTCCCAGCTCAGTCCCCTGGATCCAAGTCGAGCGGACAGTTGGACGGAGCAGAAGAGAAGGGTGGCGGGCCCAGGAACGAGGAGACCCTCGGGGACCTCCCCGCCCAGGCGGGCCAAGAGAAGGCAGGGCACGGCCAGAACATGGGCGCCTTTTGGGTCCTGAAGACGGCGAGCCAGCTGACCAGGAGAGTCAAGAAGGGCTTCCGAGCCTGGTACTCGGGCTATTTTGGAGCAGCCTCGCTCTTCACTAATCGGATGTTTGTCGCCTTCGTTTTCTGGGCTCTGTTTGCCTACAGCAGCTTTGTCGTCCCCTTCATCCACCTCCCAGAAATAGTCAATTTGTATAATTTATCCGAGCAAAACGATGTTTTCCCTCTGACCTCAATTATAGCAATAGTGCATATCTTTGCAAAAGTGATCCTGGGCGTTGTGGCCGACTTACCTTGCATCAGCGTTTGGAATGTCTTCCTGATGGCCAACTTCACCCTCGTCCTCAGTATTTTCATCCTGCCGCTGGTGCACACGTACGCCGGCCTGGCGGTCATCTGTGCCCTGATAGGGTTTTCCAGTGGTTATTTCTCCCTGATGCCCGTAGTGACTGAAGACTTGGTTGGGATCGAGCACCTGGCCAACGCCTACGGCATCATCATCTGTGCCAATGGCATTTCCGCGCTGCTCGGGCCACCGTTTGCAGGTAAACCATGAGAGGTTTTAAGAGCTTCGAGCACATGTAGAGAGCTGGGTGTATTCTCATTTGTGTTTTGAAGTCCAAGAAAGAAGTTCCCGTTTGTGCACGTGCGTCTTTTTCTTCCCGTTCTGGGCCCCCCAGCTTCTCATTTGTAAACGTTAGCAAGGTAATGGTCCTTCTTTCAGGTAGAATGAGATGAACTTCCAATCTGTATCCGCAAGATAAGCGGCCGGGCTAGTAAAGTGGGCAGTGGAATCGCGCAGAAGCCCTACCCCATCTGGAGGAGGCAGCCTCCGCCCACCTCCAGCTGATCTCGGTCACCAAGAAATTTGGAAAATTGTTGCCAGATTCTCTATCGTTAGTGTTGTTGCTGCTGCTGCTGTTTCCAAAGGAAAACTAGGACTTGAGCTCTTAGGTGACGTTTCCAGATTTGTCTTAATTAAATTTAATAATTTTTTTTTTTTTTTGAGAGAGAGAGAGCATGAGCAGAGGAGAGGTGGAGAGAGAGAGAGACAGAGAGAGAGAGAGAATCCCAAGCAGGCTCTGTGCCCAGTGTGGAGCCCGGCGCCAGGTTCCATCTCACAACCGTGAGACCATGACCTGAGTCGAAATCGAGAGTTGGACGCTTAACCAATGGAGCCACCCACACACCCCTATGTTATTTTAATTGAAGTATCGTTGACACACAACATTATATTAGTTTCGGGTGTATAACGTAGTGGTTCCACAATTATGTACATTATGGACTGCTCATCATGGTAAGCGTCATTATCATGACATTTCCAGATGTTTAAGACACTGCGCGTAGGTCCCATGGGACACACCAAGGAGCTGGGTCTAGCCTGGTAGCAGTTTCTTGTCGCTGCTCTGATAACTGCCACGGACTTATGGGCTTAAAACATTACAGACTTATTACCTTATAGCTGTAGGGGTCAGAAGGCTAAATTGGATCCCAGCGGGCTACAGGCAAGGTGGCCGCAGAACCGCCTTCTTTCTGGAAGCTGCAGTGGAGGCACCCATTTTTTCCCCCGTGGCAGCTTCTGGAGACTGCCTGCAGTTATGGTTCTTAGCCCCTTCCTGCGCCTTCTAAGCCGGTGACGCAGCTTCTCATCTTCCTCTGATTCTGACTCTCCTGCTTCCTTCCTTCACTTGGGTTACATCGGCTCTGCTGGACAGTCCAGGATAATCCCTGTCGCGAGATCCTTAACTCAATCCCATCTGCCAAGTCTCTTTTGCCACGTAAGGTAACATTCACAGGTTCCAGGGACTAGGACGTGAGCAGCTGGGGAGACTTGGGGCATTCTGCTCACCAGAGGCCCAGAGGCCACCAGTTGACAACATCCGGGGCCAGCTCTCTCCCACGTGTTCACCTGAGTTCAGTGAGGAACTTGCTTGCCACAGTGGGCGTACCAGAAATCACGGGTACTCAGGAGTCCCAGGGCAGCCGGGGATCTCTCTGAACCTGTTGTTTGTGGAAAACGTATCAGCAGGTAGACTCAGCCCCCAAGAGGCCAGGTACTGGGCGAAGGTGACGAAGTCAACTCTCTGTCCAAAGATTGGAGGCAGGAGCCCACATAGTGTGGCAGGGGCTGGGGCCAGACATCAACACATAGGTGCCACCTAGAGGTGGCTGACAGGGCTGCGAGGTCAGGGCCGGTAGCTGTCATCAAAGCTGCCAGAGCTTTTGTGCAGTGATTTCAAGTGACTTGGTAGAGCCTCACCCGTTCGTGTGCCCCCACCCCCTGCTTGCCTGGCCCCTCCTGGCCCTTTATTCTCATATCCTCTGCAGGAATACCTCTACCAAAGAACCCCATGGCTGCAGGACAAAGCCCTCCCCGCCCTTTCCTTCCTAGTCTCTCTAGGGATCATACAGTCATATCCTATCCTCCGACCCCACTGGCAGAAGGCTTGTGTCAACACATTCATTTTTAAGTCCCCCACAGAATGTGAGATTCAAGAAATCATGGATTTTTGCCTATACAGCTGATAGCACTGGCTGGTAAAGGTTTAAGACCCAAGACTCAGTTTAGGAAACCTACCGGCTACAGGGGGGGCTGCTCCCGTTCTGTCCATACACAGACATGCGGGTGCAGCATTTCTAGGTGACAGTGATTAACAGGCAGTGTAGCAAACCAAACTGGTAGCTGAAAAGCTAGAACTTGCTCAGGGATCTCATGCAGAATTTCCTCTCAGGGATGCAGTTGGCTGTAAGAGAGCACCCCACCAATGGTAGCTTAAACAGAGATTTAGTTGTGTCGCATAATCAGAAATCCGTAATTCAGAGATACTGGATGGTATAGGGACAGCGTCTCCAAGATCCTTCTGGCCTTTTCCTTATGCTAATTGCCTCATGGCCGCACAATGACAGCTGCAGCTCCAGCCCTTACATCTTCATTTATAATAAGGAGAAGGATGGGAAGAAAGGCTCAGTTTCAGCAGACTTCCATTTCCATCTGACCGGCCAGAACTGTGTCACACAGCCAGTCCAAGCTTCGAGGGAACTGTATTTTGCTTTCTAGCCTCTGTAGTAGAGGAAGGAAAGGAGAAAAGAATTGAGATTGGGGGTTGGATCAGGCAACCAACGATACTTCCTAGAGATGTGAAACCGAAATATCCATTAAAGGGATGGGGATATGATCAGTGGCTCACCCACTCTCTTGTTGAAAGTTCTTCAGATGTATTGATTTGGAAATGGAATCTGTCATTGACGGTTCTTTTCATGATCCAGGTGTACTTTCTGCTTCTTTTTTTTTATTATTTAAACAATTTTTTTTTTTTTACATTTATTTATTTTTGAGAGACAGAGCGCACGCGGGGTAGGGGCAGAGAGAGAGAGCGAGACACAGAATCCGAAGCAGGCTCCAGGCTCCGAGCTGTCAGCCCAGAGCCCGACATGGGGCTCGAACCCACGAACCGTGAGATCATGGCCTGAGCCAAAGTCGGACGCTTAGCCGACTGAGCCACCCGGGTGCCCCACGTACTTTCTGCTTCTAATGGTCAGTCTGGGGTTATTTTTATACTGATCCGCCAGATTTCAATAGCAGCACCACAACACAGCTGTGACGTGTGGCACATGCAATTCAGGATCAGTGTTAACTAAAGCACCAAAGTTGGCCAGCATACTTTCTTTATCCAATTCTCATGGTCACGTCCTTCTCACTGATTTGCATTCTAGGGCACCTTTTGGAGTGGGAGAGAAAGAAATTAGAACCAGAGCAGGGAGTTATACCCAACCCTCAAATCATCATGTGTTATCTCTGCCTGCTTCAAGGTTCCCACCACGGATGGTAGAAACCGCTGCATTAATGGTTAAGAATCATCTATGAATGGATGTCAAAGGCTGCCCTGGGGACTGTAAAATCAATGTTCTGCTGTGCGTCTCTAGGCCACCAACTGAAGGGGATTTTCTTTCTTTTTGTTTGTTTCTTCATCTTGCACCAAACTCGTGCACTAAGGAATGCTGACGACATCATTGGCTAATTGCACTGTGTTTATTTAATCCATTGACTTTCCAGGCCAAGGAGCCAACATCGCAATGGGATGGAAGCCTAGTCTTTTGTGTATCATAGTTCAGAAGCGACTGGCAATATGAGTAACCAAATTACCACATGAAATTCTTGCTAGAAATTCAAGGTGGGCTAGAAATTATTGCTTAGCTGGGTTTGCTACAGGAAAGATGATTGTTCACATTACTTTTTTCTCTTTTAATGGGTTCAGAAATGAATATGTTTCCCATTTGTCAAAGTGATATCTACTGGCATTAAAAAATCTGGTACCATTTAGTAGCAGGTTAGACGATCACACAGTTCCATTTAGGAGAAGAACATACAATAAGATACTGAACAGACCTTTCAGCCCCGGCATTTAGCAACATGAACTTTTTGATCTAATTCATTTCTAGCATTGTTGGGCATTCAGTTCATCCCTTTGAAAGATGTAATAATAGTAGATACTTTTCTAGAAGTTTCCAATGTAAAATATAGCAAAACGTGGCCACCAGACTTGACTAAGAATCTGTACACACGTACGTCCTCTGTTTGCCTAAAATATAGCAATTAACAATGTTTTCCTTCAAAAGCTGGGAACACCTATTTAATAAATAAGAAAAACATCTATCATTCCTCATTTGACAGACTCCAGTGAACAGTGAATGCAATTTAATAGGGAACCAGATTTTACCTGGAAGCTGTTGATTTGAATTAGTGGTTGAATCAAGGTTGCCGAAGATGCCAGTCTCCAAACCGAGGAACCGAGATCAGACCTGTAGGGAGAGGTGGTGAAGGATGAATGAGGTGGGCAGCTTGTCAGAAACATCGTTTCTCTGAAGGGTTACGTCCCTGCGTGTTGAGGATCAAGGCACGTGGCAAAGCCCTGTCTCTCCTGACCTGCCTTGCATCTGACGCAGGGATGGCTTAAATTCAAAGTGGCAGAAGTGTTAAAACCAGCGCCAAAGAGAAACCGCAGGAACCAGGGTCATTTAAAAATAAATTCTAATGGTTGGGGCTCCCAGGTGGCTCAGTGGGTTAAGTGTCCAACTCTTGATTTCAGCTCAGGCCGTGATCTTACAGTTCGTGGGTTCGAGCCCCTGCATCGGGCTTTGTGCTGACAGCGTGGAGCCTGCTTGGGATTCTCTCTCTCTCCCCCTCTTTCTCTCTGCCCCTCCGCTGCTTGCATGCATGTGCATGCGCTGGCTCTCTCTCTCTCTCTCTCTCTCTCTCAAAAGATAAATAAATAAATAAGAAACTATAAAAACTTGAGTGTGGCTTGTGCTCATGGTTAAGCTTGGGGCTACAGGGGAGGGAGGGGCCACAGCACAGAGCCCTGGGAACTTATTTCAACCCCTTCAAACAAAAAAGTAAAGGAAATAAATAGTCTGATCTGCATACAAATTGATTTTCCAATCAGTTAAGATCTTGTCCTGTTTCTGAGACCCATGTTCAGCAGCAGGGATGGGTCACCTCGTTCCAGCTGTCAGGCATTGGTCATTCTTTCTACCCTGTCACTCGGTCATATGAAAAGCACAGATTTACCCATTGAAATGACATGGTCACCATTCATAGGGGATGAGTGGACTATGGGAACCTCATTTATGTTTTACCGATTGTTTTTAACTGTAGCTTGTAGATGGTCCTGTCACATAATCCGTTTGTAGGGACAGGGCACCGCGTTATCTGCAAGCAGGCCCTTCATAGGTCACAGTGGCGCACAGGTGTCAGGCGGTGACACAGAGCCAAGTTGGGTGCGGTCTCGTTCGCCTGTCCGTGTCAGAGTCCCTTCTGATTCCGTTGGAAGTCACGTCTGTCTCTGGGGTATATGTTCAATCTTCCCTTGTTCCTCTTGTCTCGGATCAGAAGTTAAGAAAACCTGAGAGCATTTTACTAAGCTACATCTCATGAGCCCGGTATTTTCTTCTTTCGTGTGTTTCTATCAAAGAACAAACTCAAAAAAGTTGGTTAACTTCTAAAGTATATCGGGAGCCCACCACTTTTTTTTTTTTTTTTTTTAATTTTTTTTTTCAACGTTTATTTTTGGGACAGAGAGAGACAGAGCATGAACGGGGGAGGGGCAGAGAGAGAGGGAGACACAGAATCGGAAACAGGCTCCAGGCTCCGAGCCACCAGCCCAGAGCCCGACGCGGGGCTCGAACTCACGGACTGCGAGATCGTGACCTGGCTGAAGTCGAACGCTTAACCGACTGCGCCACCCAGGCGCCCCATGGGAGCCCACCACTTTTGAGTGGTTACAATATGTCAATGTTTCATGCTGTCAAGTGTTTGCTTTCCTTATGACTACCTTGACTCGCCCGGTCGCATTCATTATGCAGGAGATACAGTGAATGAAGAGATAAAGACACGACCCAGGAAGTCAGAAGCACTGCTTGACATATTGAGCCGTTGCTTTTGTGTAGCTATTTGTGGGTGGGAGAAGGTTTAGTTGCGTTTATGCATTCATTTGCCCGATAGTTTTGAAAAGATAGCTTTGAAAGGTGGTCACAGAGTACTCCCTTTCATCAGTAAATCATTTCTATCTTCCTTATGTCTTTGCTAATGTACGTGTGCATCTGAAAAAAAAGTGAATGTTCAAAATTTACGTTTTCACCATAAATGAAATTCTTGTGGATGGTTTAATCCTCTTAGTTTGCATGGTTTGCATGTCATGGGACCATGACATGTGACTGATTCTTAGATTTAATCACTGGGGTGTAACTGTGTTTCATAGTTTCTGAGACCTTTTTTTTTTCTGCCACATTTTAACATTATAACATATAGTTATATAATATATATATTAAAGTTTTACAGCTGTAAGTATGAATTTATAAAACATGGAAACTTGTCTTCTTTATAGAATCGATGTTTACTCTCAAACACTCCACAGTGAATGAAGGTTCAAATGTCTCAGCCTTTTTTGGTATACACCAGAAACTCCTTCAGAAGGGTTTTGAAAGTTTGAGAAAAGATTGGTGGTTATATTTGTGAAAAAAAAAAAAAATCATTGGGTTCACTTTCCAACTGCTGGCTTTGTGCCAGCCTGAGAGACCCTGAGAGCTGCACATCACATCCTCCCAGTGGCTCCCAGTCAGCCAGCCACTGTTTCCAGGCCTTGAGTACTTTGTAAGGTGCCCTAGCAGCTTAGAGAAAAATGCCTGCCGTGCCGCTCCCAGGCACCGAGAACTCCGGCTTGTGTAGCCTGGGCTTAAAAATAGCTAAATGAAGGGCACCTGGGTGACTCAGTCGGTTAAGTGTCCGATTTCTGCCTGGGTCATGATTTCACGGCTTGTGGGTTCGAGCCCCGAGTCGGGCTCTGGGCTGACGGCTCAGAGCCTGGAAGAACCTGCTTCCGATTCTGTGTCTCCCTCTTTCTCTGCCCCTCTCCTGTTCATGCTCTGTCTCTCTCTCTCTCTCTCTCAAAAATAAACATTAAAAAAAAAAAAACCTTTAAAAAATGGCTAAATGAAATGTTTGGGGTATTACATGACCTATAACTAAATCCTTATAGAAATATTTATAGGAGCAGTAATTGTGTTCTTGACTTTCATCAGCTATGTTACACTGAATATATTCTTTTTTTGGTTTTGCAGGCTGGATCTATGACATCACAGAAAAATATGATTTTTCCTTCTATATATGTGGCTTACTCTACATGGTAGGAATACTCTTTTTACTCATTCAACCGTGCATTCAAATTATCGAACAATCCAGAAAAAAATACATGGATGGCTCACATGTTTAGTGTCATGTTATGTTTCCCGTAAGATTTCTTTGTGGTACCCACGCCTACCTCACATGATTGCTGTGAGGAGCCTGTGACATTGTGGGGAAGGGCTTTGGATGGTAACGGGCACTGTCATTTGTAAATGCCATGGTCGTGACTTCGTTCGAAAGCAGCACTGCCTTTCCGTTTGGGGAGAAGCAATGCTGGGAGGTATTACAGCCTGCTATGCAGTCTTAGAGAAGACAATGTCCTTCGAAGACACCCTACTACATAGTCGGTAGAAATGCCCTTACAAAAACTATTCTCTCTCATCATCCCCTGCGACTAAGGTTTTAGCTACAGCTTTTGAAACAAACACGGGGAATAAAGTCTTTTCAACTCAACTACTCTTTGTAAGGTGGAAATTAGCCAAATGCTTTTGGAAAGCTTACAGAGGACTGGGTTTCAAGCACAAGAGTATAACTAGGTTTCAGAACTTGTTACAGGGAGCTGTTGATCTACTAGTGAAAAGCAGGCTCTAATTTCAAAAGTAATACCTTTAGTACAATCAGAGAAACACAGTTTATATTTTTATGAAAGAATCCTGCAGCTGGGGAGTACGGTTTCTAAATCTTCCTCTAAGAAAATCATCTGCCGTCAGTCCTAATTCAATATCTAGCTATAAACTGAACCTTAAGACAAAACGTAGATAAATAATAATGATTTCCTTAGTGAGAGGTCGTATTTGTCACACAAACATTGAATCAAGGGCTATGATTCAAGCACTTTTATTCATATCATTGGCCTCTTCGTTTTGGAGGCATGATCTGGGGTTTATAAAAAAATTTTTTTCTGAATTTCTCCCACCCAATAAATCAAGCAGAGAAGTAATTGCTGGCTGGTATCTAAAGCTGGCAGTTAATCATTTTTAAAGTGTGTTACTAATCCAAAATGTGAGACTATCAAATTGTGAGGTTCATAAACACAATTCCCTTAGTCTAGATGTCGGTGCACCTGACAGTGGAGTAGTGCTAACCAGTAGCCCTTCTCTAGAGTCTCTTGTTAGGGAGACAGTTCATTTGCCTGAGCTTGTCGAGGTTCCAAAAATAGCTCTCTTGACTGATTTCGTGCACAAAAGATAACTGTGGCCCATGACATCAAATAATGCTCTTCCTTTATCTGAGATGTTTATTTTTCTAAGCCAGAACAGTTTTCGGACTACAGAATGTTCTTCCCAGATTTTGAAATTTCTGGCCGCCTTACTTGTTTACACATATTTTAGAACCGTGTAAATTTCTACTTACAATTTGCTCCTCACACACGTAAAAATCCTTTGATATCATTGCCCAATGTCTTGGGTCAAATTTATCTAAAGCGAGCACAGACCATTCTGTTAATCCTTGGTAATTAGAAGCAGGGACAGTACTAACAACTGGAATCACAGAACGTTACCCCAAGCTTCGTTTTAGCCAATAGTTTCAGGGTTTTCCTCCACCAAACGCTTCAGAGCTGTTGACGAGGGATTACGGGGACAAATTTCCCTTTTGTTTTGTCTCCATTATTTCCTGTTCCGATGTCTCGTGGGAGGAGTTGTGTGATTAAAGGGACCACCAAAATCACAATAATAATAAAAGGCAGCTAATGGAAAGGAGAAACAAAAGCATAGTTAGTATGCACACTCAATATTACCTCTAATGACTCAAGAATCGCCTGTAAATTGTTATAGATAATAAATTGCATGCATACTTCACTTGGTTCAACACAACGACCTGTTTGTTACCATTACAGCTTTGGCTGCTGTTTAAGAATCCAGCTGTCTATTTTGATAAAGGTATTCTTAAATCCTGAGGCAATGCTCTATCTCTCTATATGTATTTACTGTAATATCAGATAACTAGATTGAGAAAAAAAAAAACAAAACATGTGTTTTAAAACTGACTACAAGCCTTCCATTACTTTCATGTTCAGACAACACCAAATTAACAAGAGGCGGTGTTCAGTATTTTGAATGGTGCTATAGACCATGCATTTTGATGTTCACACTGCTGGCTGTGCATCACAAACATGAACTTTTTGTCCAGTTCCCCGGCTTTCGTTACACCCAAGTTAAACCCGCTGAGGTGCAGTTCATACAGCTGTTCGTTGACTTTCTGCATTTGTGGTAGGGTGATTTCTACCAAATCAGAAGTTCCCATTTTACAAAAACAGTAAAACCTGCTTGCAGCGTTCATGTGGACAACAGAATAAAACAGAATGCTATGAAGAATTACAGCAAACATATTAACACTTCCTGTTTAAACTATGTTATTATTCACAGTTGACAATATTATAAATGGTTCATTGTATATTTATACCACGTGCTTTATAGTGTTCCCCTCCACACACACATATCCAAGCGACTTTTATTTACATAAGATGAAATAAATTTTGTCCTCTTTAAAGATGGTCATTGTGTTTTTATGTAAAATCTCTATTGTCTTGGCTTTAGCGGGGTAAAGTCCTAAAATGTAACTGATGATCATCTGTTTGGTTCTTTCCCCTGGAACAGTTTTTTCTCTAGATGTGGTGATAGAACCACCTGGAGAGAATCACGTAAGGTGGTCGTTAGAAATGCCAAGCCCATGGGGTGCCTGGGTGGCTCAGTTGGTTGAGCGTCTGACTTCGGCTCAGGTCATGATCTCGTGGTCTGTGAGTTCGAGCCCCGTGTCGGGCTCTGTGCTGACAGCTCAGAGCCTGGAGCCTGCTTCTGAATCTGTGTCTCCCTCTCTCTCTCTGCCCCTCCCTCGCTTATGCGCTCTCTCTCTGCAAAGAATAAATAAAACATTAAAAAAAAAAGAAAGAAATGCCAAGCACAGCTATTAAATCTGAAATGTATATGCCTTTTAATCAAGCAATTGCATTTCTAAAAACTTTTCCTACAAATGAACAAAGACTTTTGAGTTGTTGTTTGTTATAGAAAAGACTGGAAACAATTTGAATGTCCATCAATAGGGAACTGTAAAATAAAGTGTGGTATTTATGCAACTATTTTTTTTAAAAACACCCATCTATAAAATTAGAAAACCTTATCCAAGATATAATGCTAACAGAAAAAGGAGAGATAAAATATGTTTAATGTGCTCCCAATTATGTTTTTGTTAATACCAAATAAACATTATTCATATGGCTTGTATATGTATATATAGAACATTTCTGGAAGGAAATGTAAGAAAACACCAACAGAGGTCAGCTCTGGGGAGGGAGGTTTGGGAACCGGTATGGGTATGACTTTGTTCCTCATGCACATAATGCTGTCTCAATTTAAAACTTGTATCCAAAATTATTTTTATTTATTTTATTTTAGAGAGCGAGAGAGAGAGAGAGAGAGAGCGCGTGGGGAGATGTGCAGAGGGAGAGAGACAGAGAATCTTAAATAAGCTTCACACTCAGTCCCATGAATCTGGGATCATGACCTGAGCCCAAATAGTTGGATGCTTAATTGAGCACCGGAGGGGCGGGGGGGGTGCTCAAAAGTATTTCAAATGCAGATTCCTGGATTTTCTTTGAATCTAATGAATTAGAATCTTGTGGGATGAGGCCAATAAACCTACCTTTTATTTATTTTTTATAATGTATTTATTTTCATGTTTATTTCTTTTGAGAGAGAAAGAGAGAAAGAAAAAGAATCCCAAGTAGGGCTCCATGGTGTCAGCGAAGAGCCCGATGTGGGACTCAAACTCTCCAATCATGGGATCATGACCTGAGCCGAAGTCAGACAGTTAACCAACAGCCACGCAAGCCCCCGAAACCTGCCTTTTAGATAAGCTTACCAGCTGATTATTATGCACGCTGGAATCGGAGACCCACTCTCACAGTATTTAAGATCAAAACCTTCTAGGGGCACCTGGGTGGCTCGGTCGGTTAAGCATCTGACTTCGGCTCAGGTCGTGATCTCACGGTGCGTTGAGTTCAAGCCCTGCGTCAGGCTCTGTGCTGACCACTCAGAGCCTGGAGCCTGTTTCCGATTCTGTGACTCCTTCTCCCTCTGCCCCTCCCCCTGTTCATGCTCTGTTTCTCTGTCTCAAAAATAAATAAACATTTAAAAAAATTTTATTTTTTTAATTAAAAAAAGATCAAAACCTTCTAATCAATTTCATACACTTGTCCTGACTCTCGCATTGATTATTTCCTTTTATACAACATTCTGGTCAATCACTATCTTTGGAGCACTCATACTGTGTAATATTTTAATTCTACTAAGTCTTTCTGTTTCCATGGTTCTCTTCCAATCAAGAAATGTAAACTAGGCTTTTATAAGAACAAGACAGGCCAATGTAAACCTCCTGCCCTTGAGTGGCCTGTGTGTAGAAGGAAGTTGCTGTTGCAAAGCACTGAATGTCCCAGTGAGATCACAAAGCGG
>NW_024412433.1:9364258-9406361 GCF_014898765.1 Herpailurus yagouaroundi
ACCTGTTTAAATGAAACTGTAACTGATAATAATAAAGATACAGAGGTTCAATAAAGCTAAGTGTATCTACTTGGTCAAGTAAAAGATACAGACTACAAGTGCCGGACTTAACAATCCTCAAACTCTTGGGTCTTAGGGCCCCCTGGCACTCCTAAAAACAAATCAACACCCAAAGATCCTTTGGGGGGGGTTGGTATGTCTTACTGATATTTACCATGTTAGAAATGAAAAGTGAGACATTTTTGAAAATATGCCTATATTACTTCATTTTGGAATAACAATAAGAAGCCTACTATGTTAATGTAAATAACACATTTTTATGGAAAGTGATCATATTTTCCCCTCTAAATTTTTTTAGTAGGAATAGTGGCATTGTAATGGCATCTGGGTGGCTTGGTTGAGCATCTGACTTCAGCTCAAGTCGTGATCTCACGGTTCGTGGGTTGGAGCCCTGCATCAGGCTTGCTGATGTCAGTGTGGAGCCTGCTTCGGATTCTCTGTCCCCCTCTCTCCCTGTCCCTCCCCCACTCACACTCTCTCTAAAAATAAAAAAGAATAGTGGCATTCTTTTACATTTTTGTGAATCTCTTTAATATCTGGCTTCATAGAAGACAGCTGGATTCTCATATTTGCTTCTGCATTTGATCTGTCGTGATATGTGGTTTTCATTGACATACCCACATGAAGAAAGTTCAGCCTTCTCCCAATATGTAGTTGGGAAGGGGAGGAGTATTTAATAGTCTCTTCAGATAATTGTAGATTCTTTTTGAATACCATGCCAAAACTCAACAAGTGGTATTTCTTTTTTTTTTTTTCAACGTTTTTATTTATTTTTGGGACAGAGAGAGACAGAGCATGAACGGGCGAGGGGCAGAGAAAGAGGGAGACACAGAATCAGAAACAGGCTCCAGGCTCTGAGCCATCAGCCCAGAGCCCGACGCGGGGCTCAAACTCACGGACCGCGAGATCGTGACCTGGCTGAAGTCGGACGCTTAACCGACTGCGCCACCCAGGCGCCCCAACAAGTGGTATTTCTTGGTTAGTTGCAACGTGGAATCTGACATGGTGTCACCAACTTTTTGCACCATCTTTACATTAGAAGCCGTTGACCTGCCTTGCATTTTGGGTGGATCTTTTGCCCACTTACAATTTTGTAACATAATGCTTTCGTCATTCGGAAAATATTGGTCCGCCGGAGAGTTATGGCTCTCCCGAATGTTTTTATATCTCACACAATATGTTTAAAACTCACATGATCATTGTGTCATCCCATTTATATGAAATATCCAGAATAGGCAAAAATCTATAAAGACAGAAAGCATATTAACGGTTGCCTGAGGCTGGAAGGAAAGGAGTGTGTGGAGGGAGTGCCAGCGGGCATGGCTAATAGGGTATCTTTTCGGTGTGATGAAAACGTTCTGGAATTAGCTAATTGTTGCATAATTTTGCAAATATATAAAAACCACTGAATTATACACTTTAACCGGGTAAATTTTATGGTAGGTAAATTCTATCTCAATTGGCAAGTGGACAAGCTCATGGAGGTCGATATAAATTATCTGAAATTCTAATTTCCTTTTGAAAGCTTAAATATCATCATTGGCAACAAATACTGCACTTATTTTCCTTGAAGGGACAGCCTCACTTTTCAATAATGTATCTGCCAAATGTAAACACTGTATTTCATGGAAAAGGCAGTAAGTTCAGCTTGCAGCTTAGGTACAGACGTGCTTTTCCCCAAGACAACCACTGGACTTTGATTTCCAGCAGCTGTTCTTTGTGTATACCTTCCCATTTTGTCACACAGAATATTAAAAAGATGAGGGGCGCCTGGGTGGCGCAGTCGGTTAAGCGTCCGACTTCAGCCAGGTCACGATCTCGCGGTCCGTGAGTTCGAGCCCCGCGTCGGGCTCTGGGCTGATGGCTCAGAGCCTGGAGCCTGTTTCCGATTCTGTGTCTCCCTCTCTCTCTGCCCCTCCCCCGTTCATGCTTTGTCTCTCTCTGTCCCAAAAAAAATAAATAAATAAACGTTGAAAAAAAAATTTAAAAAGATGTGGACTCAGGGTAAGGACTTAATAAATAACAGATAATAATTTTTACTACTTCATCAAAGATATCCGTAAGTGAACCTGCCCATTATTCGACTGCAAGCACCTGGCAGTGGGAAATACAGTGGCTTCCAGCACATTCTGTCGTCACTCCTTTGACTTGTGCTAAGGCACTGGCCGCTGACCCACCATCGCTTTTGCACCGTCAGTGCAAGCATCAACACAGTTGCTCCGGAATCAGCCAAGAGAGTGAATAAAGCTGTTCAATATTTTGAATGTTGTAGCGCCATCTGAGTTTGTTTACAAGAATTCACATCAAAGAACATCTCGGGGGCCCCTGGGTGGCTCAGTTGGTTGAATGTCCGATTCTTGATTTTGGGCTCAGGTCGTGACCCCAGGGTCATGGGATCGAGCCCTGTGTCGGGTTCCATGCTGAGTGTGGAGCCTGCTTGGGATTCTTTCTATATACCTCTGCCTCTCTCCCTTGCTCTCAGGCTCTGTCTAAAATAAAATAAAATTAAATTAAATTAAATTAAATTAAATTAAATTAAATTAAAATAAAGGAAAAGAAGAGAAAAGAAAATAGTTGGTGTTGATACTGGATGAATACAAGCAAAACGGTGAGTCCGGCCACTTCTATTCATTTGTCCACGTGTAAGACAAAAGTCCAATTCTGCACAGAAGATACTAACTCAGCCCTCATGTGTGCAGCTAAATCTCTAATTTGACAAGCTACCGTATCATTAGAAAGTGGCATTGCTGTGGTTCCTTTTGCTGACTCTCCATCCAGAAGGCATCCAGCAGCGTCAGCTGCATGGGGCGTCTGTGCTGTCTCCAGACGGCTCAGCACAGTCACTTCCCCGCGCGGGGCTTCAATGGCTTTTGCGTTTCGCGTCTGAAAGGCTGTAATGATCAATTTTTGGCTTTTAATGAACTCATCACATCTACATTTAAAATATTCAGTTCGCTTTTCTTTAAACTCCACGTTATTATTCTCAAAATGGTGCTGCAACTTTAAGAGGCCCCGAAAAGGTAAAATTTTAACATCATAAAGCCAAGGAAAAAGATAAATCTTGAGAAATATTTTGTTTCGTATTTACACTCTTTTTAAGCAGATTTCAGTATTTCATCTTTTTCAGCATCTTTAGGTTTGGATGGTGCAGCTGTGGGCTAAGAAAGCAAGCTTTCTAATCTCCCTTTTTTAAAGCTAATGATCCAGCCTTGAATATAATAAAAGTATAAGTAAATTTAAAAATCTTAGAATAAAATGCTATTAAATTCTAAAATCATGAGTTTTACAAAAGTTTAAAACTTATAAACCATGGGGCGCCTGGGTGGCGCAGTTGGTTAGGCGTCCGACTTCGGCCAGGTCACGATCTCGCGGTCCGTGAGTTCGAGCCCTGCGTCGGGCTCTGGGCTGATGGCTCAGAGCCTGGAGCCTGTTTCCGATTCTGTGTCTCCCTCTCTCTCTGCCCCTCGCCCGTTCATGCTCTGTCTCTCTCTGTCCCAAAAATAAATAAACGTTGAAAAAAAATAAATAAAACTTATAAACCATTTGGAAGGATATTTTTAAATTACATTGTAAAATAAAACAACAAAGCATACCTACCTCTTGTTGTGTTTCCACGTAAGAGAACTTCAGGATATCAAAATGATTTATTCGATAATAATGAGATTACCTAAATTACAAGAGGTACCACAAAATTTGCTAGCAAGAGCACAGGAGAAGTCCTGAGAACAAACTGAGGCAGCCTCTGACAACTGAACCTATTTATATCCTAAATCTACTGCCTAAGAAGATTCTAGAAAACACAAAAATCTACATGCATACATTCCACTAGCCCTCAGAGAGCTAACATCATGACAGGCTAAGTAGCCTCTGAAAAATTCCACTGTTCACTTGTGAAAGAATGAGTGGAAAAGTCAAATAATGTCTTAAGATCATCGTGAAAATATATTTGATCTCACAGACTGCCAAAAGGGTAGGAGGGACACCCCCCCCCCCCCCGAGGGTCCCAGCACCGCACTTTGAGAACTACGCTGTTAGAGGAATCTGAAGGACAGGGTCATTGGAAGTTGAAGTGGCCTCGGAGGCCAGGTATGATTAAGTTAGGGGCTGGCAGTGTGACAGGGGCAAGGAGAGACCCAAGTGAGCAAAACCACAGACTCGGGAAAGCCCAGGAGAAGTTCAGGTTCAACAGGCACCTGAAGTAATCAGGATTAGGGCTGTGACCAGGCTGAGAAAGTAGGCGAGCATTGTACAAGACCTTGACAGACACGCTAAGAAAAGAAGCTGTCAAGTTCACACTGCTAAGCCCAACCTCTGCAAAGTGGGAGACAAGGTTGACGGTCAGACAGTGCGTCTCAAGTGCCCTCATGGAGGCACGTGTCCAGTAAGAACAGGATGGAGCAGAGAATACCGCCCCGCCCCCCGGCACACACACACCCAGGGTGCATATCGGAATCTCCGAGGAAAGGGTTTCAAACTATTACCCTCCGACCCTCTGTATCCCCCTCCACTGCCATCACCGAGCAAGCACCATGAGGACAGGGGCCCTGGTTTGTCTTCTTCAAGCCGTTCCCAAGCCCTTGGCACAGTGTCTCCAACTGGGCACAAAGCAGAAGTCTGTGAAGCACCTGGTGAAAACCCTCTTGGTGAGCTGGGTTTGGTGTTGGTGAGCTGGAGCACCAGCAGGCTCTCTCTCGTGCAGCATCACACCACACAGGCTTGGAACAGCCTGGAGAAGTAACCTGGAGGTAAGTAGAGGCACGTGTGCAGGACGATTTGGGGCGGGAATAGAAGAATCCTTCCAAGGCGGAAGGAAAGGAGCAGTGGGTTAGGAAGTGAAGCTGGCTAGTGAAGAACCTTGGATGTTAAAGGAGAAAAAAGCCGAGTGTTTACTGACTGTGAACTTGCTGGTGGGTAGGGCTGTGTTCTATTTAGACGAGCGTCCCCGGGGGGCTGAGTCCAGTGCCTGGTGCAGAGTAACTAACAAATGGTGTTCGGAAATGAATTAATAAGGAGAGTCAGGGCAGCAGCTAAGGGGGTGGCTTCCAAAGACTGCCGAGGGAGGGCAAGGCCAATGCAGGAAGAGCAGAGGACAGAGTGGGAGCAGGTGGAGGGGGGGCGGCTGGTAAACGAACAGTGGAAGAAGTTTGGTGGCCGCCGAGGAGAGAAACAGGATGGCACGAAGAAGGACAGTAGGGTGAAGTGAAGCTTCTTTCAAGGAATGATGGGTACATGTAAGGGAAGGAAAGAGATGGGAATCTGTGAAGAGGACAGCCTGAAGGTACAGGAGAACACGGAGGGGGAAGGACCGGGGTCCCTGCCAACAGGAAGGGGTGAGCACTGGAAATAAGGTGACGCCTGTCTCTGAAGGTGGGAAGAAGAAAAGGCAGGACCAAGGACGAGGAGATTTAGAGCAGGAGAGAAGAGAAGCTGTGCGGTTTACACTGGTAACTTCATTGCTGCCAAGTGGGAGGCACGGCTTGAGGACCCACCGGGAGGAGTCCAGGAAGTAGATGAGACAGTAAGCGGGCTGTCGCAGCAATGGCGGGAGGCCAGATGAGCCGGGTCGGTCTCTGTAGTGCACCAAAGAGGCGCATCTTAGGATGCTCTCCGGCAATGCTCTGCAGTCAGCCGCAGGGAAGAGGAAGTAGTCTGCCAGCCCAGGGTGAAAGGGGAAGAGCGGTCAGGTGTCACTGAGGGTGTCACTGATCACAGAGTCCAGAGAGGGCAGGCAGCCAAGTACAGCCAGTGAGGGGCTACTAGATGAACAGGAAGAGATGGGTCTGAGGAGGCCCAGGTTAGAGTAGAGCAAAGAGTCACAAGTGCTCGGAACAAGTGGAGGAAAGGAGACTTCCCTCGAAGGGGAGGTGGCCTCACCCCAGAAATCTCAGATGTGAATGCTTCAGAATAACCGGCCATGTTGGCCGTGTCGGAGTGTGGCTTCTGTGGACCCGAGGCCTCCAAAGTCAAAATGTCCACAAACAGAGAGGGGTGAGAATGCTGGTGTCGAATGACAAAGGCTGAGCAGCAGCTGTGTTTGTCACCTAGGAAAGGAGAACTGGGTCATACGGAGGGCAGACATCACTGGAAAAGCATTCAAGGTGCCACAGATGAACGGTATTGACTTCCAATAATGACAAGCAGGGAGGGTTGGGTTGAGGGTCTCAAACTGGCCCTGGGGAGCCCCTCCTGTTGTCAGGTGAAGTTGAAAAATATAAGAGTCCTTGGGACGGACTGGTTCCCAAGTGGAGGGAGTGGCAGGAAGAGGAGGAGACTGAGCCTGGAAGGTCCTAGTGAGCCATATTGAACACTCCACTCAATCCCTTAATTTTCCTGAAGATTGTGTGAGGATTTTGAAAAAGAATTTACTCCTTATTATTAAATGAACTTAAGATATTTATTTATAGAAAAAATGGGCAATAATTTAATTCATCAAGAAAATAGATGGAGGGGCATTTGGGTGGTTCAGTCAGTTAAGCGTCCGGCTCTTGATTTTGGCTCAGATCATAATCTCATGGTTCGTGGGATTGAGCCCCACATCAGGCTCTTCATGGAGACTGCTTGGGATTCTTTCTCTCCCTCTCTCTCTCTCTCCCCACCCCCTGCTCTCTCTCGCTCTCAAAAACAAATAAAACTTAAAAACAAAAAAAGAACATAGATGGAAAAATCTTCAACAAAATATTGGCAAACCAAATCCAACAATATGTTTCTAAAAATCATTCACCACAATCAGGTGGGATTTATTCCCAGGACGCAGGAGTGGTTTGCCATTCACAGATCAATCAATGTGATATATCACATCAACAAGGATAAACCATATGATCATTTCAATAGATGCAGAAAAAGCATTGAACAAACTACAATGGCAATTCATGATAAAAACCCTCCACATGGGAATGCAAGCTGGTGCAGCCACTCTGGAATATGGAGGTTCCTCAAAAAACTGAAAATAGAACTACCCTACGACCCAGCGATTGCACTACTAGGCACTTATCCAAGGGATACAGGTGTGCTGTTTCAAAGGGACACATGCACCCCATGTTTATAGCAGCACTATCAACAATAGCCAAAGGATGGAAAGAGCCCAAATGTCCATCGATGGATGAATGGGTAAAGAAGATGTGGTATACAATGGAGTATTACTCGGCAATCAAAAAGAATGAAATCTTGCCATTTGCAACTATGTGGATGGAACTGGAGGGTATTATGCCATGTGAAATTAGTCAGTCAGAGAAAGACAAAAATCATATGACTTCGCTCCTATGAGGACTTTAAGAGACAAAACAGATGAATGTAAGGGAAGGGAAACAAAAATAATATAAAAACAGGGAGGGGGACAAAACAGAAAAGACTCATAAATATGGAGAACAAACTGAGGGTTACTGGAGGCGTTGTGGGAGGGGGGATAGGCGAAATGCGGGAGGGGCCCTAAGGAATCTACTCCTGAAGTCATTGTTGCACTATATGCTAACTCATTTGGATGTAAATGTAAAAAAAATTTTTTTTTAATTAACAAAAAAACCCTCAACAAAGTGTGTTTAAAGGGAACATACCTCAACATAATAAAGACCTTACACAACAAAACCACAGCTAACATCACATTCAAGGGGGGAAAATGAAGAGCTTTTCCCCTAAAGTCAGCAATAAGATGCATATGCCCACTCTCACCACTTTTTTTTTTATTTTTTTTTTTAAATTTTTTTTCAACGTTTTATTTATTTTTGAGACAGAGAGAGACAGAGCATGAACGGGGGAGGGGCAGAGAGAGAGGGAGACATAGAATCGGAAACAGGCTCCAGGCTCCGAGCCGTCAGCCCAGAGCCTGATGCGGGGCTCGAACTCACGGACCGCGAGATCGTGACCTGGCTGAAGTCGGACGCTTAACCGACTGCGCCACCCAGGCGCCCCCACTCTCACCACTTTTATTCAGCACAGTACTGGAAGTCCTAACCACAGCAATCAGACTGTGATTGACTTGTATCAGAGATACAAGGCATCCCAACTGGTAAGGAAGAAGTAAAACTTTCATTGTTTGCAAATGACATGATACTATAGATAGAAAACCCTCAAGGCTCCACCAGAAAAACTACTAGAACTAATAAATGACTTCAATAAAGTTGCAGGATACAAATCAATGTACAGAAATCCGCTGCATTTCTATACACTAATAATGATGCCGCAGAAAGAGAAATCAAGAAAACAACCCTATTTACAATTGCACAAAAAATAATAAAATACCTAGGAAAAAACTTAACCAAAGTGGTGAGAGATCTGTACTCTGAAAACTATAAATCACTGATGAAATTGAAGACGACACAAACAAATGGAAAGATATTCCATGCTCATGGATTGGAAGGAAGAACAAATATTGTTAAAATGTCTATACTACCCAAAGCAATCTACAGATTTGATGCAATCCCTATCAAATACCAACAGCATTTTTCACAGAACGAGAACAAATAATCCCTAAAATTTGTATAGAACCACAGAAGACCCCAAATAGCCAAAGTAATCTTGACAAAGGAAAAAACAAAACTGGAGATACCACAATTCCAGGCTTCAAGTTATATTACAAAGCAGTAGTAATCAAAGCAGTAGGGTACCGGCACAAAAATAGACACATAGATCAATAGAACAGAATAGAGAGCTCAGAAATAAACCCACAATTATATGGTCAATGAATCTTTGATGAAGGAGGCAAGAACATGCAGTGGGAAAAAGGCAGTCCCTTCTACAAATGGTGTTGGGAAAACTGGACAGCTACATGTGCAACAATGAAACTGGACCCCTTACTTACATCACACACAACTATAAACTCAAAATGGATTAAAGACCTAAATGTGAAACATGAAGCCATAAAAATCCTAGAAAAGAGCACAGGCAGAAATTTCTCTGACATCAGATGTAGCAACATTTTTCTAAATATATTCTCTGAGGCAAGGGAAATAGAAGCAAAAATAAATTATTGGGACTGCGTTAAAGTAAAAAGCTCCTGCACAGCAAAGGAAACAACCAACAAAACTAAACCACAACCTACTGAGTGGGAGAAGATATTTACCAATGACATATCCAATAAAGGGTTACTATTCAAAATATATAAATAACTTTTACAACTCAACACCAAAACGCCCCAAATAATCCAATGGGAAAATGGGCAGAATACATGAACAGATATTTCTCCAAAGAAAAAATACAGATGGCCAACAGACACATGAAAAGATGCTCAACACCACTCATCACCAGGGAAATGCAAATCAAGACCACAATGAGAGATCACCTGACACCCGTCAGAATGGGTAAAATCAAACACACAAGAAACAACAAGTGTTGGCAGAGATGTGGAGAAAAAGAACGCTCATGTGCTGTGGGTGGGAACGCACACTGGTGCAGCCCCTGTGGAAAACAGTATGGAGTTTCCTCAAAAAGTTAAAAATAGAACTACCCTATGATCCAGTAATTTCACTGAGTATCCAAAGAATACAAAAACACTACTTTGAAGGAATACGTGCACCCCATGGCTATTGCAGCATTACTTAAAATAGCCAAATTACAGGGGTGCCTGGGTGGCTCAGTCTGTCGAGCATCCGACTTCAGCTCAGGTCATGAGCTTGTGGTCTGTGAGTTCGAGCCCTGCATCAGGCTCTGTGCTGACAGCTCAGAGCCTGGAGCCTGCTTCGGATTCTGTGTCTCCCTCTCTCTCTGTTTCTCCCTCGTTCATGCTCTGTCTCACTCTCTGTCAAAAATAAACATTTTCTAAAAAAATAAAAAAATAAATAAAATAGCCAAATTATGAAAGCAGCCCAAGTGTCCATTGATAGATAAGTGGATAAAGAATATGTAGTGTGTGTGTGTGTGTGTGTGTGTGTGTGTGTGTGTATATATATATATATATACACACACACATATATATGTGTATATATATATGTATATACATATATATATATATACACACTGTTCATGTATTCATGTTCAGAAATATCTGTTCATGTATTCTGCCCATTTTCCCATTGGATTATTTGGGGGGTTTTGGTGTTGAGTTGTATATATATATATATATATATATATATATATATACACACACACACTATATATATATATATATATACACACTATACACACACACACACACACACACACACACACACAATGGAATATTATTCAGCTATAAAAAAGAATGAAACCTTGCCATTTGTAACAACATGGATTGATCTAGAGAGTATTATGCTAAGTGAAATAAACCAGTTGGACAAAGACAAACACCATATGATTTCACTTGTATGTGGAATTTAAGAAAAAAAAACCCAGCAAAGGAGAAGAGAGACAAACCAAAAACAGACTCTTTTTTTTTTTTTAAGTTTATTTATTTATTTTGAGAGAAAGAGAAACAGCGTGAGCGGGAAAGGAGCAGAAAGAAAAGGGAGGGACAGGATCCCAAGCAGGCTCCATTTGGCCAGTGCAGAGCCCGATGCGGGGCTCAATCCCATTAACTGTGAGATCATGACCTATGCCAAAATCAAGAGTCAGATGTTCAACTGACTGAGCCACCCGGGCACCCCCAGACTCTCAACTATATAGAGAACAATCAGATGGTTAACAGAGTGGAGGTGGGTGGGGAGGACGGGTGTAATGGGTGAACGGGATTCAGAGTACACTTATCTTGATAATAATATGTGGAATTGTTGAATCACTATATTGTCCACCTGAAACGAATATAACACTCTTAACTACACTGGAATTAAAATCAAAAAAAAAAAAAAAAAAAAAAACTTAGTTCATCAAAAGCTTGGAATATTCCCTGGACAACTAAATTAGAATGGTCTCTTATATTATGCTCAAGGCCCTCTAATTATTTCAAATGACCTTGGGCAAATCCTATCACCTTTTCAAATTCCATTGGTCAAATGAGGTGTTGGCTCCGCAAAGAGAAGTGGTATGTGGTTTTTGTGGTTAAGCACACAGACTTTAAGTACAGATTTAAATATCAGCTTTACCACTTATTAGTTACGACACCTTGGGAAAATTAATTTGTCCTCTTTGAGAATAATTTGAGCCTTGCAGGCCATACAGTCCGTATTGTGACTCCCAATTACTGCCACCGTAATGTGAAAGTGGCCATAGATGATGCTTAAACTATGTCCCAATAAAACTTTATTCTACAGAAAGAGGCGCTAATCAAATTAGGCCTACACCATAGTTGGTAGATCTCTGATCTCTAAGACAGAAATAATAATCACTTACCTTCAAGGGTTGCTGCAAGAATTAAGTTGGTTACTACCTGTTTCTTGGCACACGGTAGGCATTCAACGAATGAAAGCTGCCACTACCATTACCGTTACTATTTCTAAGCTTATTCTAACTCATTCTGTGACCATGGATCTATGGCTATAAGACTTCCTGGATGGGTGGAACAAATTTCACAACTGCAAATTACTTTTCTGAATGGAGACCTATGTGGAAGGAACATGGATCTGGGAACAGGATAAGCAGGGAACACGGAGTCTTTGGTAGCTCCCGGCCCTGAGGGTTCCATGTTGCAAGGAAGGGCAAATGACTGCCATCCCGCGGTATGGATGATCTCGTTTCAAAACAATAAATACGTAAAGCTAAGATATCAGTTTTACTTTCTAAGATGACCTCGTGCATAATGTTATGTTTTAACTGCAGGGGCATGTTTTCTCGTTCATGTGGTGGTAGCCTGTCTACGTACCGTTTTTTTTTTTTTTTTTAATTTTTTTTTTTCAACGTTTATTTATTTTTGGGACAGAGAGAGACAGAGCATGAACGGGGGAGGAGCAGAGAGAGAGGGAGACACAGAATCGGAAACAGGCTCCAGGCTCTGAGCCATCAGCCCAGAGCCCGACGCGGGGCTCGAACTCACGGACCGCGAGATCGTGACCTGGCTGAAGTCGGACGCTTAACCGACTGCGCCACCCAGGCGCCCCTACGTACCGTTTTTAATATCAAAGACATTCACTCTTATTTCACCAATGGCTCCGAGCTGAAAAGCTTGGACATTCTCCCACAGTATATTATCTTAACACAAACTGCGGATAAATGGCATCATCTTGGAGCTCAGAGCAAAAAACTGTCGCACAAAGGTTTTCTGTTTTTAGTTAAGGTCGTTCTATGTTAGTCTTGGGCGTCGTGGGAGTCAGTTTGGGGTAGTTAATGCGGGCTGGTGACCATCTTGGACAGAAGGAGCTGGGAAAACAATGATGAGTGGTGACCGGTTAAGTTGTCCCACCCCTGCCTCCCACCCTTCGCTCAATTCATAGTCTCTGTCTACATCTTGAGCCTACTCAGAATCACTATTTTGATCAATAATCCAAAATTGATCATTTGGATTCCACATAAGTGAGGTTGAATGCAAGTACCGAGCTAACTCGTTCAGGAAAAAAGCAGTAAGAGAATTTGTCATTAAGTAAAATATATTTTTTGTTGTTTATAAGTTTTCACATTTGCTGTTGTTAAGTGGTCATTTTTTTTTTTAATGTTTATTTATTTTTGATAGAGACGGAGCATGAGCAGGGGAGGGCAGAGAGAGAGAGAGGGAGACACAGAATCCAAAGCAGGCTCTGGGCTCTGAGCTATCAGCACAGAGCCCGATGCGGGGCTTGAACTCACAAACCGTGAGATCATGACCTGAGCCGAAGTTGGATGCTTAACCGACTGAGCCACCCAGGCGCCCCAAGTAGTCGTTCTTATAACACGAAACATATAAATCATCCAGAAAATATCAGCATTTTGCTTTTACTGTGACAACGGTAAATGATAACAGAGTAGGAACACTTTTGACTGAAAATATGAGAAAGGGCAAGATTATACGATGCTGCAGCATTTCACTGTGAAATGGTGTGTCATAAGCAAAGCAGATTAATTTGTCTACGTGAAAGCTGTCGAGTGAGGCAGAGATTAACACCAGACCTGCCTGTTCCCATCAGTGGGATTGTCACGTGGGGTCAAACATGGAAAATGAGGCTGGTGAAGAGGGGCAAGATGTATCAGCTGCTGAGGATACTGGTCCCCTGCAGATAGTAGGTTGGTGATACTGTCTATAGGTTGACAAAAAAAAAAAAAAAAAATTATAATCAGGTAATAAGGCACCCAGATCATTAGGGCAAATAATCCCCAGAATAATCTAGTAACCTATGTTATTCAAAGTCCTATCTAACATCAGTCAACGTATGAATAATTCCCTTTTCATTGCTATTTACTTTCAGCGCCCATTTTTACATTATATTTTACGTAGGTAATAAGAGTTTTCAAATGGCCACATTTGTGTTCTTCCAAATACAAATTCATATTGAATCTAGAATGTTGTGCCCGCCCATAAGCTTTCAGAGTCTGTCAGTTGATTAAACACTAGATATGCAATGCTTAAGCTGTTGACATATTTGCATCGGCGACAAATGAGTTGCAATTTTATATTTATGTAGTTATGCTGCACACCAAGTTGTGCACACACACAGTCGTTGCACACACGTGGTATTAATCTGTGTTCTGGCACTAAACAGCTGGCCCTGAGCGACCTCAGGGACCTCGGGGAGAAACAAGGCTGCAGGGGCCGTTGCAAAGTGCGTGCCCTCCGCCTGCCGGCCAGTCACCTGCGTCACCCTGACAGATCTCTCCCGGGTGGGGAATGAGGCCTGGGTCTCTCACCCATTAAATCTTTGCTCTTTGCCTGGACTCCATCCAGGCACAACTTTGACAGGAAGCAGACTGCGCTTGATCTCACAGATGTTGCTGGAAAATCTCTGAGTTTCACGGGTGTGAGTTTTAAGGGACGGGAGTTAAAATCTGGTTTGATATTAGCACAGGTTTTGGTAAAGAAAAAAAAAAGAGAGAGAGAGAAAGAAGGTGTCACCAAGCCACAACCATGAGCCGTTCGGAAGGACTCAGGCGTGGAGAACAGCCCGTGTGGGAGGTCTCGGGGCATCACAGGAAATTCCCCTGCACGGGGAACAGGTGCAGCACAGATGATCTCTTCTAGGCACTAAGGTGGAGGTCGTAGGGAAGAAGAAATGGTAACGGTGAAGAAGGTGATGGGAGGTTGGCAGCTACTTTTTTCTGTCACCTAAAAGGAGTCATTAGATTATTTGCGCTAAGACTGTCATTATCTGGGGGTACTTCATCCTCAGGACAGCTCAGGGAGAAAGCACTTTCTAAATTACCCATCACATTCCTTTGGGGAAACAGCATCCCTCTGAGAAAAGCTGGTAGCTCTATTTGGCCACGTGAAGTCCTGGGAAGGTGGGCTCTGGAGAGGGGTCCGCAGGCAGAATGCTGGGCTCGCCGCAGGGCTAGATCTGGGGTTGTCCCCACGCAGGGATGGAGCGTGGCATCCCGGGGCCCACAGGATGGGGCCCTGAGTTCAAATGTAGGGGAAGAGAGCTGGGAAGGCAGCTACGCTCACCAGACTGCCAACTGCCTCCCGTGGCCCCTGCCCCTCCCCGTTCCCTGGGGGGGGGGGGGCAGGGGGGGAGGACACAAAGCCACCTCCATTGGGGAAAGATTCAAAAGCTCAGGATGCCTTTCAAATGCCAGAAAAAAAACTACGGATATGTAGTAAAAAAAAAAAAAACCTGCTAGTAATCATTTATTGTTTGTTTCCTGTACAGCAGAAGCCTCTTTTCTTATGGGTATCAAGGGCTTCCTGTCATGCAGCCCTTTGCAGGGGCCACGGACTTGACCCTCACTGCAGGAGACTGCGGTTTAGGTAAGGCACTGCCGAGTCGGGTTTGGTGCACCTGTGCGCCAACACCAGCTGGGTATGCTTCTCGGGTGGGTCCTTGAACCAGCCAGTTCAAATCGAAGGAAATCTTAGTGCTCAGTCGAAGGAAACAGAAGAGATTGGGACGCAGAAGAAAAAGACAGCCGTCTCTCGGCCCTCTTGCAGGTGGGAAGATGTGTCCCTAAAGGTGACCGGTTCTATGGCTCCCTTGTTTCTGTTTCCTCTTGCGGATCTGCCGCTGGAGCTGCAGCTTGTTGGTGAAGAATATCTGCCTCCAGCCCATATCCTTGGCCAGGGCCCTCATGTCAGGTGTGATGGTGTCACAGCAAGAGTGAACTATCTTCTCCCACAGCTCGTCCGACATGCACAGCTGTGGGTGGAAAAAGGCAGAGGTGGGTTACGTCGGTCCCCGGGTAGGGAAAAGTCATTCCCTCACAAAATCACTACCCGATTCTCACGGCCGGTGAAGACACTGCAGGAAACATTACCTGAGCATGAAGACGTACAAGACACAGTTCTTACTTCCTTTCTTTCCTCTTGGAGGAAAGGCAAGTACCCAAATGCTTAAAAGGACAAGGCGGCGTTTGATTCGGGGAGCAAACCAAGCCCTGCTCTCATTTAAGATGAAAAATACACGACAGCCGGAAATAGTACATACACCACGTTATATAGTTAATTTATAAACACCATGTTATAGGGTCAGTTTCCAATTAACCATGCAACACAGGCTGATAATGGTATGGCCCACCAACCTTCCACCAAGTGCTACAGCAGCTTTGAGAGCGGGAGCGTTGCTAACTCCTGCTAAGCTTGCCTCCATTTAAAAAATGTTTTTTAGTGTTTATTTTTCTGAGAGAGAGAGAGAGAGCATGAGCAGGGGAGAGGCAGAGAGAGAGGGAGACACAGAATCAGAAGCAGACTCCAGGCTCTGGGCTGTCAGCACAGGATGCGGGGCTGAAACTCAGGAGCCGTGAGATGGTGACCTGAGCTGAAGTCGGACGCTTACCTGACTGAGCCACCCAGGCGCCCCAACTTGCCTCCATCTTAAACCCTCACTTAAGCCATCTCTTCACTGGGCTCATACAGCTGACGGCTTAGTTTACTGCAGGCTGCTTGGTAGCAGATGGCCTCATAATGAACAAGCAGCCCTCAGACAGCCAACCTGCCCCCATTCCTGGTGCCAGGGTCCCATCCACAAGTTTTGCTCTGAGTCCTTTGCACACTGTGACATCACACCGTGTACCAGAATCACACAATTCTGTGTACTCACTGGGCCCATCCAGCACATGGCAAAGTGAGCCATTCTCTGGGGAGAAACTTCTCTGAGATGTTCCTCTGCAGCCTGGGGCTTTAACTGGAAGCCATGAGGCTAAAGGACAGATAAGACCCCTCTGGCCCAAGATCTGCATGAGGCCATTTTGTCCTCCCTCCAAGTTCAGTGCGGCCACAATTCAGCTTCCATTTAGCCAGGACTTTCTAGTATGACATTTTTTTTTTTTCTAATTTTCTTAACGTTTACTTATTTTTGAGAGACAGAGAGAGACAGAGGGAAAATGGGGGAGGGGCAGAGAGAAAGAGAGACAGAGAGAGAGAGAGAGAGAGAGAGAGAATTACAAACAGGCTCCAGGCTCTGCGCTGTGAGCACAGAGCCCTACAAGGGGCTCGAACCCACAAACCTGAGCCGAAGTCTGACGCTCAACCGACTGAGCCACCCGGGCGCCCCGAGTAGTCGTTCTTATAACATGAAACATATAAATCATCCAGAAAATATCAGCATTTTGCTTTTACTGTGACAAAGGTAAATGATGACATTTACCTAGTGTGACATTTTCGGTTGGCACCATTTTTTACGGCACTTTTGCCCTCAACAGTGTCCTCCTACTAAACACTGTTAATGTGCAGATATCCTGACCCCTTCCATAACATGCCCCAAATCCTTCCCGAAGGTAAAGCTTCTATTACATTTATTTAGTATCACCCACCTTGGCATTCGCCATGGCTTTTTGGTCTACGCAATAGGAACATTTAAAGGTGCTTGGATATCTGGTGTTACACACAGCAGGCACTCTGGCTGTACAAATCGTGCCCTAAGAGGGGTTCCACGTGGGCCTCGGTGACAGACACTCCCTGACTCCATCTTTCCTGTGCCGGTTCTGTGCTCCGGGAAGCTAATCAGCAACCCGATTTCCCTTTTCATCAGTTCCATTCAGTGGTCGTCATCTGTGAAAATCCGGAAGTGGAAAGGGCTAGGCGTGGTGGACAGTCAGTAAGGTGCCTGGAGTTCCTTTAAGCCAGTGGTGCCAGGGCACGCTGGCCTGGGCTCCTGTGTCCCGCTCAAGACCCTCTCAGATGTACCCCATCTGTAGGCACACCCACAAAGACTCCTCTCCGAAGGAGACAGAAAGGCGAGAAGCCTGTGGATCCCTCAAGGATCTGTCGTTGACGGAGCATATGCCCAGAGCAAGGAACTTTGTGTTCATTGCCTTACTTATATATGTATTTATGTCGATTTCTTTAATAAGTTATTTATTACAGCAAAATAGTCTGAAGCAATCTCGTGAGGGATACGACGACGGAAAGCAAGGCATTCAGTCAGTTTACACACGATGTTGCTGAAGAACCACAGAACGCAAGGAAAGCAGATCCCTATCTAGAATAGAACCAGGATCCAGGGAGGATAAATGGCTGCCTCCTCCATGATGAAGAATCCGGTGTTACTCACCCGCCACTGAGTTCCCGGCTGGATGCCCTAGAGTGCAGCCCTGTTGAGGGCTCAGTGTTCGTCTCTCCTGTGACAGTAGCCAGATTCCTCTTGATAAGAGGAGGCTCCTTCTGAGTCCACACACAGGCCCCATCCTTGCCACTGGGCATTTTGGTTATGAACCCAGCAAACATTAGGGTGGCCAGGGAAACAAGCTGACGGACAGCCACAGGGCAGAGCATCTTCCCCATCTAATAACTGAAAACTTCCTCTGCATCAAGTGCCTTTTGATGAGAAGTCACATGGGACACAGATATCTGTATCTTTGGGCTGATTCTGAGAAATCCGTCCAAATACCTCTTCCCTAGGAATCATCACAAATCTCCAGATCTTGTTCTTTTCAAGACTTTGACCATCTGGCCAAAACAGTAGCCTCAACCCCATAGGAACCCAAGAGCTGTTTTTCGAAAGCAGAACAGTTTTCTCCAAACGAATGCTTGTCTGTACTCCAAAACCCTGGGATACAAGCTATAATTTCCCTATGGAGGCACAACACAGGTCTCAGCAAGGATCTGGACAGGCCACCGCCATGTAGGCTGAAGACCCTCTGAGCATCACTGAATCTTCTGGACCTTGAGAAGCCAGAAGCACTGCTGCTTACACCACAGTCAGGACCAGGAGCTGGGCTCCCCTCGCCACTGGCAGCTTTAGGTCTTCACGGAGAAGCAAACTCAAACTGTGCATGTACCTTGAAACCGAAAAACGATCCACAAAGAGCTGTGGTAGAGTTTATGGTCCACAAAGAGCTTACAGCAGGAAGTGGATCCAAGGCACAGGATCTCAGGTCATGTCTAGAGATGGCAGGCCCCTCAGTTTTTGCACAGTTCATCTCCAAGTCCTTGATGTACACGCACTTTACGAAGGCACCTGAGGTATCTGCTGCTTCCTGCTCATCAGCACATTGTCTACAATGTTGACCAGCACATAGGAAGTGATACGATCAACAGCTCTGTGATGGGGGCACCCGGGTGACTCAGCCAGTTGAGCGTCCAACTTCGGCTCAGGTCATGATCTCACAGTTCGTGGGTTCAGGCCCCGCATCGGGCTCTGTGTGGACTGCCCAGAGCCTGGAGCCTGCTTCGGATCCTGTGTCTCCCTCTCTCTCTCTCTCTCTCTCTCTCTCTCTCTCTCTGCCCCTCTCCCGCTAATACTCTGTCTCTCGTTCTCTCAAAAATTAAATAAGTAAATACATAAATACTATTAAATATTTTTAAAAAATAGCTCTGTGATATAAGTAAATTCCACAGCTACAGAACTAACATAATCCTGATACAAAATGAAGAAGGTATCCTGTCCTCCCCACCAGGGGAAAGCAAATAAATCTATTGTGTTCTTATTGGAAAATCTAGGAAGACATGAGAATGGCATGTAATGGGGTGATGACAAAGGAGGAGGTGAGAAATGGCTGGATTGTAGGTATATTTTGAAGGTAGAGCTCATGAGACTTGCGAACGAATTCAATGAGTAGAGCAAAGAGAAGAACTAATGATGAGCTCTTTGGCTTAAGCAGCTGGGTGAGTGGTGTTGCCAATGACCGAGAAAATAACACTGTGGGAGAGGTAGAATTGGTAAACAGGTGTGTGTGGAGGGACATCAGTAAGTCTGGTTTTGACGTGTCAGATCTGAGATGTCTATACTACATCTAGGTGTAAGTGTGGAGCATGCAATTAGACATAAAAGTAAGGAGTTCAAGGGGGCAACCTGGACTGGAAACATATATTTGAAAATTATCAATATGTAGGGGCGCCTGGGTGGCTCCGTTGGTTAAGCATCTCACTCTTATTTCAGCTCAGGTCATGATCTCATGGTTTGTGGGTTCAAGCCCTGTGATGGGCTCTGCACTCAGAGCATGGAGCCTGCTTGGGATTCTCTCTCTCCCTCTCTCTCTGCCCCTCTCTTGCCCATGCTTGTGTGCATGTTCTCTCTCTCTCTCTCTCTCTCTCTCTCTCTCTCTCTCTCTGTCTCCCTCAGAATAAATAAAAACATTCAAAAATAAAGAAAATTATCAATAGGTAAATACTATTTAAAGCTCTGGGATCAGATGCTATCATGTAGGTGTGACCATAGATAGAGAAAATGCCCAATGTCTAGGACATCCCAACATTAAGCAGTCAAAAAATAGAAAATTTTTCAGCAAGGGAGACTGAGAATAAGGAAGAAAACCCGGATAGCAATCCAGCGGGTCAGATGCTGTTGAAAAGGTCGGAACTTGAGACTGGCTGGTGTTTTTGCAAGATCAGGGACAACGGCAACCTCGACACGAGCCGTTTCAATGGCACAGTGGGGATGAACGCCTGGCTAGCGAGTTCAAGAAAGGAGAGGAGAGGAAGAGGCTACAGCAAGTACAGACACTCTTTTGAGGGAATTTTGCTTGGAGGGCAGAACAGGGAATCAGGTCAAGGCATTTTCTCTTTCTAATTTCTGTGCTGATGGGAATGATCCAGTAGAGAGGATAAGACTAGTGACAGAGGATAAAAAAGGACAGCCGCGCGAGCAAAGTAGTTGAACAGAGGAGTTGAGATGCACAAGTGGAAGTGTGAGTGTAGGTAATAAGAGGGAGAACTTCTCACCTGTAACAGGAAGCTCACGGAGCAGAGGGTAGAGCTGGGGAGGGAACAACGGATCCCTGGTGACGGCTTCTAACTCCTCCGTGAAATAAGAAGCCACAAAATCAGCCAAGAGCGAGGATGAAGGAGACTTGGGGAGAGAGAAGAGGCTGTAAAATAGACATCTTGGAGGGTAAAAGAGACTAAGACACTCAGTTTCTTAGACAAAGGGTATTTTACATATCTTATAAGTAGGATGTAGTCTTTGGTTCTGAGTCGGTTCTTGATGCCAGACCCATGCTCACGGAATAGGGTCCCGAGAAACACAGAAAAGATAATAAGCGAAAGTACGAAGGCCTCTTGCGTCTCGTATTGACGACGTTAAAGCAGGGAACTGTGTTCAAGACACCACACTCTCACGATCCGGCCTTGGGATCGACGAATCTGGAGGTGCACCCTCGTCTACCCTGGATAGCTGGTTCGCCGCACAGCTAGGGGGGCTCTGCGAGTATTGCACCTGTTCTCCCACATTTCCTTGTTCCTGGCGGTCAGGGGGCTGCAAAATTTCAGAACATCGCACGTGAGGGGCGCCTGCCTGGCTCAGTCGGTGGAGCGTGCAACTCTTGATCTCAGGATTGTGAGTTTGAGCCCCAGGTGGGGGGTAGAGATTACTTAGAAATAAAATCTTTTCAAAAAAGTGTTAACAACATAGTGCACGAACCTCTTCTCTTCCATATTGTCTGAGGAGACCTCGCATTTCAGATGGCGCAGTAGGAGACGGTGGGGTTCTCTCTAAGCCTGAGTGCCTGAGGGACTTTGTGCAGAGCATAAAGACCATAGACCCACAGTGGGTAAGAATTGTGGATGAGAAAAAAAAACAGCTATTATTGTGTTAAGCCACTGGGGTTTGGGGGTTGTGTGTTATCCCAAGTCACAATCTAGAACTTAGTCTTATGCTAACATCGCTATTGCACAAAGCTCTTGAGATTTTTAGTATATTTGGCCTATGCTATCTAATTGCAGTTTAAGGCTGGCTATGAGCTTTGAGTCCTTCACAAGATAATGATGGGCCCCTTCTTACAGAGAAACTCACCCAAAACAGAATCACTTCACGTAATCCCGTCAGTTAAATGATAAACTGGTACGGGGCTCAAGCTACCTTCTGACATCTTCCCTTCCATTAGTTTAAATTCCATGATGGCGAACGTGGTCAATGGGAATGACTTGTAGACAAATATATAAAGCTACATGGAAAAGAAAGCCAAGTGTTCACAGTCGTATAGGTAACACAGCATAAAGGATAACGAAGACTTTGAAATAGACCGGACCAAAAACTCGGACATGTATCTTAAGATGGAGAGGAACCCCATTTACACATTGCTGCCAATGGATGCTTCCATGTGGCCAGAGGAAGAAAACCCTTTCAAAACGATGGTCTGTCATTGTGGTACCTACCCGCTGTAGTTCCTATCTACGGAGGGAAGAAACACATTCCCATACTCATCTCCAATTTTATAAAAGGCAGACTCTTTTTCTTTATGTTTTTCAGGTACTGAAGCGGACGACTAGTGAACGTAGTTGATTTGAATTCTGGCCCTGCCACTTAATAATTAACTAAACCTGGACGTAATACTTAATTGTTCTGAGCCTGTCTCCACATCCGGCCTTGTGCTTGGTCATCTAAGAAGCAGAATGAAGTGATTTTAGCACAACAGCTTTGGGGTAAGATTTCCCAGGTACAGTACCTGGCTCCCCTGCTCCCCAGCTGTGGACTTTATCTGAACCTCTGTTTCCTTCTGTATAAAGTCAGGACAAGATATTCTCTGTCATCCACCTCACAGGGCTGCTTAAGGATTACATCGAATTACGTATTCGGTGCTTAGCACATAGCAGGCACTCAGTAAATGACAGTTATGATTCTATGGAAATGATACTAAACTTTTAGTGCAGATTAGGACTAACATTTGTGGGGCGCCTGGGTGGCTCAGTCAGTTAAGCGTCTGACTTCGGCTCAGGTCATGATCTCATAGCTCATGAGTTCGAGCCTCTCATCGGTCTCTGTGCTGAAAGCTCAGAGCCTGGAACCTGCTTCAGATTCTGTGTCTCCCTCTCTCTTTGTCTGTCCCCTACTCTCATTCTGTCTCTCTCTCTCTCTCAAAAATAAATAAACATTAAAAAATGTTTTTTTTTAAAAGGAATAACATATGTAAAGCACATGAGATATATATAATTAACGAGCAGGAAAGGGAGACAGAACAGCCTGCTACCTCACCCATTTCTCAGAAGACACTAAGAAGGATGTCTGGGTGGCTTGGTTGGTTAAGCATCTGACTCTTGGTTTTGGCTCAGGCCATGATCTCACAGTTCATGAGTTAGAGCCCTGCATTGGGCTCTGCACTCACGTTGCAGAGACTGCTTGGGATTCTCTCCCTCTCTCTCTCTCTCCCCCTCCCCCACTGGAGCTTACTCTCTCCCTCTCAAAAAATAAATAAACATTAAAAATTAAAAAAAAAAAAAGACACTAGAAAGAGGCCCCATAAGCATTTAGCTACCACTGGGTAGACAGTTCAGCTGCCATGGTTGGGAGTCTGGGGAAAACCAAGAAAGACCATCAGTTCACAGAATGGAAGAATGAGAAGTCAAATACGAATCCAGAGACATCAAGGAACCACCTATTTATGGACAATGAATAATGTGATTAATTAATTCCTGTTCACAGAAATTAAGACCAGAGAAAAATGTTCTTTTTCTTCCAATTAGTCACTTAGATAAACTTAAGGATCTGAAGAACCAAAGCATCTATCTATCCTCTCTCTGTCTATGCAGACGTTTCTTCAGAACCTCTATTTCCCAGGCATGAGGAATACTAAGAGAATACTACAGAAGACAGATTCACAATGAAGTCCTTACAATATGCTCTGCGCTAATGCTGGAATGAAACTAACAAGGCCAAACTGACCATCCTTTTGGAACAAGTTCTAGAATGTTCTCTCCCTCCAGATCATTGAAACCAAACTGAAGAGAACTGGACCCACCCATTCTTTCACTGGGCACAGTGCTGTCATCCCAGATGGTCCCGTGAGCAGCCAGCTCTGGCTAGCAGGAGGTCAGGAGAGCAATAGCCTTCACCCCCTAACCCGTGGGCTTAGACATGGTGTGAGTAGCACGACATCGAAGGGCTGAAGCCCCAAACCTTGTGGAGAGCATGGTGGGTGGGGAAGCCCAGCTGCCTCCCTTGTCTCTGGGAGGAAGGCCTGAGCGATTGCCAGGCATCCCCAGACACAAGGTACGTTCTGTGTCTGCCCCTGCCCTGGACACACTCCTGCTCTGCCTGTCGCCACCACCATCTATACCTGCCCCTCACAAGCTACAACCCACGCTGAGCACCCTGGGACCCACCCCAGCAGCATTCCACAGCCACCCAGAGGGAAACTATGAGTGCCCCTGATTTCTGTCTGCCTACCGGCGGCCACCATTTCAGTCCACCTGGCGCATACCCAGCCACGTACTGCCCACTCTGCCCCCAGCCCCAGGCAGCCAAGCATCCCACTGGCACCACTCCAGGCCTGGCCTTGGCTCTGTCCTGTTTGCGTTCGTGCCTCCTAACTTCCTTCTTCTGGGAAGGGGAAAACAGGTCAGCATTACCTCTACGTCAGGACACCATCACGCTTGGTAATGAGCAAAGAGCAGCAAGGATTGTTTACTTTTATACTTCCCTATATTCTCATCCTACTCTAAAAGTACTCCGATAAGGGAGAAGAGTGAATTACAAATAGAAATGAATAGTATAATGAGCCATAATCACTTAAGATTCTTCTTGCATAAACATCGAAGCAAAAACGATTACACATTCACACATGATCGTGACAGCCCCCCAAACATTTTGATATTCGTCATCTGTCATCCTGTCTTCAACAGTCCCTCAAGGTCTGATTTCCCAACTGAGATCACAACGTATTCTAAACACAAACGATAAAGGGAAACTCTCAGGAAATGTCTTAATAATAACAAAACAAAATGGATCCTCTGATCCTCCTTTAAAAGATTTGAACTCTCACACGAGGATGACTACCCCACGACCAACACGACACATTCCAGGATATCTGAGTGTGTCTCCTATAATGAAGATTATGGGAGACAACTACAAGGTTTGGAGGAAAAGAAAAGAATTCTCAAAAGAGAGCGGAAATCTCCACCAGTGTAACTCCATTCGTGACTCATATTTTATACTGGAAATATTTACGATTTGTCTTATACAACAAATTAGTCTGCAAAATACCCTCATCTAAGCCTTCCAAACCCTGGGGCTCTTAGCTTGGGAGATGCCAGGCTGTAAAACACAAGGTCTACATCTTGACTATGGTTCCAGGGGCTTTGATCCAAGGCACAGCTAATCGTGGAGTTAGCTCCCCCTGGCGGTGGTGCATGAACTTAACACACACACGATGCTATCTGAAAGTTGAAAGGGATCCCAGGGCTTAACTGGTTAAGACCTCTCCTTTTACAAAGGGGGAAATTAAGGCTCAGAAAGGATAAGGGCGCTGCCCAAGGCTCATAGTGGGAAGTGGCTGATGGAAGAACAGAACCCAGCTGTCTGTCAGGACACCACCACACTCGGTTTTGAGCAGAAAGCAGCCAGAACTGTTTACTTTTATACTTCCCTATACTCTCATCCTACTCTAAAAGTACTCCAATAGTGGGGCGCCTGGGTGGCGCAGTCGGTTGAGCGTCCGACTTCAGCCAGGTCACGATCTCGCGGTCCGTGAGTTCGAGCCCCGCGTCGGGCTCTGGGCTGATGGCTCAGAGCCTGGAGCCTGTTTCCGATTCTGTGTCTCCCTCTCTCTCTGCCCCTCGCCCGTTCATGCTCTGTCTCTCTCTGTCCCAAAAATAAATAAATGTTGAAAAAAAAATTAAAAAAAAAAAATAAAAGTACTCCAATAAGGGAAAAGAGTGAATTACAAATAGAAATGAATAGTATAATGAGCCATAATCACTTAAGATTCTTCTTGCATAATAATCGAAGCAAAACACCCCACAATACCTGTACACAGTAAAGATAGGAAAATACCCCCCCACCCTCCCCCACCCTAACTTCCAGCCTTTTAGAGACCTTTTATCTGTAGCTTTTTTAATGTTTTATTTATCTTTTGGGCATGGGGGGGCGGAGCTCGAGTTGGGGAGGGGTAGAGAGAGAAGGGGACAGAGGATCTGAAGCAGGCTCTGGGCTAACAGCAGCGATGTGGGCTCGAACTCATGAACTGTGAGATCATGACCTGAGCTGAAGTCGGAGGCTCAACCAACTGAGCCACCCAGGTGCTCCTATATGTACCATTTTAATATCAACCGGTCAAATTCTTGGACTGAACTCAGAATTGGGTTGCTGTGAATATAAGCAAACATATCAAGAGCACAGATGCTGGGTCCACCTCAGACCCGCCTACCCCCCTCAGGGTGTGGGCCTAGCCCCTCTATTTTCACTGCTCCCTAGGTACCTCGCCTACTTGGCAGACTTGGGAATCACGGTCGTAGGGAGCCTGTAACTGTTCCTGAGGCACAACCAAGATGAATATACCGGTCACCATTGTCCCTGTGCTGTCTGGGCTTCAGTGTCTCATCTAGCTGAGGGGGACGTTCTTTGGGTCTAATCTGCTGCAGTTTGCAGAGAAAGGATACCGTCAAGGTCTGGTGCCACCTGGGGCAAGCCAGCAGGCCCCCAGGCAGGTCCCCTGTGGCAGCATGACCTTAAATGAGCTCCTAGCAATCCCAGGGCTGGCCCTCAGGCTGACCTTCCCATACCCCCTGGCCTCGGATTTACCCCTCAGGGGTGTGCTCGTGTTAGCCAAGCTCCCAGAGGATGCCTCCTGTTTTACCCTGAGAAATAGAATCATCCGGCGGCCAGACTTTCAGGTGCGTACCCACGGAAGCCCTGTGGTTGGGTCAACATGGAATCAGAGCAAGAGCAGATGGGCGGCTGTTAAGAGTGGTGGGTCAGAAGGAGGACTTTCCTGGAAGAGGGAACAGCACACAAGAGAGCTGCAAATAATTTACCTGGTTGGGGCCATAGGCAGGAGGCAAGGCCAGGGCACCATGGCCTGATGTGGCAGCTAAAAGTCTGGACCTTGTTCAGGAAATGACGGGAAGTCACTAAGGGTCACTAAGCAGGATAGTGACATGACTAGAGTGCATTTTACGGCCACGCATGGAAGACAGGCCAGGGAAGGGATGGCCACAAGAAAACCCAGCAGAGAATCCTGGAAGCAGAGATGGGTCAGGAAGAGGAAGGCCCGAAACAGGTCCTTTAGATGTGACAAGGAGAGGGTTACTGTGAACGAGGCCAGGGATATTTAGGAGGCACGGATAGAGGAGGGAACAGACGATGAGGTAGGGTGACCGTGGACTAGTGGCATTTGGAATACTTAGGCTGCTGGAAGACCAGTGAAATTTCTAGAAACAAAATTAAGAACCAAAATAAGGTAGCTAATTTTTTTATTTTTCCAATAAGGATAATTTGTTAAAATGATCACGTTTTGAGGTCACTATTTAATACAAAAAAAGGGGGGGGGGCATTTTAACTCTCCCCAGGATAGGAAGGCCTAACCTCCAATAAAGGATGATCATTTAAATGGAATAAATTTAGCCTGATAACCAACTCTTCATATCGCATTTACTTACTGTTCTCATTTCATCATGGATTATACAATCTCACTTCTATTGATGACGCTAGTTCGCTGAGGGTGAATTGTTCTGTAAACTGTTTTGTTTTGTTTTCCCAAAGAGAAGAGGAAAGAGATTGGCTACAAATCGAGTCAAGAGTTTTTGGTTTCTGCAGGATGAAGACTGATTTGAGAAAATTAATGCACCCAGAGGAAAAAACAATTGAAAGAAAGATTTAAAGATAGGAACTAAATGCAACATAGTATCCCAGACTGGATCCTGGAACGGCAAAAGAACATTAGTGGAAAAAACGATGAAATACGAATAAAGTCTATGGCTATCCCATAACAGTATTATATCAATATTAATTGCTTAGTTTTGATAAATGTCCCGGTTACGTAAGATGTTAGCATATGCGAACCCTCTGTATTGCCTTTGCAACACTTACAGATCTAAAATTATTTATAAACAGAAAAGGCTTTTTAAAAACAGCAGCAACAACACAGAAGAGAAAGGAGACGAGCGACAGACTGAAGTTCCCCAGGTTGGACTTTGGAGCCAGGTGGCAGGTGGCCCGGGCCTCGCACAGGAGAGGAACACCTCCCTCCCCGAGATCAGAGGAAAGGGTTGGACGCAGTCACAAATAACTTGCTAATAAATTTGTCCGCAGGAATTGGAAAAGGAAGCTTTCTTCTTTTCACTAATAAGATAATGTAGTAAATAAATGATAGGACAAACAGGCAAATAAAAATCGTTTCTAAATGCAGGTGAAAAGTAAGTAAATGGTGTCCAGGTAAAATGTAGACCGAAGATAGAAATGAGTGGTTAATATTGCTTGGAAAGAAAAACACAGCAGCCTTGGACCAGGCTCCGTCTCCTAATAATTCTGCTCTGCAAGGATACTGAGAGCTGAAATCAGCAACCTAGAAAAGCCTTACTTTAGAGCAGCAGGTAAATTACGGAGGGTATTTCCAAGACCGCACTGAAATAATGGCAGGACCCTGAGAGGGAGAGTAATCGAGAGTGGAAGTGAGCGAAACCTAGAAGGAAGACAGGTGCTCAGCACAAGGAATAAATTCCAGAAGACACTGCAGTTGCTGCCATTTTCTGTCAAATTCTTCCATTTCATTTCAGGAACAAGCGCAGGCCCTAGCAAAAGCTTTCCATAGATCCCCACTAGTACATTTTATGTATTTTAAATTCTTCTGCACCGAAAGTATGAATAATCAGCTTCTTATCAGCAGCCGACCTTCACGTTAATACATTTTTTAATGGCAAAAAAATATACAGTGACTGCTCTAATACTTGCTTCTGGCTCTCCATTTTTAGGGGGAAAACCCAGTAAAAAAATATACGCTTTTATTCTCAAAGGGGATACATCAAATAATATCAAACATATTATTTTAAATTAATATATGAAAATCAAGAAATATTATGGCATGATTGTGACAAAAGCATTGACTCTCTAGATAATAAGATTATTATGATTTAGGGGCGCCTGCCTGGCTCAGTCAGTAGAGCATGCAGCTCTTGATCTCAGGGTCCTGAGTTCAAGCCCCACATTGGGTGTGGAGCCTACTTAATAAAATAAAATAAAATAAAATAAAATAAAATAGAAATGAAATGAAACGAAACAAAGTAAAATAAAATAAAAATAGATGAATACTTCTTAAAAAAAAAGATTATGATTTAAGTCATCTGGGAAACGTTGCATGCTCTTTTATAAATGGTCATTGTGCCCCAGTATATTGTAACTAAATACTAACCTAGGTTTCTTCCATTTCAAACAAACTCCAACTCTGATTACTTTAAGCCAAAAAAGGATTTAATGGAAGGACAGTATGTGTGTCTAAGAAGAGCTAAAGGGGCAGGAACCAAGGCACCTTCCAGGATCCAGGGAGAGGAACCAATAATGGTTGCATCAAGGCCCTGACATTGCACCAAGCGTGTCTTCTGATGTCGTGTCATTCTGCTGAGGATTCAGAGTAGTGAGAGAGTCCATTTGGTCAGCCTGGGGCATGGAGAACAGGCTGAAGAACCTGTTCATGAGAACATCATGAAGAACAATTCTCTAAAACCATCCAATTCTGCAAAGGACGGTTAGTGGAAGAAATGGAGGTAGATAAGGGGCAGCCACTACTTACCTTATTCTTTCATGTGGCCGTGCCTCTGCCTGAACTTGGAATGCCCCTTGACCTGAAATGCCCGTAGTCTTCCAGACCACCTGGTGAACTCTTATTTCCCTCCTGAAAACCCAGATAAAATAGCCCTTTCTGTGAAGCCTGGCAGAGGAAATGACTTTGCACTGTCTTTGTACCTCATACACGCATCCCTTGTTGGACTGTTCACACTAAATTGTAATAATTTGTATTTGTTTGGATCTCTCCTATTAGACTGTAAATTTCTGGAGGGCAGAAATAATGTTTTTTCACCTCTGCTGCCTCTGTGCTTAAAACAGTGCTCGTGATTAAGTATTCAACAAATGCTTGCTAAAATAAATGCAAACAATAAACCACTGCTATGTTTAAAAAGAGAAGAAGAAGAAAGAGAGGAAGGAAGGAAGGAAGGAAGGAAGGAAGGAATGAAGGAAGGAAAGGAGGGGAGGGGAGGGGAGGGGCAGGGCAGGGCAGGAAAGGAAAGGAAAGGAAAGGAAGAATAAAGCGAAAAGAAAGAAAAAATTAAAACTTTGAGGAAGCACAAGGAAAAACCTTTATAGACACAAAATAATTATCTGTTACCTTTGCAAATCTGCGTGATGTTTGAGAAAGCCTGGCAATATCTTCAAGATCCAGATAAGAAATGATACTCAGGAGCAAATTGTCTGAGAGCCGTTCAAGGAAGTCAAATTTACCTTCACATAAATTGAAGACATAGTCTAATACTCTTGCACCAAATATTAAGGCAATTTGAACTGCAATTCAAAGAAACCAACAAACCAACAAGGTTATCATGTGCAGTCAGGTAAAAACCACGACCTGTATCAGTAAGACGGGCTTTAGGGCATTCTTCCCCCCGGGGGGGGGGGGAATGTTGGATTAGACCAAGTCATTCCTACTGTCACCGAGCTGCCCCTGGGACTCGTGATATGCCTTTGTGAGACATTTGTTTCCAACTGCTGTCCCCACGGTGAGATCAGAACCTTTGAGGGACACTCACTGTTGAACGCAGTGATGAACTGCATCCCTTGATTTCATCAGCACCAACTTCAGACAACTGACTTAACTAGTCTCAGTGCCTCCCTTAGCCTCACCCCTGACTGGACAAAGATGCTGGTCCACGTGGGTTTTCTGCCACCCTCCCTCTCCCCTGATTGGCCTGAAACATGTTAATATCTCTTCATTTGAGTTGATTTTTCTTCTCTCATTGCTAAACGTGTTTCTCCACCAAACTTTCTTCTTACCTCTTTACCTTCTTTCATCCCCATCTTTACATAATAGGGGGAAAAAATAGAAAGAGGAAAATAAGTGGATATTTCATGAAAATTGTGTTAACTTTTGCCTAATATTTTGTATGCTTTTTCAGTCATTTCCAAGTTAGGGAAAAGTTCACAAATAATCAGCCCATATAATGGTCCTACCTAAGCATGTTCAGTGCAAGAAAGTACTAGCTTGGTTCTTTTTTTAACCCTGAAAAACCTTCAATGTTTGGAAGGATATATATTCAAATTTTAACGTGGTTAAATCTGGATGGTGACTTTCACTTCGCTTCCTTTTGTTTATTTGTGTTTTCTAATATTTCTACAATAAACCTGTATTACCAGTGTAATTTTTTTAAATCTAGGTTACCTAGGTAGGAAGGAAGGGAAAAAGGAAGGAAAGCACACTACCTCCTTATACAAGAGAGGAAAACATTGTGATGATGGAATAAGCATGTGGATTCCAGGGATCCCAAAGCAGGGACGTTTTTGGTTTCTTGAGGCTCATGTTTTCCATTCGGACTCTGAAAGCACCGCTATAACTAGCCTCTCTAGAGACCTGTTCTTCAAAGACAGAGAACTCTCTACTCTACATGAGACTAAATACCCAAGATTTGGGGGACCACCTTCCTTCCTCAGCCTGGAACATTCCTCCTGGAGCAAGCGGGATGGAGCTGTCAGGAACACTGGGCCCCCTGTAGGAGTTGGCAGAACTGATTCAACTGGTTGATGGGTCTCCGATTTCAGAATGGATGTAAGGTGTGGACCATATTTGTGCAAAAACTCTAACTGTGCAACTTGGAAGAGCCAGGCATATGTGATTTCTCTCCCGAACTGGTCAGTCAAGCACTCTAGGGCATTAAGGGTTTTAGTTGCTTCTGAATCCCAAGTGGTTCCAATTCAAGGCACTTCGAAAGTCCAAGGGCTTTCCTCAGGGAAAAACAGCCCCGTCAACTCTAAAGGATAGTTATCGTGGACAACTCCTAGCCCACCAGCAGAATAAGAAGAAAAAGTGGTGCTTACTTATTGGAGGGAGAAGAGAAGCCCTGAGTGCAATAAAACATCCCTTAATATAACTGGAGATGTTTGTCCATTTTACAATGCCAGGAAAACATGTTCAATGAAGACTCAGATTTACTTTAGGAATTCTCTACCAGTAAAGTCCTCAAAATGTAAAGACTAGAAAAGGATATATACCAGTATTTTAGGATACATAAAAGTATTTATACTATAAAATATATAATTAAAAAGGATATACAAAATGGTATACAAAAGTATTTGTGTTCAGTTGTATGTAACCAACATTTATTTCTTTTGAAATAACAACAACAACAAAAAAAGGTAAAACAAAATCCATTTTGAAAAGCAAAATCACTGTCTTCATGTTGGACTATGTGGCGACCAGCCTCCAAGGGGGTGTCACAGATTCTCTTCTCCTGGGCTCATTTTTTGTGTCTCCCTCCCACACTGAATTAGAGGTGACCTATGTGACCAATAGGATAGTGTATGAACGACATTCCAAGTCTTGGTCGTAAAAGACAGAGGGCATTCTGTCTTGCTGCTGCCTCTGGGATCACTCACACTGGGAGAAGCCAACTGCCATATGCTGATGATGCTCAGCAGTGTTCTGGAGAGGCCCACGGGGAAAGAAATTGAAACTTCCCAGCTACAACCACCACTTATTTGTCAGCCATCTATGGGGGTCCTCAAGGGATTCGGGCCTCAAGCCCCAGTCGAGCCTTCAGATGACCGAGGCTCCGCACGACACCATACAAGACCCTGAATCGCATGATGGAGCTAAGCTGCTCTCAAATTCCTGACCCACAGAAACTGTTTGAGTTAATAAACATTTATTATTGTTTTAACCAATTAAGCTTCAGGGGAATTTGTTACACAACAATAGACAATAAAAATTTGGGTGCCTCCAAGTGTTGCGGTGCCATAATGGAAACCCAAGATGTGGGAGTTGCTTTGAAATTGGAAATTGTACAGGAAATCTGAATGAGTTTGAGGAGGGTGTTAATTGCAAGGATGAAGAGCTTTCAATAAATAGTATAATTAATTAATTAATAGCTGTTAGTAGATGCTTGATGGACTCTGAGGAGGTTTTATAGGCAAGAGTTTAAAGGAAAATGAAGAAAATATTATTAAAAACTGGAGGACAGATCCTTGTCATGTAGTGGCAGAAAGTTCAGTTACATTATTGCCTACTGAGATATGCAAAGCAGGAAACAGACTTAAGGAGATGTGATTCAGCTATGCAGATTTCCAAGCAAGGTGTTGAACATGCTGTCTGATTTCTTCTTGCTGCTTAAAGTAAAATGTGAGAGCAAAGAGAGAAGCTAAAGAAGGTTTCTTACAAAGCTGCCAGGATTTGCTGGTCTAGAATATTCTGTGCCTCGTCAGATGGCAAACAATGCTAAAATTAAGGAATGCCTTGGGAATGCAAGCTGGTGCAGCCACTCTGGAAAACAGTATCAAGGTTCCTCAAAAAACTAAAAATAGAACTACCCTACGACCCAGCAATTGTACTACTAGGCATTTATCCAAGGGATACAGGTGTGCTGTTTCAAAGGGACACATGCACCCCCATGTTTATAGCAGCACTATCAACAATAGCCAAAGCCTGGAAAGAGCCCAAATGTCCATCAATGGATGAATGGATAGAGGAGGTGTGGTATAAATAAATGATGGAGTATTACTTGGCAATCAAAAAGAATGAAATCTTGCCATTTGCAACTACGTGGATGGAACTGGAGGGTATTATGCTAAGTGAAATTAGAGAAAGACAAAAATCATATGACTTCACTCACTCATATGAGAACTTTAAGACACAAAACAGATGAACATAAGGGAAGGGAAGCAAAAATAATATAAAAACAGGGAGGTGGACAAAACAGAAGAGACTCATAAATATGGAGAACAAACTGAGGGTTACTGGAGGGGTTGTGGGAGGGGAGATGGGCTAAATGGGTAAGGGGCACTAAGGAATCTACTCCTGAAAGCATTGTTGCACTATATGCTAACTAATTTGGATGTAAATTAAAACAAAATTTAAATTTAAATTTAAAAAAAAAGAAACAAACAAAAATAATAAAAATTTAAAAAAAAATTAAGGAATGCCTCTCAGGCAAAAGTCGAATTTGGAAAAATCTCAGGAAAATATGGTCTGAAGATGAAGCTGAGGGCGTGGCTGGAAAATGTTTTGTTAAGAACCATTCAGTCAAATTTTAGAGCTTTCAAAAAGCTGAAGGGTATTGCCACTCAGGAGGCAAGCACAGAAACCAAGTTAAAGAAGGGCTTATCTAAAAACAAAAACAGGGGCACCTGGGTGGCTTGGTCGGTTAAGCGTCTGACTTCGGCTCAGGTCATGATCTCACGGTCCGTGAGTTCGAGCCCTGCGTCGGGCTCTGTGCCGACAGCTCGGAGCCTGGAGCCTGCTTCGGATTCTGTGTCTCCCTCTCTCTCTGCCCCTCCCCTGTTCATGCTTTGTCTCTCTCTGTCTCAAAAATAAATAAACGTTAAAAAAAATTTTTTTAATAAATAAAAACAAAAACAAACAAAACAAAACAAAACAACAAAAACAAAGATGTGTAGGTGTGGTTTTGTTTAATGGAGTGAACCCCAGTAACAGCAATAGACAACAAATGAAATTTTAAGAGAATTCTACTGGTAGAAACACCGCCTGCCAGCTTGAACTGGAAGGGTCAGAGGCAGTGGAAAAGGAAAAAGACTTTGGACTCTCAAATTCCTACCGGCAGGAAGTAGGCTGAGAAAACAAAACCTGCAAAGATGGGTTATCTTTTGTGGACAAGGAAGATGGCTCAGACGATGGAACCAAGAGCCCAGGAGGTGAAGCCCAAGACTCATGAAGAATTGGCTACAACAGGGACTTAGAAATATTGTTACACTAACTAACATAAAATCAGACCTACTGGACAACCCCTCAGAAATATATAATTTATCACTTCTGACTCAAGAAGAAAAAGAAAACCTGAGAAACTATAACCAGTAAAAACTTTGAAACCACTGATGGGATTAAAGAGGAAAACCGTCAAGCAAAGCTTCAGATCTACACTGCTTGTGAGCCTTTAATAAACTCCCAGAGAACAGACAATCCATATAGAAGTAGAAGGAAACCCCCAACTCACATTATGAGGTTGCTTAAACTAGAAATGATGGTAGGCAAGAAGAAAATTTGCATCTGGAAAATCACTTAGGAGCATACACGGCAAAAATTCTAAATAAAATGTGAGGAAATTCAATCTATCAATATATAAAATAAATAGATAAATTGTGACCAGGATAGTTAATCCCAGGATAATCCAAGGATGCAATAACTTTGGAAGACTATTTAATATAATTCACCATATAAACAAATAGATTTATAGGAGGAAAAATGATCATCTCAAAAATACAGAAAAATTATTTCGTGAGTTCTAACCCCTATTTATGAATAAAAACTCTTAGGAAATTGGGGCACCTGGGTGGCTCTGTCAGTTAAGCATCCAACTCTTGATTTCAGCTCAGGTCATGATCCCACAGTTCATGAGAACAAGCCTCACGTTGGGCTCTGTGCTGACAGCAAGGAGCCTGCTTGGGATTCTCTTTCTCCCTCTCTCTCTGCCCCTCTCCTTTACCATCTCTTGCTCTCGCTCTCTCTCAAATTAAATAAACATTAAAAAAAAAAGAAATTCTAGGGGCACCTGGGTGGCTCAGTCGGTTAAGCGTCCGACTTCCGCTCAGGTCATGATCTCGCAGTTTGTGAATTTGAGCCCCTAGTCGGGCTCTGTGCTGGAAGCTCAGAGCCTGGAGCCTGCTTCAGATTCTGTGTCTCCCTCTCTCTCTGCCCCTCCCCCACTCTCTCTCTCTCTCTCTCTCTCTCTCTCTCTCTCAAAAATAAACATTTAAAAAAAAAGTAAAACAAAAAAAGAAATTCTACTGAAAATGGTCAGCATCGCTTCTCTGTATACCAGCAACAATTAATTCAAAGTGATGACTTAATACGCATTTGTCTTTTGACCCAGTAATCTCACAAACATATTGCCTAAATATGAAACAACCCATGCACAAGGTTATGCATTTTGGCACTCTTCGTATTATCACAAGATTGGAAAGAACCCAAGATTTCATCACTAGGATTCTGGTGCATTCACACAAAGAAATACTATGCAGCTGTGAAAGAAAAGAAGAAGGAAGAGGAGCGGGAGGAAGATCTCTAGAGGCATGAAGTGATCTCCAGGATATCCTGGCGGAAACGGTAGGGGTAGAACGCTACCATTTGTATAACAAGTAAGGGGATACAAACACATATGTATATGAATTTGTTTATATCGGCACAAAGAATCACTGAAAATGTCCATAACAAACACAAGCGGTTAGCCTAGGGAAAGGGAAGGAAAAGGCGGAACAGATAGGGATGAAACCAAACCTCTGTAAGTACGTTGTTTTACAGTTTTGACTTGGGAAAACCATCCAAGTTTTACATAATCTTAAAACAGAATTTTAATCGTTTCAAATTTTAATCTTTAAAACTTAAAACAATTAAAGTGGATTTTTTACCTGATTTTATTCTTTTTTTTTAAAGTGTGTTTATTTTGAGAGAGACAGAGACAGCATGGGTGGGGGAGGGGCAGAGAGAGAGAGAGAGAGAGAGAGAGAGAGAGAATCCCAAGCAGGTTCCCCGCCACCGCCAGCAGCTCAGAGCCTGATGTGGGGCCCGAACCCACAAAACCACAAGATCATGACCTGCGCCAAAACCAAGAGTCAGAAGCTTAACCGGCTGAGGCACCCAAGTGCCCCTACATTATCCTACTCGTAGCTACAAAAAAAAAAAAAAAAAAAAAATCACCAACTACCCGGGAAGAATTTGAGCAAAACATGTTTAAAGGTCAAATAAGACCGATGTGAAGAAAACGTTAAAACCCTACATAAAAGAAGACCTAAATCAATGGAGACCTATACCATGCTCATTTTGAGAAGACCAAAGGATGACAATTCTCTCCTCAAAAATCTAGAAATTCCACCCAATTCCAATTAAAATCTCAACAGGGATCTTTGCATAGCTTTACCAGCTGGCCTTAAAACTCATATGCAGAGTAAAAAGTCAAGAACAGGTAAACAGTTCTTTTTTTGTAAAGAAAAGGAGGAGGAGGAAGATGAATTCATTTTAGCAGGTAAGAAAACTTACTATAAAGATGGTAATTAAAGCAGTGTAGTGTTGGTGGGAGACAAACTAAAGATCCTGTCCTATAAATACAGAAAAAACGTAAAACTTCTCATCTCATCATAGCCAAAAATACACTTGAGATAAGTTAAAGACTAAAATATGAGGAACAAGTTGTAAGATAGTTCAATTAAAAATAGGAGTATATCCTCACGAAATCAGAGAAGGGAAAGATGTCTTAAAACACAAAAGTATAAGCCATATATTAAAAGACTGACAAGGGGTGCCTGGGTGGCTCGGTCAGTTAGCATCTGACTCTTGATTTCAGCTCAGGTCATGATCTCATGATCAGTCAGATCAAGCCCCGAGGAGGGCTCTGCACTGACAGTGTGGAACCCGCTTGGGATTCTCTCTTTCCGTCTCTCTCTCTGCCCCTCTCCTGCCCCTCCCTTGCCCCTCCCTTGCTCTCTTGCTCTCTTGAAAAATAAATAAATAGGGGTGCCTGGGTGGCTCAGTCGGTTGAGCATCCGACTTCAGCTCGGGTCACGATCTCTCGGTCCGCGAGTTCGAGCCCCGCGTCGGGCTCTGGGCTGATGGCTCAGAGCCTGGAGCTTGCTTCCGATTCTGTGTCTCCCTCTCTCTCTGCCCCTCCCCCGTTGATACTGTGTCTCTCTCTGTCTCAAAAATAAATAAACGTTAAAAAAAAAAATTAAAAAAAAAATAAAAATAAATAAATAAACTTCTTAAAATAAATAAATAATTTTCAAAAACATTTATAAAACAGGTTGACAGATTTGAACTACATTAAAATTGCAAACCTCTATATGGGTAAAAACACATAAACAAGGTGATAAGATAAACCAAAAACTTGGTGAAACCTCTGCAGCACATTTAACCAAACTTAGTATTCAAAATATGCATGTAAAAAAAATTCCTACAATCAATAGAAAAAAGGATAAACAACCAAAAAGTGGAAATAGGCAAAGAAGTGAATTAGCACTTCTCAGAAGGGAAGACCCACATCGTTAATAAATGTAAGAAAAGATATTCAACACCTCATTAATAATCAGGGAATTTACACACCCAGTTTGGCAAAAATTAACATGTATCTCTGATTACAGCAAATGTTGGTAGGAATATAAAGAAATAACATCTCTCATAAAATGCCAACAAGAGTATAAACTGATTTAACCCCCTTGGAGAGGAGATTGTCATTCCCTGGTAAAGTTGAAGAGGCACATATCCTATAACTTGACAAATACACTTCTACACACCCAACTTAAAGAAACATTCACACATTACACAAGGGTAAATGAAGATGTGTTGTTGCAAAAAAAGTGGAAACCACCTAACAACCCTCAGTAAGGGAGATGTTTGAGTAAACTATGGTTTATAATATAATAGAATACCATTAACTATTGAGATGAATGAACTAGACCTACATACATCAACATGAATAAATCTCAAAACCAGTGTTGAATAATAAAGCAAAGTTGGAAAATGATATATTAGGATGCCATTTATGTAAAATTTTCAACATCTAAAAAGAGTATATATTATTTATGTATAATAGAATATCCTTGGAAATGAAAATCACAGTAGAAGGGAATGGAGGGAAAATAGGGAAGAGGTAGAAATTTGACTACATATGTAATGATTTTATGTTTTTAAAAGATATTAAGTAAATATGGTGCTCACTTCAGCAGCATGTATAATGAAACTAGGATGATAAAGGAAGATTAATATGGCTCTGAGAAGGGATGACAACAAAGTTAAAACCATTTAGAGTAGATTCTCTGATCCTTTGTTACCAGCTAGAAATTTAAAAAAAGTAACCAAAAAAATTCCAACTACCTGGAAATTGAACAAAATGTTTCTAAATAATCTATGGGTCAAAGGAAAAATCAAAATGGAACTTAGGAGATATTTTAAACTGAATGAGAATAAGGATAGAACTTATCAAGACTAATATAGCTATGCTTAAAGAAAGTTTAGGGCGAAAATGGCTGAGAACAATGATTTAAGCTTCTATCTCAAGAAGCTAAGAGAACAAATCAGACCTAGTGGAAGTAGTAGGAAGGAAATAATAAAGGTAAGAACAGGAATCAAAAATAAGAAATAAATAAATAAATAAATAAATAAATAAATAAATAGAAAATTAACAGAGCTAAAAGTTCTTTGAAAAAAAATAATAAAACAAATAAACCCCTAACAAGGGCCACAAAGAAAAAAAAAAGGAGAAAGCACAAATTATCATTATCAAGGGATGAAAACTAGAACAGCACTACAGACACTACAGCCATTGAAAGAAGAGGAGATTATGAGCAAGATCCACCAACATATTTGATAATTTGGATAAATGAAGTAAATGTGACAAATGCTAACATCTTTTGTTATTGGTGTTGGGTTCTCTTCTGTTTTGTAGGTTTAAGATATTTCTGAATTTTAAAGCTTTCAAAGGGCAAGGTATAGAACACAATGTATAAGATTCTTCTTTGGGGGTTAATATATTTTGTATATATGCATAGACCATTTCTGGAAGGATATTCAAGAAACTGTTACTGATGGTTGTCACAGGAACTGAACATGAGATCAGAGGGAGACTTACTTTTATTCTAAAATTGTTTGTTTGTTTTTTAAGTTTATTTATGTTATTGAGAGAGAGAAAGAGAGAGAGAGAGAGAGAGAGAGAGAGAGAGAGAATCCCAAGCAGGTTTTACACTGTCAGCATGGAGCCTGACATGGGGCTCAAACTCATGAAGAGTGAGACCCATGACCTAAACTGAAATCAAGAGTCGGACATTCGACCGAGCCACCCAGGCACCCCTATTTTAAAAGTCTTTTTAAACTGATTTAATTTTTGCTTTACTATGTGTATTATCTCAAAAAATTAGTCAATAAAAAAATAATAAAATACAACAAGTCTTACTCAGATCTGCTTTCCCTGCTCTGTAGCCCAGAGCTAGGCTCCCACACTTCCTCGAAGTGCTTTTGCCTCTAACACTCTCCTACCCCACCTCTACCCACAGACCCCTACCCCAGGCGGGCAGAAACTAGAAATCCAGGCTGAAGACAAGGACCAGCTGATTGAAGAGGCCAGAGAGAAGGAGGGGAGTTGACTAAGAGGTGGTGGGTAGGCCTGAGAAAATAAAGTCCCAAGTCAAAGTCTGAGATACAGGCTAAGTGAAGAAGGAACCCAGAGAAAATGGATCACGGATCCATGGTGTGGGCCTGGCACAGGTTTGGGAATAAGGTAAGAACATCTGTTTCCCACTCTCTTATTTCCGGTGTACCAATATTCTTAGACTCTGACCACAGGCCAATATTTCAGGATTATTAGTATTTATTCGAGTTATCAATTTTCCATTATAGTCCCCATTTCGAACGTGCAGTCCCATTTTCCTCATAAATCATCTAAATGTCCAAGAGAATTTCCATTCTTTGATGTCTATACTACATCACCATTATCACCCACGTTTCCTTTCACAAGCAACAGCAGAAACAAGAAACTTTGTCGTTTGGTTCAGAAGATAGGGTTGTTGAAGCCATTTGGTTTTATCACAGGGATTTTTGTGGATTGGCCTAAATACTTAACCACTACTTATACCTCATTCGAAGATCAAAGCAACCAACTATAAAAGGGACATAAGTTGGAAAACAACTTATTTTTAGGTTGGATTCAACTTCAACCCATGAATCAGCACTTTGAGTGGAGTTTATATAGGCAGATTTTTGCCTTAGACTCAGTTTTTTAAAATATTTCCAATAGCTAATTTTCCGATTATTCCTACTTATTTAACTGAGAGGAAAAAATCCATAGATGTTTCTTCAGATTTTTTAAGGTCTCAGGAAAAAAAAAATTCAAACTTCATAGACAAGTGGACAAAGAATACAGACAGGCAAATTACTGAAAGGATATAAATGGTAATCAAACATGACAGGATGCTCAACTTACTAGTTATCAGGAAAATGCTAATTAAATATGACACTATTTTCACCATCTGGCTGCAAAAGATGAAAAAGAATAGTAATATCTAATTAGTGATGGCAAAGGTGCAAGAAAACCATATCCTGGTGGATGGAGTAAAATTAATACAGCAGTTTTTCGGAGAACAGTTTTGTGTGTGCGAGAGAACAGTGAAGTAATTGGCATTTTGAATTACTCGAGCTTTGAATTACTCAAAATTAAAATATGGTGACATCAAAATATTAATGAAGTCTCATTTTATGAATAAAAGTTGAAATAATGCAAATCACCCAATTTGAAATGCTTTCCAAGCTAGCGTAATTATAAAGGTCAAATAAATTATAGATGGCATTTGTGCTGTATCCCATGACAGGGCTACCCAAGCCAGCTAACAGAAGTTCCATCCTCGGTCAAGTTAGCCCTGAACTCTAGATTCAATTAAAAAAAAAAAAATACTCTGGGGTGCCTGGGTGGCTCAGTTGGTTAAGCGTCCAACTTCAGCTCAGGTGTTGATCTCACGGGTCATGGGTTCAAGCTCCACATCGAGCTCTGTGCTGGCAATTTGGAGCCTGGGGTCTGCTTCAGACTCTGTGTCTCCCTCTCCCTCTACCCCTCCCCTGCTCATGGTCTGTCTCTCTCTGTCTCTCTCTCTCTCTCTCTTTCTCTTTCAAAAATAAATAAATAAACATTAAAATAAAATTTTAAAAAAATACTCAAAATACTCTATCAAAATTATAATGTACATTTCTTTAGTTCCAGTAATTCCAGGAGTTCTCACGTAAGTGTTCAAAGATAAATATGTCCCAGAATGTGCCCAAAGGCTTTTGAAAATGCCCATCAATTGAGGATTGTATATTTCTACAATAAAATACCATACAGTCTTGGAAAAGGACAAGGTACTTCTTTACGTATGCTCACGGAAAAATGTTCACAATATAAGTGCAAAAACAAATTAAGGAATGAAAGATTCTATTTCTGCAAACAAACACACACACAATCCCAAGCAAAAAGAATTCAAATGCAAAGAATGAAGTTATTTATAGTAGTTACCTCAGGGGAACAGAGCTTGGAGGAAGAGAGAAGGAATTTTCACTTGTCAAATTTTAAAAACTGTGATAGCCAGTTGGTACGTGTTCAGCAAATTCTAAGCACTTCATTCAATTACTCCTCATAAGGACCCTATGTGTGAAATGCTTTTATTATTTCCATTATCAACAGTTGAGGAAACTGCTATCCAAAGAGACTAAACCCCCTGAATGGGGGGGTGGGGGAGGGTAGACTGAAAGAGGAAATCTTAAGCAAGCTCCAAGCTCAGCACAGAGCTGGACTAGGGGCTTGATCCCACAACCCTGGGATCATGACCTGAGCCAAAATCAGGTTGGATGCTGAACCAACTGAATCACCCAGGTTCCCCCATGAATGACTTTTTAAATAATAAACTTGTGAATTTTGTCCTTTAAAGATGGAAATCTAGGAGCGGCTGGCTGGCTCAGTTGGTAGGACACCTGACTCTTGATCTTGGGGTCATGAGTTCCAGCCCCCTGTTGGGTGTAGAGATACTTAAAAAAATTAAAAAATAAATGCAAATCTGGGGCGCCTGGGTGGCGCAGTCGGTTGAGCGTCCGACTTCAGCCAGGTCACGATCTCGCGGTCCGTGAGTTCGAGCCCCGCGTCAGGCTCTGGGCTGATGGCTCAGAGCCTGGAGCCTGTTTCCGATTCTGTGTCTCCCTCTCTCTCTGCCCCTCCCCCGTTCATGCTCTGTCTCTCTCTGTCCCAAAAATAAATAAACGTTGAAAAAAAAAAATT
>NW_024412433.1:9406761-9541632 GCF_014898765.1 Herpailurus yagouaroundi
ACGTTCGGCAATGTTTTTTATTTTGCAATTTAGATTGTGACACATATCACTGTGGTAGGCAGCATAATGGCCCTGCCAAAGATGCCCTGTATCCTCATCTCCAGAAGCTGTGAATATGTGACCTTATATGGCAAAAGGGCCTCTGCAGGTGTGATTAAAGATCTTGAGAGGGATGCCTGGGTGGCTCAGTCAGTTGGGTGTCCGACTTTGGCTCAGGTCATGATCTCTTGGCATTTGGGTTCCAGCCCCAAGTTGGGCTTGGTGCTGATAGCTCAGAGCCTGGAGGCTGCTTCGGATTCTGTCTCCCTCTCTTTCTGCCCCTCCCCTGCTCATGCTCTGTCTCTCTCTCTCTCTCAAAAATAAACTTTTTTTTTAATGTAAAAAAGAAAAGGTAATGATTAATAAGACATGGTCCCTGAGCTTGAAAAACCGTCTTAAAATTACCAGTCTGGGGTGGCGCCTGGGTGGCTCAGTTGGTTAAGCAGCTGACTTCGGCTCAGGTCATAATCTCACAGTTAGCGAGTTCCAGACCTGCATCAGTCTCTGTGCTGACAGCTCAGAGTCTGGAGCCTACTTCGGATTCTGTGTTTCCCTCTCTCTTGCTTCTCCTCCCCTGCTCGTGCTCTGTCTCTCTCTCTCTCTCTCTCTCTCTCTCTCTCTCTCTCTCAAAAATAAATTAACATTAAAAAAAAGAAAGAAATTTAAAAAAAAAGTGGACAGTCTTTCCCCAACATGATTCTTTTTAAACCACTAATGCATTTTATAAATACCTGCTGTAAAGAGGTTAACAAAGAAAGATGTATGCAATATCAGAAATTGAAGGCAATCAATCCAGACTTTCAAAGATTTAACGAAACAAAACAAGACAAAACCTACTCTCTGTCTAAAACAACAACTCTTACACGTTATAATTTAAATATAGAATATCTTTAAGAGGGTTGATTATCAAAGATCCACCCAGAAGGTGTCTTTAAAAATAAGATTGATATACTTGACTTTTTTGGCTCTCAGTGCTTAGTCCTGGCAATGTCTGAGGTTAGCTGTGGAGCCCTGGAAAACCATAGCATTCTGAGTCTCGTCCGTGAAATGGGGATAATACTCGTGATTTCACAAGGATATTGTAACAATAAAATGAGAATGCATATGTAAAAGGTCCTTGATATTAACTCCTAATGAAATAAAAATCTCTATAATGCCTTCTAGCTTTAAATTTTTATAATTAAAGGAAATTATTATTAGGGAGTTTAGTTAAAAGGAATCCTTTTTAAAGACACCTACTCAAGTAGTTTGGGATAAAATGACGTAACAATTGAGATTTGCTGCAAACGAATTCAGTGGGAACAGTGGCTTTGTGTAGAGGTTGGCTATATTTTGAGTATTATTGAAGCCAGGTTATGGGTACATGAGAGTTTGTTAAAAACCATTGTTTGATTTGTATTTGAAATTTTCATACTGTGAAAAGCAAAACAGCAAAGGGGAAACTCAGGGCAATTTCTATTTAGTCCACATGCTACCTAATTAAGGCTATTTCTTTTTCTTTTCTTTTTTTTTCTTTTTTTAATGTTTATTTATTGGGGGGGGGGGGAGGCAGAGAGAGAGGGAGACAGAGGATCCGAAGAAGGCTCTGCACTGACAGCAGTGAGCCCAACGCAGGGCTCAAATTCAAGGGCTGTGAGATCATCACCTGAGCCGAAGTTGGACACTCAACTGACTGAGCCACCCAGGCACCCCAAGGTTATTTCTTGAAGCAAACTTTGATATTTAAAAAAATGGTAGCAAGAGATACAGGTGTGCTGTTTTGAAGGGGCACATACACCTCAATGTTCATAGCAGCACTATCGACGATAGATGAAGTATGGAAAGAGCCCAAATGTCCATCAATGGATGAATGGATAAAGAAGGTGTGGTATATATATATATGATGAAGTATTACTCGGCAATCAAAAAGATTGAAATCTTGCCATTTGCAACTACGTGGATGGAACTAGAGGGTATTATGCTAAGCGAAATTAGAGAAAGACAACTATCATATGACTTCACTCATATGAGGACTTTAAGAGACAAAACAGATGAACATAACGGAAAGGAAGCAAAAATAATATAAAAACAGGGAGGGGGACAAAACAGAAGAGACTCTTAAACATAGAGAACAAACAGAGGGTTGCTAGAGGGGTTGTAGGAGGGGGGATGGGCTAAATAGGTAAGAGGCATTAAGGAATCTACTCCTAAAAACATTGTTGCACCATATGCTAACTAACCTGGATGCAAATTAAAAAATAAATCATTGGGGCGCCTGGGTGGCGCAGTCGGTTAAGCGTCCAACTTCAGCTCAGGTCACGATCTTACGGTCCGTGAGTTCGAGCCCCACGTCAGGCTCTGGGCTGATGGCTCAGAGCCTGGAGCCTGCTTCCGATTCTGTGTCTCCTTCTCTCTCTGCCCCTCCCCCCTTCATGCTCTGTCTCTCTCTGTCTCAAAAATAAATAAACGTTAAAAAAAAATTAAAAAATAAAAAATAAATCATTAATAAAAATGTAAAAAATAAAACTGAAAAATGAAAAAAAATGGTAGCAATTTTAAATGCAAAATGCATAAACATTCAAGGATTTGAGAATTTGATTACATTTTCACATAAGCTTTTAATTCATTTTTAACTAAAGGAAACCTATTATAATTAAATGATACAGCAAAAAATTACATTTACGCAATTTGAGATTATTAGTGGAATGAACACGTTAACCTATAGAACCTTAAACACTTGGGGGATTTTTCCCAAGAGAAATTTCAAGGTATGTTAACAATTTTCTGTCTTTAAGTACATAATTACATATCAATAGTTCAAATGATGATATGTTGGATATTTCTGCAAGAAAATCTATCACTATTGTAAAGAGAACTTAGCAGTAAGTATATACAATGTGCTCCCTTTCTGACCTTGGAGGTGGGAGTTCTCTAGGAACTCTTCGTGAGTGTCTTTTGCTTCTCCAGGCTTTGCTGATCGATGCTCACTCCTCAGAGAGATCTTCCACCATCTAAAGATTACCTGTGATTGGATAGAAGGGGAGAGAAATTAAAGCCGATCTCAATACCAACAGCTACACTTCGGTCTGGGATTTTGAAAACTCGTGGCAGTAGGCACATAAGGCTGTGTGTCCAACATCAGCTATGACTTTGCAATCTAGCATCACATCAAATTAGAAAGGAGGTCTGTGCATCTCACATTTCCCTTAGAGATCAGGGTCACAAAATCAAAGTGCTAGAAGGCATCTTAAAAATCTATCAAGTCGGGGCGCTGGTGGGGGCTCAGTCGGTTAAGCGTCCAACTCCGGCTCAGGTCATGACCTCACAGTTCGTAAGTTCGAGCCTCACTTCCGGCTCTGTGCTGGCAGCTTAGAGCCTGGAGCCTGCTTCAGATTCTGTGTCTTCTTCTCTCTCTGCCCCTACCCTGCTCACACTCTCTCTCTCAAAAATAAGCATTAAAAAAATTGAAAAAAGAAAAATCTGTGAAGTCAGTGGATGTTAAACCACACAGACCCAGATGGCTATCTGTCTCTTGAGGATCTCTGAGTAGAGAGATCCTCTAACTTGGGGAGCCGGTTCCAAAGTAATTGCTCCGCTCCACTCTCTGCCTCCCTTCCTGTCTACGGGGCAGACGGGATGAGTGGATATTTTACTCATAGAGAAAGGACAGTTACACGGCCAGGGCTGGGGAAAGCACCATTGTGCTTTGTTTGATGTGTGTAAGTGTCATTACGTAACCAGGACACTTCTTGGTAATGGATCTGCCCATAGTCCATTTGTCTTCTACGAGCATGGTGGTTTGTTTGAAGCAAACCTCATTTCCCTGGTTACGAACCCCACCTAAGTTCTATGTTGATTTCATGGCAGTGTCAGCCCTTGGCCCTAATGAGGAGCCCCGTGAAGCTTATTCAATTTATCTCACGGTTTTCAACCTGTCATGGAACTCGGTAGTTAATTGAGATCGTAAAACTTCCACCAAACAAACCAGCTTCTTTCTACACTTAGATGAGGGCTTTGGGGGAAGAGATGGGTTAGGAGACAGTGCGGAGAAACTGGTTGGCTTCCTCTCTCCCTAGCATTGCGACGACATGAGGTTAAAATTGCGGGCAGGAAGACTCTGCCCAAGGCAAAATTGCTAAAGCAGGTAAAGCTTGCTACGGGGCCTCCCTTTATTTATTTCCTCTCCCCTATCCCCACCCACCCATTGTTCCCTGAGGTCCTCACAAGTCTTGGTGTACCTTTTTTGGGCCACTGTGAGCAAAAGACACTCTCGAAGAGTTCCTAGAGAACTCACATCCCTACTAGTTCTTTGGCCCTTCTTGGTTGTTCTGGAACCACCCCCCCCACCCCCACCCCCACCCCCAGCCTTTGAAGTGCCAGACCTTCTCCTTGCTTCTTACTCCTTGCCCCCTTGCTTACAGGCCTGGGCTTCAGCCAGCTTTCCTCTCCTTCTAGAGCTGCCTCCCTGTGTCCTATCATCTCCTGAGGCTCATCTCCCACCTGTCTCCCCTTCCCTGATATCTGAAGGGTAACTGCTATCTCTCAGGAACATGGAGATGTGCTATGCCACCCTACCTAGCACCCTGCCCAACAGCAGGTAGGTCCTTTAAAGGGTTACTGTTCATTTGGATGTTGTGCTGATTGCTATAGATAAGGGGGAAAGAATGTGTACGTTACAAAACTCTAAAGTCTTGGGGCGCCTGGGTGGCTCAGTGGGTTAAGCGTCTGACTTCAGCTCAGGTCATGAACTCGCAGCTGGTGAGTTTGAGCCCCGGCGGCTCGGGGCTGACGGCTCAGAGCCTGGAGCCTGTTTCAGATTCTGTGACTCTGTCTCTCTCTGCCCCTCCCCTGCTTGTTCTCCGTCTCTCTCTCTCTCTCTCTCAAAAATAAATAAACATTAAGAAAAAAAAAAAAAAGAAGTGGTGGGTTGTCTCTCCCTGTGGCCATACCACCAGGAGGTATGTTACAAGGAAAGCGAGTCTCAGATTGAATTCTGCCATGTCACCAAGCAGGCACAAAAGTCCAAACTACGTTTCTGGAAGGTCAGTGGAGTCCCGTCCTCGCCAACCACTGGGGCACTGTGCGGGAACCTTCACGGGAAAGTTTCTCTCTGCTACAAGCACACCTATGTTACAATGACATAATCAGCCACAGTTCTAGCCAGATCACACAACCAAATCCTTAGTTAGGTGGACAATTCGGGAACAGATGGAGTTCTAGACCAATCACTACTCCAGCAATGTTATACGACCAAGCTTACTTCTTAACATTGTTCAAAAAAAGGCGGAGAGATGCATAGAGTTGTTGAATCACTGTATTGTACTCCTGCTATGAATATAACAGTGTGTGTTAACTACTCCGGAATTAAAGTAAAATAAATAAATAACAAAACATTTACTTATTTTTTTTATGTGTTATTTAGTTTTGAGAGCAAGAGAGACAGAGCACGAGTGGGGGAGGGGCAGAGAGAGAGGTAAAGACACAGAATCCGAAGCAGGCTCCAGGATCCGAGCTGTCAGCACAGAGACCCCACGCAGGACTCGACCTCACCGAACCGAAAGATCATGACCTGAGCCGAAGTCAGATGCTTAATCGACGGAGCCACCCAGGCGCCCCGATAACAAAACATTAAGAAAGGCAGAGAGACACTTGTTCAATCTTATTTATCAGCCTCGTATCTTGCTTGTTACTCATTTGTTTCATCAGTGAAAAATTATTTCCAACATTTAGTATACTAATTCATCAACCCTCTGGTACTGATTTAGAAGGCCACATTTGAAGTGCTTGCCAATAATGGCCTTTAGAGGGAGAAGCCTCAGGGCACAAACTCAAGTCAACTTGCGCACAGATCAGCATCCTACGGCTCCTCTGACGTATCTGAAGTGAATTACTGAGAATGTAACACTAGCCTAAAGAAAGACGACTGGTTAGACCCAGAGTCCAAGCCTCCTCCCTTCGAACTCATAAACATAGGGTTTGTTCTGAGGCCCGAAGCTTTCTTCAAGTATGACCTTTATCCTACAGTCATTGGGTCATCTCTACAGGGCAGTACATAAAAAGCTAATATTCAGAATCACTACTTAGCTCTGTCAAGACTCGCTTATGTTCCAAATGTTGCACTTATTAAAACAGAAAATTCTGGTAGATATTTTCTACCACTTATTGTCTTTCAGATTGGTAAAGGTTTCCTTTCCTTCCCTTTCCTTTCCTTTTTTCTTTTTTTAAGTGACAAAGGAAGAATAAAGCCCTTAATAATCATTGAGAGAGGCGTGAATTGGTTTGGCAAATACCTATCAAAAGGCCATTCATGCCTTTTGACCCAAACATTCTACTTGTTAAGAATGTATCCTTTGTTGGGGCACCTGGGTGGCTCGGTTGATTAAGTGTCCAAGTCTTGATTTTGGCTCAGGTCATGATCTCATGGTTCTTGAGCCTGAGTCCCACAATGGGCTCTGCATTGACAGTGTGGAGCCTGCTTGAGATTCTCTCTCTTTCCCCCTCTCTCTGCCCTCCCTGCCTCTCTCTCTCTCTCTCGCTCTCAAAATAAATAAATAACTTTTTTTAAAAAAAAGAAGTTATCCTGAGGAATTTGCCAGAAAATGTGTATAGCATTTTTCATGTGTTTGCCATAGGTTAATTACGACAATGAAAAATCAGAACTGACTTAACGGTTTGCCAGCTGGGACTAATTAAATAATGATGGCACATTTAGATGATGGAATATTTCACAGCCAATAAAATATTATGTGAAAAAATAACACAGAACAATGCTAATGATGATTTGTTAAAAGGCTCACAAGTGTATACACCACTAATCCAAATATTGAAAGGAAAGTATTTATACATGCAGAGGGAAGGAACATCAGAGTGGGAGCAAATATAACATGCCAGATGGAGTTTGAAGGGAGCGGAGCTATGAGGTATCCCCAAATATTTGTGAACTGATTGCTACTTACTAGCTAGATATTAGCTCATCAGCTCATTTTAGCTCATATATTCATACATAGCTATTGTCACGTATTTAACTCTATTTTGAAAATGTTCAAGCCTATAAATATTGTTTTAAGCATCTTGTTCTTATTAACCGTGCATGTTTTGTTAACGAACATGCAAGAAAAGCTGCTGAGGGGCTTAGGCTGGTTTTTGCAAGTTGAGATATGGCTGTCACATGGGCTTCACTGTCCTCTCCCCGGGTCCCCCGAATCTCCCGACTGCCTGTGAGCAGTACACGACTGTCTTTTTATGAATGGAGAAACCCACCGTGGACAGCTGAGATAACTCGCATCCGTTTCTGAGGCTCGGGGAATCTTCTGGTGTCGCCCGGTCTCCTTCTCGTACAGGGCCTCATACCCGCTCCAGGAAGGATGGGCAGGCAGCCTCCTCAGAGGATACGCACCAGGATTTGATATCTTAGTAGAAAACACGTGATCGCTGGCAGAATTCTTTGACATTTTAATTTATATATAGCATGTTTTTAGACTTCTATATATTTCCAGTATATCTTTGTATTATAAACTTGGACATTGAGCTTACTTTGTTGTCGTTGTTGTTTTAATGCTTATTTATTTTGAGAGAGAGGGAAAGCAGGGGGGACAGGGCAGAGAGAGGGAGAGAGAGAACCCCAAGCAGGCTCTGCACTGTGAGCCTGTCATGTTCTCATGAACCGCGAGATCATGACCTGAGCTGAAATCAAGAGTCGGACGCTCAACCGAAGGAGCCACCCACGTGCCCCTGAGCTTACTTTGAAAAGAGAGGTCAAAGATTTCTCATTAACCCCCTGGCATCTCTCCTTCACCGGTTACGAAGGCAAGATGAGGAGGCATTTGTCGTTCATCTGGTGAAGGCCCCTAAACATTAGGTCCTTTCCACACTGGGACAGCAACTCACTAGGCAGCCCTTGAGGGGACACGGGAAAAAAAGTGGACCCAGCTGGGCACCTCAGCATCTGAGTATATTTGGACAATGCACACCTCCGCCCTCCCCCAGGGTTGAGACTGTGCTCCCACCACTACACTGGCTGAGAAATCCTACTAATGGGAGAAAAGCAGAGACTCTGCGATTAGATGGGTCTGGGTTTCAACCTTGTTTTCTATCAGATACCTTGGGCAAATGTCTTCATCTTTTTGGGCCTCGGTTTCCTCATCTCCAAAATGGAAATAATGGTGATGACTCTTGGAGGGATGACATGGGAGAAATCCAAAGCCCCCAGCCCGATGCCAGATATGGAGTGTGCCCCATAGAGGTGGGTCCTTGCCTCTTTCTCCCTTCTCCTCTTGTTCACCTGCTGGTCAGTCCTTCATATCCATAGAAACCAACTCAGCCCCAAATCCCAAACATCTTCTTTCTCATCAACTAGCTAACAATATTCGCTCTCATTCAGCGAGGTTTGCTTTCCTGATCGGATTCTTCACAAGACATAATTTATTTCAGTTTTTCACTCTGACCTGATGTTCGATTTTTTTTTAATCTTCAGTAATCATTAAGAATTGCATGCCCTTTGCTGTGGCTCTTCAACAGCATAATTAAGAAGAATCATCTATCTGTCATCTATCTAGTTAAAAACAAAGTTACTTAGGAAGGGTTAGAGTAACTTGCCAGATACCACACAGCCAGTGGGAGATTCCAAATCTTTTTCAGCGTCTGTCTAGGAAATAGTTTTGTAAGTGAGCACAGGGCTGTCTCTGCTTTGTCTTGCAGACTATTGTTATTCTAACAGATCAAGTTTCTCCCTGCTTTGGACATCATGTATAATTAGGGGATTTCACAGAGTGGGGTTTGAGATTCTGTGTCATGGAGAGCTTGGGAATCAGATCTGTTATTAGGTGAAGAAGGATTTTGTTATCTGAACAGCCTACTGAGAAATGGAGAAGTTAGGACTGCTAGGTAAACTCCACATGTAACTTTACCTTTCAATACCACTCAAAAACTCACAAAGCACTGGTTTTCCAGAAGGTAGAAAGGTGTTATTTTTTTAGATGAACTATGAAGATAGTTTATTTTATTTCACCTTATTTAAAATAGCCCATAATTCTGATATGTTTTGGGGGCAAATTTACAACATCAAATATGTGTTCCTCTATGTTTGGTTCAATTTGTATAAACACAGTGAAACTTAGATTTTCAGCCATCCAAATTTTCACTCTGGGATGGTAGTAATCACTAGGAATTAACACCTTAGGAATAAAAGCAACATTATTTAAAATGGAGAGGAGTCTGAGGTTGAAATAAGAATGGAATAAACTGGGGCGCCTGGGTGGCGCAGTCGGTTAAGCGTCCGACTTCAGCCAGGTCACGATCTCACGGTCTGTGAGTTCGAGCCCCGCGTCGGGCTCTGGGCTGATGGCTCAGAGCCTGGAGCCTGTTTCCCATTCTGTGTCTCCGTCTCTCTCTGCCCCTCCCCCATTCATGCTCTGTCTCTCTCTGTCCCAAAAATAAATTAAAAAACCGTTGAAAAAAAAATTAAAAAAAAAAAAAGAATGGAATAAACTGAAATTAACAAGGATTGTGTTGAAATAGTTCTTTCCTTCAAGAATTCACAAACGAAGTTGCCCTTGGAGAATCAAATTAGTAAATTTCAGGGGCACCTGGGTGGCTCAGTCTGTTAAGCACCAGACTTCAGCTCAGGTCATATCACGGTTGGTGAATTCAAGCTCTGCATCGGGCTCTGTGCTGACAGCTCAGAGCCTGGAGCCTGCTTCGGATTCTGCGTCTCCCTCTATCTCTGCCCCTCCCCCACTTGCTCTGTGTGTGTGTGTGTGTGTGTGTGTGTGTGTGTGTGTGTGTCTTTCAAAAATAAACATTAAAAATTTTTTTAAGTAGTAAATTTCAAACACGATGAATGTGATTAGGAATTGATAGCAGTCTTTGTTGGTTGCCACCCACCTGCCTTTTCTAGAGGAGCCCTGACTTGTCCAGCAAACTCTCTCTTCTGCATAGCTTATGCACAGATTGCAGGCCTCATCTCTAGCTCCAGAAGGCAGGACATGATTGGTCTAAGTCATTTCCGGTAGTTCCCTCCATACCCTCACCAGTGATTGGTATGGGCATGGGCATGTGATAAAATTTTGGCCAGTGAGACACCAGAAGTCAGCAGAAGCTTCCAGAAGATTTTATCACTTATACAGAGAAACACATCCCCTTTTTGGACACCGGCCATTGTGCTTTGATGTGACTGCTGGAGTTACTGTAGCCATTTTGTGACTAAGAGGGGAGCCAGGTTGAGATGACAGCTGTCATCTGGAGGACACAGAAGCCATAAGTTGTGGAGAGGAGGAGCCAGAGCACTGTCACTGTGTTGGGAACCTCTTTTCCGTTGGATGTGTTTATGTGAAATAATACCATATTTCATCAGATTGAATACACCAGCCATTGTATGCCACGGTATTATTTTATGTGTCATGTAGAAATAGCTCTGTCCAAAAAAAATCGAAGTACAATGTTTTTTTAATCACTTACATTTATTGAAAGTCTCTTTTGTTCTTCACTAGACATGTACTTTATTATGTTTTTCTTAGCATTTGAATTACTTCATTAATTTTATAGATTATATTGACACAATATATGTATTTTTTAATTTTTATTTTTATTAATTTTTTAAATATTTATTTTTGAGAGAGAAAAAGAGAGAGTGCATGCACATAAGCAGGGGAGAAGAAGAGACAGAGGGAGAGAGAGAATCCTAAGCAGGCTCCACACTGGCAGCACAGTGCCTGATGTGGGGCTTGATCTCATGAACCGTGAGATCATGACCTGAGCTGAGATCTAGAGTCGGTCGCTTAACCAACTGAACCACCCAGGGGTCTCTGTATTTTGCTACATATAATAAAGTTGTATTGCCCGTGTGTATACTTTAAAAAGGAAAATATAAGTGGAATAAACAAATGAAGGTATTCCTGAAACTCCCCCGTATTCAGAATCTGAGTCTTCTGGATCATTCTTTGAATGAGATTTTCAACGTCTGACTCAGAATATCGTCCTCCATGACATCAAGAACATGGTGATAACAGCAATACAGTACTGAACTCTTCAGCTGGCTTTGCAGTTCTGTAGAGCCGGCTTCCTTTTGATTTCTACTTTGGGAGGGCTGTAAACGTCTCAGATTCACCCCTACTTCCTTGTAGCTTCTGGATTTTCTTCCAAGCTGCTGCTCTCATGCTTGGGCTTCTGAGTTGTTTTCAGTTTCTGGCTCTTATGGATAAAGTTTCTGTAAACATTTGTGCATGGGTTTTTGCCCCCTTTTGCTCCTTTTAAGTTGTTAACCGTCTTCTATTCATTAACAATTCTTTATAATAAATTGTCCTTGGTAAAATAACAGTATGGTTTCTGTCTCCTCAGTGGACCTTGCTTGAGATCACTGATACGAATCTTTAATCATTCATTATGTAGGGCACTCAGTAAGAGCTTTTAATTTGGGTACACTTCAGGTTTAGGACATTTTCTTGTACAGTGTTTCTCAGGAATTCCTTTTTTTCAGGTATTGGATGTCCTGGTCTAATTCTTTTATTTTTTCCCTGTTTTCCATCTCTTATCTTTGGTTCTTTTTCTCTAGGAGATTTCCTCAATTTTATATTCCAACCCTTCTGTTGAGTTTTTCATTTTTTTCCTATCATATTTTTTATTTTTTAAAAGGTGTTTAACTTTTTCTGAATGCTACTTTTTTATTGTGTTCTATTCTTGTTTCATGGATACAAAACCTCTTCTTATCCTGCTGGGAACATTACTGATAAGTATTTTGCTCTGTCTGTGTGCATTCTTTACTTTTTCCAAAATTATATTTCCTGGATTTTGTTGTTCATGGTGGTATTGATGATTTGATTTGCCTTTCCTCAAAAGCCTGATAATTCTTAGATGTGCATGGGTATTCAGGAGTGGGGTGCTAGGAAGCTGATCGGAAGTTCTGGCATTGGAGCAGGGCTTGTTCAGAGGAAGACTTCTTTATAGGGTGACCTGCTGGGGCTCTCTGGTTGGAGGATCCTGACTATTAATACCTTTTTATCTCGTTACTTGGCCTGGTCTGATTCTCCAGGGAAGAATCTTCTAGTTTTTTCCCTCCTGAGCCTTGGGAGAGTCAGAGTGAGTCTCCTAAATCAGTATTTGGATTTTCATTTAATCTCTTGCCATATTTAACACTGAGTCCCTCTGTCCCAGTGGCCTGGGGGCCTGAGGCCATACATACTCCTCCAGAGTACATACATACATACATACTCCTCCAGAGACCAAACTTCCAGTCTTCTGGGGGGTGAAGCAAAACTGTTGTTGGTTGTGCACAGGAGGGGAGGATATGAAGAAGGTGGTTGTAACATCTCAAACAGAATTCCAATCATTCCTACTGTTGCCAGGTCCTTCTTTACCCTTGCTTTCAAAAGAACCCATTCCTGGGACACCTGGGGGGCTCAGTCGGTTGAGCGTCCGACTTCGGCTCAGGTCATGATCTCGCGGTCTATGAGTTTGAGCCCCGCGTCGGGCTCTGTGCTGACAGCTCAGAGCCTGGAGCCTGCTTCGGATTCTGTGTCTCCCTCTCTCTCTGCCCTTCCCCTGCTCATGCTTTGTCTCTCTCTCTGTCAAAAATAAATAAACATTAAAAACAAACAAACAAACACTCCTACCCATTCTTGAGCTTTGCTGCTCTGAGACTCTGGGGTACAAATCTGATGGCTTCTCCACTTGCCCACCACGAGCTTAGATTTTAGCTTTGTCAGGGCTGTTAAATCAGCTTCTAGTAGGTCATCCAACTTCTAGCGCGCAAAATTGTTGCCTTTCCTATTCTCTTTGTCTTTGTGGGTTTATGCTTTAGGAAAACCCTGTAATTGTCATTTTAGTGGTGTTGCCCGAGGGAGGGAAGGTATATAACAGTTTTTTAACTAGAAGCTGTACTTAGTGTATTCTTAAGATGATTACAATGCTATACAGAATCTGATATATATATATTTCTTAATTTAATTTAAATATATAGGATAATATAAATGATTGAGTTGGTAGTCAATATTTAAACTTAGGAATATCTATTAAGTTTATCATGATTTTAAGATATCTAAAAGTTTAAAAGAGTTTGATCTATATTTTTACATTTGTTTCATTACAGTTTTTCAAACAGTTGGCTTGATTTTGTTAGATTTGTAATTATGTCTCTTTAGAATTTAGAAATGCTTGAGAAAATAAAAGACATTAAATTTGTGGTATAGTTTGAAATGCTTAAGATGATTTAATTAAGTTGCAAATGGTATTTACATTTAAGAGAACTTAATTTTATTAAATTTATAAGTTCCATGGCTTTAATTAATAATTTCTAAGATAATCTGATTAAGTTTGTAAATAGTACTTAAACGTTTAAGAGATTATAATTTGTTAACTGCTAAGTAGCTCATTAAATGTTTATCAAAGGATAATGGAACTCAGTGTTTTTAATTTTCATTCATAATTACTTGATTTATATTTGAATTTACTAGGTTTGTATTTGAAAGTTTAAAGAAAAATAAGTTTTAAGGGCGTCTGGCTGGCTCAGTTGGTGGAACTCGTGACTCTTAATCTCAGGGTTGTGAGTTCAAGCCCCACATTGGGTGTAGAGATTATAAATAAATAAATTTTAAAGAAAAATAGGGTCTTAATTTTTAGCTTTAATTGAATAGCAGTGATAAACACAAATAACTGTAATAAATTAAAATATTTGTATTAAATTAGAAATTATAAATAATTAAAAATAATTATAAAACAGTTTCCTAAATCAGATTAAAAAGATTGATTTAGGAATCTGGGGACAACTGAGTGGCCATTTGGAGAAAAAAAAAAATTGATTTATGCCTAACGACCAAGATAAACTCCAAACAGATCAAAGATCTACATGCTAAAAATGAGACCATAAAAGTACTAAAAGGAAACCCGGTAAATTTCTTTATTATCTTTCCAACTATGTTAAAAACCCAAAAACCAGGGGCACCTGGGTGGCTCAGTTGGTTAAGCATCTGACTTCGGCTCGGGTCAAGATTTCACAGCTCATGGGCTTGAGACCCGTATGGGATTCTGTGCTGACAGCTCAGAGCCTTGAGCCTGCTTGGGATTCTGTCTCCCTCTCTCTGCCCCTCCTCTGCTCATTCTCTGTGTGTGTGCCTCTCTCTCTCTCTCTCTCAAAAATAAACATTTAAAAAAATTAAAAATAAATAAAAATTTAAAAAACCCAAAAGTCAGGAAAGAGAAGATTGATAAATATGACTCTAAATATAAAAAACTTGGAAACATGGAAATGTTTAAAGCAACTTTATCTGTAACAGCTCTAACTTGGAAACAACCAAAATATCTATCATTTTATGATGGATAAATACATCCATATGACTAAATATTACTCAGCAATAAAAGGAACTGCTGATATGTGCAATCACATGGTTGAATCTCAAAAGAATTATGTTAAGTGAAAGAAGCTGGACATAAAAGGCTACAGACTGTCTAATCCCATTTAGGACATGTTGGAAAAGGCAAAACAGAAATCAGATGAGTGGTACTAAAGGGATGGGGATGGGAGAGGGGAATGTGACCAGAAAGGGGCATGAGGGAAATCATGGGTTGATAAAGATATTCTCTATCTTTACTATGGCGCTGGTATTTCATTTGTCAAGGTCATGAAACCTATACAGGGTGATTTTTACTATATTAAAAGCATACATTGGGGCACCTGGGTGGCTCAGTTGGTTAAGCGTCTGACTCTTGGTTTTGGCTCAGGTCATGATCTTACAGTTTTGCGGGTTTGAGCCCCGCATTGGGCTCTGCACTGGCAGCGTGGAGCCTCCTTGGAATTCTCTGTCTCGCACCCCCCCTCTCTACTCTTCCCCCATTCACTCTGTCTCTCTCAAAATAAATAAATAAACTTAAAAATTTTTTTTAAAAATCATACCTTGATAAGCGGGGTGTCTCCCTCTCTCTGCCTCTCCTGCTCAAGCTCTGTCTCTCTCTCTCTCTCAAAAATAAATAAACATTAAAAAAAATTTTTTTAAATACCATTTTCATTTAGAAAATGGTACAGGGACCAGGGATAGTATCACACTGAGCACGATTATGCATGCTTTTTATTATTATTTATTATTGAAAGGAAGTTGACATCCAATGTTATATCAGTTTTAGGTGCAAAACACAGCACAATTTTGTATGTTATGCAATGCTCATCGAGTGCTGTTACCATCTGTCACCATGCAACGATAGTTCAATATTATTGACTATATTCCCTATGCTGTGCTTTTCATCTCTGTGACTCATTTATTTTAACACTGGACGTATTTTTCTTTTTATTATTATTTTTTTAAGTTTATTTATTTATTTAGAGAGAGACAAAGACAGCGCTGTGGGGGAGGGGCAGAGAGAGAGACAGAGGGAGAGTCCCAAGCAGGCTCTGCACTGTCAGCACAGAGCCCAATGTGGGGCTTGAACCCACAAAACCGTGAGCCGAAATCAAGAGTCAGGCACATAACTGACTGAGCCACCCAGGCGCACCAATACTGGAAGTTTTTTTTACCTCTTAATCCCCTTCACCTATTTCACCCATCCCTTCACCCTCTTCCCCTCTGGCAGCCACTAGTGTGTTCTCTGGATTTATTTTTTGATTATACATGTTTTTAATATCATCCTTATTTTCACACTGAAATCCTGGAATCAGAATTCCAGATTCTGACTCATTAGAAGCTATTATTTTAACTTGATAACTCACTATAGAGGTTGTAGCTATTAGTTTTGTTTCCTCCTCCTAAGTTTTGAGATCCAGAAATGCAGCTTTAAGCAATATTCTTTCTAGAAAAACATTCTATTACAATAAAGCAAATTGGAGGTCCTACAGAATTCATGACGACTGTAATTTCCTCCTTACCATGCATAAAAACTTGGGCATTTATACCCCAGACACTATACAACATTAGGAAGATTTTCTGAAAGCAAAACTTCCACAAGATTTTGCACAAAAGCAGGAGGATATGCAAGAAAACTACACATGCTAATGATAAAAATCTTTCCAAAAGAAAACAGGGGCAAAATCGCACATACTTATGATACCGGAAGAACAAGTCATATAAGCAGTAAGAGGATAGGGAACCTGGCTGGCTCAGTTGGTAGAGCATGTGACTCTTGATCTCGAGGTCATGAGTTCAAACCCCACGTTGGTCTTAGAAATTCCTTAATTAAAAAAAAAAAAAAGGCAGCAATAGGAGGATAAAACATGTCACAGCAAAGTGGATGGGACGTCACTGACTGACTGTGGTCCTACACCGTGAAGGCACAAATGGGGTTTCAAGGGTGTTCAAGCAGCTATTTTGGACCCAGAGGGACATTCCAGTGCTGAGATTTAGTACCAGGGTGACCTTGGGCAGGTCTCATAGTCTCTGCCTGCTTGCTCATATCCATCACAACTTCTGGGAGGATTAAAATGAAATGGTACATGTAAATGTGCTTAGCAGAGCACCAGATACGGTTTTGTGTTTCTATTCTATAAAATCATCGCTGGAATGTGTTTCCGTAAGAGGTTAAAAACACAGACGCAGCTCCCCAGGTTTAGAAGCAGCGCAGATCCATTCTTGCAGCGCTCGTCGGAGAACTCGATGAAACCCGCAATTTTCTCAGGCTGGAGATGGTGGCCTCATCCCCAAGTGCAGAAAGACAGTGTGAGGCAGGGCCACGCCAGTCAGTTCTAACACACGCTTTGCAGAGGCCTGACCCCAAAACAGTGAGTGTGTTTGCCAGATGGGCGTGCTAAAAATCTCAAAGAAATCCAAAGTACTCTATAAACAGTAAGATCAAAGCAAAAAAAAAAAAAAAAAAAAAAAAAAGAAGGTTTGAACACAACTGCAATTGCTTTTTTTTTTTTTTTTACCTTTGTATTAGCACAATATTATCTTCTGGAACAATGCCCAGAAAAAAGAATAGAATCTCTCCAAAACCTTCCCGGATAAGGGCAGGAAAAGTGACCGAGCAGGCAGAAGGCCCAGGTGTCTACGGCCCCGCTTCACGGAGCCCGTCTCGGGATGCACATGCCGCTAACTCACAATCTGCTTCTCCATAAAATTACTATTTACAACTCGAAGATGCTTTTGCTTTTACTTCTGGTAACAAGATAGTAATCCACTGGCAGAAAACTTAAAATTTCCCCAAGTTTCCTGGAGGTCTAGTTAGCGGTAGCTCTACATGTGCCCCTGGCACGGAATGATGGCACAGTATGGACCCAGAGAAACTGACAGTTTCTCTCTCGATGACATAAACATTTACTTATCAGAAACACAGTCTCCTTCTCTCTTTCTCTCTCTCACCTCTCTGTCAACAGCAGCTACTAGCTGTATTTCCTCTTGTTCCTCACCCATTCTGTATTACTGCTTCTGCAAATGCAGCCCCAGGTAGGGTCCAACCACTCGGGAAGGGGCCACTTCCTGGTTTTACTTGTGTGCCCCCCTCAGGCTCTCTCCACATGTCGTGTTTCCCTCTTCCTTATGGTTTCTTTCTTCTTGTTTGTAAGATGAACACCTGCTACTGAATATTTCCATCTATTCCCTTCTCAGCCCCTATCTGGGAGTCAAAAAAGACTCACTAAAGTACGTGTGTTTCTGGGAATTAAATATAATTATTAAATATATCACAATTGGAGGTACTTTGTGCAAACCTTCCTCACCTTCTGTTATGGACTGAACTGTGTCCCTTTGATATTCCTATGCTGCAGCCCTAACCCCCAGTGTAGTTGTATTTGGGGACAGGGCCTTTGAAAGGGTAAAGGTTAAACAGGTAAATGAGATCTTATGAGTGGGTCCTAATCCAATATGATTGATATATATATATTTTTTAATGTTTATTTATTTTGAGAGAGAGACAGAGAGAGAGAGAGAGAGCGCGCGCACAATTGGGAAGGATCAGAGAGAGAGAAAGAGAGAGAAAGGGAGACAGAAAATCCCAAGCAGGCTCCATGCTGTCAGCACAGAGCCCGACACGGGGCTCCAACTCATGAACTGATTATGACCTGAGCTGAAATCAAGAGTCGGACGCTTACCTGACTGAGCCACCCAGGTGTCCCATGACTGACATCCTTATAAGAAGAGGAAGAGACAATGGGGATGTGCACTTTCAGAAGAAAGACCACAAGGGGCCACAGTGAGAAGGTGGCCATGGCAAGCCCAGGAGAGAGGCCTCAGGAGAAACCAAACCCACCAAGCCTTTGATCTTGGCTTCTACCCTTCAAAACTATGAGAAAATAAATTTCTGTTGTTGAAGCCACCCAACTTGTGGTATTTTGTTATGGCGGCCCTAGCAGACTAATACAGCTCCCAAAATGATTATGATAAAATAACAGGTTTTTAAGTGCCCACCATGAGTCACATGCCGTGTTCTTTGGACTTAATCCTATTTAATCTTTACAACAAGGGAGGTTAGTGCCGTTGTACATTTTACGGATGAAAAACTGGCTCTAACTCATTCACTGCTCAGTGGGATTTGAGTCCAGGTCTGCCTGACCCCAAAGCCTCTAAATCTGTTCAACATCTTGCCTTATTGGAATGATGAAAAGCCTTAACTTTTCAACGTCCACGATATGCGAGGAAGCAGTGGTGTTTATAAACCTGAAGGTGTTAATCTGCAAATCGTGACTATGTGGCATTGGATGGGTCTTTCACTTACTCTGGGTGGGGGTGTGACTGATGTGCTGAGATGTCAGAGCATTTCATTCCCTTCACAGGCCACAAGCACAGAGGGCGTTGTGTTGTTCTAGCAAAACTGACAAAGCCCTGTGCCCGTGGAGCTTACATTTATGGGGTATGGGGTAAGTAAGCAAAACAAGTAAATATATTTCATAGTGTGTTAGAACATTAGGTAAATGCTGTGAAGAAAAACAAACTAGGAAAGCCAGACAAGGAGTACTGAGCAGGGACGGGGGTTCCATTTAAACTGGGTGACTGGAGCAGGTGTCATTTGAGCCCTTGCGAAGCCAGACGGTGAGACACAGGAGCCAGTAAACTGCTTTGCTTCTCACCCGACATGCCCCATGTAGCCCTTCCCAACCAACAGGTTGGTAAGGAAAATCCTTTTCCAGCAACCTACCCTAAAGCTGAGTTGCTCACTGGAGACAAATTCTACCTGTACCGTATCGCATAACCCCAGGGTTACATCGAACGGACTTTCCTCCTAAATTGCAGATTGTAAGGGAGAAGAAGAGCAAAAAAGCAATCATGGACATGTTCTTCAAGTGCTTTGATATTCACTCATGTATTTGTTTTCACGTCTGCATGCTTTCTAATAGCCAGCCCCTTAGAAGATCTTGTCTGGAGCCGAGTGCGTCTTCCACCTGGAAGATGCTAGCAAACGCGGTGAGAAATTGGCCTCCGGATGATCATCATCCCGTCTCGCTGGCCAGTGTCATGTCTCATCACTACCCCAGTGAGTTGTGTGCAGGTGCCATGTTTGGATTATACCGCCATGGATTTGCATACGCATGCCCGATGCCTAGAGTGTCCTCCCCAGCCTTGTCCTCCCAAAAAACTCATTCTTCACGACTTCGTTTGAGTCACTTTCTTTGCATCATTAACAGTTAGTAAAAGATCTTATTTGTCCGCCATTCAAATGACCCGCCGGGTTAACAAATGTTCTCTATTCTCTCTGGAAAACACTTAGCCCTCAATATATGCTCAAACTTCCCAAGAGATTTGAATCAGATCTTCAAAGGGTCTATAGTGGTGGTCACATATCCATTTACGCGAGTCGAGACATTTATCAGTCAAATAAATATTTACTGTGTCCCTCTCCTCTGCGCAAAGCAGTGAGCCGGCCAACTGTTCATGGAAGAGGGCGGTATCAAAAGTGACTAAGTCTTACTTAAGAAGATCATATCTGTAGAGCTAGAATATGAACACAAAGTAATATAAAACAACTACTTATGTGACTTGTAAAATGAATATATGGCTTTAACTACTTAGAATCTATATTGTTATGATATTGTAGTAAATAGGACACTCACTGGCTTAACACTTGTGTGCAAGAAATAAAATTTTTCTGGTAAGTTTCTCTCTCCATCCCAACCCGAAGAAAACATGTTTCCTAAATCTAATCTCAGTCCCTTTGGCACCTCTTTCCTCTCTACTGAGGCTGAGTCGAAGTTTCTGAGGAGTGGGGAGTCCTCTGTGCCACGTACGAGCCGGCAACGGGTGAGCTGCCCTCCATCCCATCAGTTCTGGGTTATCATGGAACAGGTCACAGGTAAGGGCTGCAGCGGTCTCCTCTTGGTCCTCTTTTGGCAACATTTCCTCCCACTAGTGGCCCGCAGAAGGAGGTGCCCTATGACACCTGAGTCCTGCAGGAGACAAAGAGCGTCCAGACACCGCCTTCTTTGGCCACCTGCTGGGGTAGGAGGGCACCCGAGACCCCTTAGCAGACTCCTATTCACCTGCCTCACCTGGTGGGGGGGAGAATGGCGAAGGTCTGTTCAGCTCTGGGAACTTCAGTCTACCTGGGGAGTCCACTGGGGTTTTGACCTTCATCCCCAAACCACCTTGGAAGGAAATGGTCAAGGACTCTTCAGGTGAACCAGCAGCATGTAACTCCTCTTTCCCTCCTCCCTGAACCTCTCTTCCCTCTGCAATCTGGAAGGTTTCTCGATTAGAGTATAGGGAGAGGAGCAATCTTATATGCCAAAACTTTTAGGCGCCCAACCCCCACCCAGTTTGGGCTTTTGAAATTTAAAATGCTGGGGCCTTGCATCTCAAAGCCTGATCTTGGGAAACTCCCCGAAGGCACTGAATGAAGCTGACTTAAGGGAGGAAAGCAGAGCTTGAAGGGAAAACGCGATACGAAAATTCAAGAAGTCCTCAATCAAATTTCAGGTTTTGTGTGGCCCACAGTCTGGTGTGATAGCATAACCTTTTAAACGTATAATTTAAAATAAAATAATGCCTGAAAATATTTATATTAGGTACAGTAATTAAAATGATTTATGAAATGTTCTCGTGGGGAGAAAAAACATTTTCTGGAAGAAATTTAAATGAAACACAGTTGATTCAAATACTTCTTTTCCCGAGTTACATTAATGACCACAAATGCAAACTTTGGCAAGTTTTCTTGTCAATATATACAAGCTTCCATTCTCAGGTTTAACAGCTGGCCAAGCAACCCATGGTCCTTTCTGTTTAACCTAAATTGGAATCGATCAAAAATCATTCGTAAGCATCCACAATCTAGATTTTTCTGGTTCCATTCCCTGACTTCTGCTCTTGGACAGAACCCACCTTATCTCCTGTTAAAAAGAAAATCACAGGTGCAAAATGGAGTCACTTAGGCCAAGCCAAGTCACCAAACAGAACTCACTACTTAACCTAACTGCAGTTTCAACATCCCCCAGATATGTGACCTTAACCAGTCAGTCAGGCATTTTCTGGTCAGCACAAAGGAGGTCACCTGTCACAATGGGCCTTCTCCATCCTCCTCTCCAGAGGAGGATGAGATAATCCATCAAATAAGACCCCCTGCTCTCCCCCTAGGGAAAGTGACCTTGCCTGAAATAATCCTTTCTTTTCTTTTGCTAATTGTCTTGCCCCACTTCTGCCGGTAAAATCCTTCCATTTGTAGAGCTCCTTGGACCTCCTCTTTACTTGCAAGATGGGATGCTGCCTGATGCATGAATTGATTAGTAAAGTCTATTAGATCTTTAAAATTTACTCAGTTGAATTTTTGTTATTTAACACCCCTCATCTCCCCTCCCTCCTTCCCTCTCCTGCGGGCTCAGCTCTTATCTTTTTATTTGGGCCCGTGATTTTTATGCAAGGTCTAGGTCTCAGAGTTAGGTCTCAGAGTTCTGATCTACTCCCCTGGGCCAGTCCTCAAGCTCCATGCTAAGATTCTTTCTTCCTGAGACAACGTAATGTAAATTTTCCTCCAGTTGGCTGCTGTCCAACATATCTCCGGTTCTTCAGACAAGCCTTTTTCAACAGTAGTCTATGCATTATCTCTAATTCCTCATCCCATCACTTTTCAGCCCACTGCAGCCTGGCTCTGTACTGCTTAGAGGACACTGCTTAAGTCAGCAGTGATCTCTTTAGTGGTTTAATTGTGAAACATTCATTCATTCATTCAACAAATATTTACTGTCAACCATGCGCCATGCACTTGTTCTGTGTGCTAGGGATAGAGCAGCATAAGAAATGATTAAAAGTCCCCGTGCTCATGGAGTTTACATTCTAGCAGGGGAGGGAGAGAGACCATACAGATTTGCTTTCTTTACCCTATTTCAGTGATATGCCAATCCTAGTCACAAGCTCATAAAACAAGAAATCTAAAAGAGCCTGTACTTCTTCATTCTCCATTCAATTGGTCACCGAGTCTCAATTCAACTCCTAAATCTCTTAATCCACCCTTTCTCTATATTCCCACGACTTGCCTTGGTTTGGGCATGACAGAAATATTTACACACAGAAATTGGCAATTGCCACAAATCAGCACTACCCCCCCCCAACGCCCCCAGTTAGTTGTAAAACATTTTCCAGCACATTACTAAGTACCTTAAATGTTTTCCCCTTGGGCAAGTACAGAGGTTTTCCATTCTCCACCTCCTTCCTCCCGGGTCTATCCTCCCAGAAGTCATCATTCATACATCTGCTGCTAGAATGCCGCTTCTAAGCTTCTAAGACATCAATGTGATTGTGTCAGTCCTCTACCTGAAACTCTTACACGGATCCCCATCCCTCTCAAGGCATTGGCATTGCGTACAAAACATTCCTGATCTGGCCGGTCCTTATCTCTCCAGCCTATGTCTGAAGTTACATTGTAGTCTACCTACATACCAGCCCTTGTATTTGTCTCCTACTCTTCTTGTGCTTTTGTACAGGCTGTTCCTTCTGCCTAGGATACTTGACTAACCCCCAGGCATCTCACAAGACTGTTAACGCATGACATTTGGAGTTTCCTTTTCAAGCTCAGGCTGGTTAGATGCCTCTCCGTGTGTGCTTATAGAATCCTTTGCAGAAGTCCATCACAGCACATAAACGACTGTACTAGAGACTGGTCTCCTTCTTGTCGAGTTCCTGGTTAACCTCATGTGGGACTGTGACCTTCACTCCAATCCTGGAGTTCAGGGCTCTCTGTGGGTTCTTCCTTAGCTTTTTCCTTATCTTACGGGTAGTCTTCCTGGGTGATCGATCCATCCCTGACTTCCTCCCTGGATTTCTACCATCTATGTGCTAATGATTCACCATTTATATCTCCAGCCCAGATCTCTTAGCCTAATGAGCATCTCTACCTGGATATGCTATGCTACCTTAATATATTTAAAACAGAATTCAATTATCTTCTCCAAGCCTCCTCTTCCTGGATTCTTGTGTCAGTGAATGGCATTGTTAGGGGTCCACAAATTCCAGCCAATAGGCCAAATATGCCCATAGCTTGAGCAAAAATGGTCCCTATGTTTTTAAAAAAGAAAAAACAAAACACAAAGAAGAATATACTATACACACCATACGTGGCCTACAGTGCCTAAAATATTTCCTATCTGGCCCGGTATAAAGTTTGCCAACTTACGGGTATTACCATTTGTCCAAGAACCTGGGAATCAGTAACAATGTTAATTAATTAATAGCAATAATTAGCAAAAATTAAATTTACCTCATTGAAACACCGGATGCTGTACATATTTCACTTTATTCTCAGATCAACCTATAACTGTTAGGATGCTTTTGGCTACATTTAACAGACAACCCTGACTAGCAGGCTGAAATGGAGTCTAGAGAGAGGGGAGGCCCAGGCACGGCGTGTGATCAGTGGTTCAAGTACGTCATCAGCGATCTAGGTTTTTCCATTGCTCTGCTTTCTCACGCTCAGGCAGTATTGGCTTCAGCTAAAGCCTGGATCCCGTATGGTCACGACTTGGCTGTCGGTGGCAATTGGGGCTACATGTGTTCTCATTAACATCTGCTGAGAGAGAGAAACGCCCTCAACCATGGAATATGAGGACTTCTGTAGGACTGAGCCAAATAGTTCAACATGCCCACCCCACTGTCTACTGTATAGCTTTCTTTCTTCCCCCAGATCCAAACAATAACCAAGTCTTCAAAAAAATTTTTTTACCTCCTAAATATCTAATTTATTTCTATTCCTCCCAACTGCATCCACCGGTCTGTAACATCCTAGCAAGCAAAGGACAAGTGTCTTCTCTTCTCTGCATGGTCAGCATCTGCCTGGAAAGTGAATTTTATGAATGAATGAAGAAACTTCATGCACGTATCAGGTTTTCATTTCCCCGTGGAGGAAGGTGAGATTCAGAGGGCCAAGGTCACAGAGCTAACAAGATCTGATGTACGTCGGTCTGACACGGAAGCTCGCGTTACTCCAATTATTCTATGTCTCTTTCCTCCTGTTTCATCATTTCCTTTTCCATTGGCTTCTTCCTCTTAGCCTTAAACATATTCAAACCTCTCCTCTCTGACAACCATATAATCCTTTGGGCATGCTTTCCCTACAATTTGAGCCTTCTCTGACCCTTCCCTTTACAAACAGTTTTCTTAGAAAAATTGTCCACTTGCCTTGTCCCTATTTCCTCTTTCTCCATTCACACCTATCATGTCACTGAATTCATCTTGCAAATGTTACCAGGATCCTCCCAAGTTTGTATCAAAGGGCACACCCATCTTTATTTTACTATACTCTGCAGCATTTGGTTCCCTCTCTTGATTCCTCCTCTTCTCAGAATCCTCCCATATTTCTAAGGCTAAGTTCTCCAAGGATTCCTTGCCTTGTAATGTCCCCCTGTCTTTGCACAGGATGGCCGAGAATCCCCTCTTCACATCCCAGAAGGGATTTCTACGGCTCCAATTCCACCCAAGCTTCACGGTATCTGCTGAATAGCCCAGTAGTTATCTGAACTATAATTATTTGTTTATCTTTTGGGACTGCCACTACCCTCCAAAACAACCTCCAGGTCTTAGTTGGAGACTTTTTTTTTTTTTTCGTCTGCAGAGCACCCTTGGTGAAAGACACAGAGTTGATACCAATAAGTGTTTGTTGAACGAATCATTGAATAAATTAATGCATTGACTTATCCCACACCACACAGCCAGGAAATGGCAGAAATCAAATCAAGAGAGGTCAGAGGTTTTTCGAGTAGACTATACTGTTGAAAATGACAGTAAGGTTTTTAGGCTTTGGAGGTCATCGTTGGGGCACCTGCATGGCTCAGTCTGTTAAGCATCAGACTTGATTTCGGCTCAGGTCATGGTCTCAAGGTTTGTGAGTGTGAGCCCCACTGACAACATGGAGCTTGCTTGGGATTCTCGCTCTTTGCTCCTCCCCCACTCATGCACTCTTGCTCTCTCAAACTAAATAAATAAACGTTTTTTAAAAAAGAATATATATGGGGCGCCTGGGTGGCACAGTCGGTTAAGTGTCCGACTTCAGCCAGGTCACGATCTCGCGGTCCGTGAGTTCGAGCCCCGCATCAGGCTCTGGGCTGATGGCTCAGAGCCTGGAGCCTGTTTCCGATTCTGTGTCTCCCTCTCTCTCTGCTCCTCCCCTGTTCATGCTCTGTCTCTCTCTGTCCCAAAAATAAATAAACGTTGAAAAAAAAAATTAAAAAAATAAAAAAGAATATATAAAAAAGAAGTCATTGTGAATGAACTAGAATTTGAATAAAAATTTGAGGGGCACGTGGGTGGCTCATTCGGTTAAGCATCCAACTTCAGCTCAGGTCATGATCTCACGATTCGTGGATTCTGTGCTGACAGGTCAGAGCCTGGGGCCTGCTTGGGATTCTGTGTCTCCCTCTCTCTCTGCCTGTCCCCTGTTTGTGCTATATCTCTCTGTCAAAAATAAATAAGAACATTAAAAAAGATAATTTAAAAAAATAAATAAAAGTCGGAAAAGAAAAAAATATTTTTAATTTTTAAAACAGACAAAATATCTGTATATGATAAAAATAAGATTGGAAATAAATAAAACAACATTTAAAAAAAGAAGTCATCCCTATGTGGGATATAAACTGCATAAAGCTATACATTGGAAGATACAAAATTCAAGTAATATTTATATTGGAATTTATATTCATAGATTTATATTCATAAACATTTGTATATACGTTAATTTGTTTCTGTTTAAACATACCTTGCTATGTACACTCATTATGCATTTATGTATTTCATTTAAAAGTCAGAAAAGAATAAACTAGAGATACCAAGCAATCTAAATCTAAACTGAGAAATCCTTATTATCAATTTTTTTTTTTTAACGTTTATTCATTTTCTGAGAGACAGAGAGAGACAGAGCATGAGCAGGAAAGGGTCAGAGAGAGGGAGACACAGAATCCGGAGCAGGCTCCAGGCTCCAAGCTGTCAGCATAGAGCCTGACACAGGGCTCGAACTCATGAACTGCGAGATCATGACCTGAGCCGAAGTCAGAAGCTCAACCGACTGAGCCACCCAGGTGTCCCTAGAAATCCTTATTACGAAAATACCACAAAAGCACTGTTGTGTGAATGGAAAGACTATTTTCTGTTAAGTAAAATTAAGTACTTTAATCATATTTAAGCATATTAAATAATTTAAAAATTAAGACTGCAATTCAGCCACATCTTATGATTTCATGGCCTGCCAGATCTAAAAGAAGTGTGTGGGGGGTACCAAATAATGGCTGCCTGCTGCTTTTCTTCGTTTTGGAAATGCTAAGTAAGGGCCAGTGCTAGGGAAATCAACTCGATGAAAATGAAGAAGGAATTCTCCTGCAGAGTTACTTAAATGGCCATAAAAGAGAAAAAGATTAAACTCCACAAAAGGGCTAAAATGTTTGCAGACTGGGAGGCAATCTTTCAAATTAAAAAAAAAAAAAAAAAAAAAAAGAGGGGTGCCAGGGTGGCTCAGTTGGTTAAGCATCCGATGCTTGGTTTCGACTCAGGTCGTGATCTCTTGGCTTCAGGGGTTTGAGCCCCTGCATCGGGATGGGTGCTGGCTGCATGGAGCCTGCTTGGGATTCTCTCTCTGTCCTCTCTCTGTCCCTCCCTCACTTGTGCTATCTCTGTCTCTCTCAAGGTAAATAAATAAACTTAAAAAAAAAAAAAGGAAAGATATGTTTTAGAATTTTAAAATTGGGAAATACTACAGTGAACAGGCCTTTAATAAATAGATTAAAATCAGCCTTAACCTCTTCAGGGTGCTCTGCTATTTTATTTCCATTTAACTGCTATGAATTGTATAAGTGCATTGCATTTCTTTGTAAGTAAATTAAGCTTTTTGTAACAAAAAATAAAATGAAATAAAACATAAAATATAATCAATAATCTGAGGTTAGGGTGGGGAGATAAACTGCACAGTTGCTCTGGGGGTAGGAGCCCATCTTTAAAAACTCAACATTTGGGGCGCCTGGGTGGTTTAGTCAGTTGTGCCTCTGGCTCTTGATTTGGGTGTGGGTTATGATCCCAAGGTCATGGGATTGAGCCCTGTGTCAGGTTCCATACTGGGTGTGGAGCCTGTTTAAGGTTTTCTTTCTTCTTTTGCCCCTTTCTCCCTGCTTGCTTGCTCTTAAAAAAAAGGGGGGGGGGTGCGCCTGGGTGGCTCAGTCGGTTAAGCATTCGATTTTGGCTCAGGTCATGAGCTCACGACTTGTGGATTCAAGCCCTGCATCTGGCTCTGTGCTGACAGCTCAGAGCCTGGACCCTGCTTTCGGATTCTGTTTCCCTCTCTCTCTGCTCCTCTCCAACTCGCATTCTCCCTCCCTCTCCCTCTCTCTCTCTCTCTCCCCCTTTCTCTCTCAAAAATAAATAAACATTTTAAAAAATCTATAAAAGAAAATAAAAACTCAAAACTTCAGGGACACCTGGCTGGCTCAGTCAGTAGAGCATGTGACTCGATCTCAGGGTAATGAGTTCAAGCCCCATGTTGGGCATGAAGCCTACTGGGAAAAAAAAAAAAAAAAACAACTTTCAAATCTTCAGTGACATTGTTCTTATACTGTGTGCATAAATGAATATCTTGCTAGACTTACTAAAAATTACTGTGGATATGTTTCTAACAAAAAAATAAAAACGAGGTATCCTGAATGACCGAAGTTTACCCTGAAAACATAAATGTATCTCCTTTTCCCATCTCAACTCCCCAGATCTATAAAAAGTAAAATGGAAGAATTGAAATATATTCTCCATTAAGGTAATCATCTAAGCTCCAATTATTTTTTCAGTAGAAAGCTTAAAAATCTGCCAATTAGGATGTCTCCACCTACTATGGGCTAACCACAAAAAAAGGTGAGTCAGTTTTCCTGGAGCGTATTTTCATTTATCTGGCTTTTAGCAATATTGGCCACACCCCTTCCTGAACAGTTTGCTGGCAATAATTCCCCACATTACTTTCTTAATGGTATTAATTTTTTAAAGAGAACATTTTAAAACATCAAAAAAACCTTTATGGTTTTTTATAACAGTGATAAGACTGATAGTAAACAGTTCAAATAAGAATACAAAGCACGAGAGGGGGTGCCTGGCTGACTCAGTCGGTAGAGCAAGCGACTCTTAATCTCAGAGTCGTGGGTTCAAGCCCCACACTGAACACGGAGCCTACTTAAAAAAATTTTTTTTAACATTTATTAATTTTTGAGACAGAGTGAGACAGAGCAGGAACAGGGGAGGGGCAGAGAGAGAGGGAGACACAGAATCTGAAACAGGCTCCAGGCTCCGAGCTGTCAGCACAGAGCCCGACGCAGGGCTCGAACTCACGGACCGTGAGATCATGACTTGAGCCGAAGTCGGCCGCTTAACCGACTGAGCCACCCAGGCGCCCTGAACACGGAGCCTACTTTAAAAAAAAAAAAAAAAAAAAAGCCACTCAATGGTACAAAGCATGGAGGGGAAGTCAAAAAGAAACCAAAATCTAAAATCCCATTTTCAAGCATTAAGTGTATCTTACATTCTCCCAACATTACTCAGACTCTACAAACATTTACAGATGGATTTGTGTGTTTGCATATGTATATATTAGTTTTACATAATTGGGATAATACTTAACATGCTCATTTGTGAAGTCTTCTTTTACTCTATGTCACAGACATGTATTCCTATGATGTGTAAATAAAACATCATCATTTTTAGTGGCTTCATGGTGTTCCCTTACACGGAAGTATACATACTCTGCTTAATCAATTTTCTTTTGAAGGACTTTCAGCTTGCCCCACTTTACTTTTGGGTTGTTATAAATAATGCTGTGATGAATATCCCATTTACGTGTCATTTCAAATGTGTGTAATTATCTCCTAGAGGTAAATTCCCTGAGGTGGACTGGTAGGAGGGTAAAGGACACAACACTACTTGACAAAATATTGCTAAACTGCCCTTGGGAAGCAGATCTGTCAGGATTAGGTTCAGCTGACTTCGAGAGAACTCCCAACAAGATGGCTTACACGAGACAGAAGGTTACCCAGAAGAGGAGGCGGTCCATGACCCAGGGGACCAGGCACCTTCCATTTTGGTGCACCACCATTTCAGAATATGGTTTCTTCAGCATGGTGTGAGGTGGCTGCTTAAATTCTAGCCATTGAATCTGCACTCCAGCCAGCAGGAAAGGGAAAGGGACAAAAAGGGTCAAATCCCAGGGACTCTTCTGCGAAGTCAAACTCACCACTCGGGCAACATCTATTGGCCAGAATTTGGTCATGTGGCTACACCTCGCTGCAGGGCAGGCTGGGAACTGTAAGTCATTCTTCCTTGGATGCCTTTATGTTCAGTTAAAAGTCAGGTGTTCTTTTACTGAGGACAAGGGAAAATGGATATTGGGGACAGCCAAGAGTTTCTGCCCCGGGAAGGATGTGCCAACTTACATCCCTGTCAATGTCATGCAAGAGGTGTCATTTCCCAAGTCCCTACCAACCCTGTTATCCAACTGTTCTGCCAACGCATTTTATTACTTACAAAGGAAAATATGTAACCTATTCTCAAATAGCCTGTTTTAGTTCATACCACTAATATCAGTGATGTATACACCAACCCCCGCAAAAGTATAAAGAACATGCAAATGCGGGGACATAACTGTTACTCTGCCTTGCCTTGTGCTTCCGTGTTAAAGCTCTGTCCTTAGCTGACTTCTCTTCTCCTCCAGGTAATCTCATCCATAGCTTTAATGCTGCTGAGTCAAAATCTGTATTTTCACTCCTGATCTCCTGAGTCTTAGTAAATTAGCCAGCTGCTTACTCCGCATACTCATCTGGGTAATCCACCAGCATGTTACAATCAACTATGAAAAAAATCGGTCTCATCATCTTCTCTTACAAATACTTCCTCCCGCGTTCCTTATTTTGGTGGCACCGGTTGAGTCATTTACCTTTCTCTCATCAAGACACCGCCTGCATGACCAAATTCTATGAATTTACTTCCATAACAACTCTTGCCATCCCCTTCGTCTCCACTGTGCTCTTGAGGATCAAGATAAAATCTCATGACTCTCTGCCTCCATGCTTGAACCAATCCAGGCTACTCTCAAACATGGCAGCCAAGGGCTTCTTACTAAAATGCTAATGTGAATATGATGGTCCTTACTCTCTCTCTCTCTCTCTCTTTTCCCCCACCAAATCCTTTAAAGGGTGTCCATAGTCAAACAGCTGGATGTGGCATGTGCAGTCCCCCAGCCAGTGACCTTCATCAGCATCACCTTGTATGAATCCCCTGACTATATTCCACATTTCAACACATCACTTGTGGTTCTGCAATGCAGTGAATTTACTAGTGGGTCCCTCCTGCCTAGAATTCCTAGAAAAGATCTATTCCTTTTTTTTTTTTTAAGATTCAGATCCTATAGACACATCAATAAAACCCTTCTCGACCAGACTCCCTACCTCGTGGCTACTTCGTTTTGTGCCATTTTTGTGTTCTGTTCTTTCTTCTAAAATATTAAAGAGGGCTAATGTTTATTAATCCAGCAAATGTTTACTGAATTTCCACTGTGTGCTTAGAATTATGCTAAGAGCTAGATTCATGACCACGTGTAAGCTGAACATAGACCTTATGTCTTCGCAACCTTTAGTCTATGCAGCTTGCATTAGGAAAGGCTAATTTCCATTTACCATCTCTGGTAGGCTAGAAAAGAAATTCTTTCTCTCCCCCATTAATCTGAATGAGACACTAAGAAACTGATGTTGCCCTGTTGATCATGTCGAGATACTCTCTTCGGTGTCTTGCTGCTTATTCAAACACGCATTTATTTTTGCTTTTATGACTTCATGCTGTTGGCTGCCACTATCCAGGATCACTTGGATGTTTAAGAAGGAAAAATTAGGGGTAACCTTATTTGACCTAGTATTTCTCAAGCTCTTTCCTCAAACTTAACCCTGACGAAGGCCCGGTTTAGGGGATTCCTGGCAGAGAGGATGCAGACCTAAGAACATGATGCACGGCCAAGCAAAGATTGGGGAAAGGGTGTTCCAGGTGGAGGGCGATGGACAGAGCAAAGACGGATGGACAGAGGTGAGGAAATGGTGTCTCCATGAGGATGGGCCCTCCATAAACAAGACTGCATAGGGTTCGTTCACAGCACGTTTTAAGACCTGGCTCAGTGGATGACCCATGGAGGCGCAGCTCTAAGGGCTGTGTTACCTGTCTCTGCTTCCCTTCTCCCTCGTGGGCTGCCCTGCAAAACTGCTACTCCTGTTTTCCTCCCTTCCTTTCCGTCTGCCCAGTTCCCAGTTTCCTCTTTTACCGTCGATCCAAGATAGGAATAGTCCTGAACTGAAAAATCTCACAGAGGCGATTTACAGAAGGAAGTCCGGGTACACTAAATTTTGCACAAAAAGAGAAATCCAAGTTAGGGACAAACTCGTGAGTTAGAGGAGAGTGCTAGAGTGCATTCCAGATAGATCAAAAGTGTCTGGGTGTATTATTCAGGACTGCTGATCTCAAGAGACAGAAATTCAATCCGGAGAAGTTTAAATAAGAAAGCAGTCGTATCGGGTTATATAACTTGGAAAGACAGCGGCATGGCTGGCCTCAGGCACGACGGGATCTAGGTGGGGGTGCAAAATGACAGCATCAGATTATCAGCTCTTTCCCTTTCCTTCTGTCTCTGCTCCTCTCTGTTGTTGGCCTCATTATCTTCTATTGTAAATGTGTGTCACTTATGCAGTGGGGAGCCTGGCAGCTAGAAACTCCAAGCCTCTATCATCCAGTGTGAGGATCCTCCAAGAAATGATAAACTAACTCTTCCTAATTGAGGGTGGAAGATCTCAGGGAATAATTGCATGGAGCCAGTCTGTCAACCACCCACATGTGTCCCGGAGGCAAGGTGGGGGCGAGGGGGGTGTCATGATTGGCCAGGTGTGGGTCATGTGCCTGTCTTTCTGCTTGCACCTGGGTGGATTCTTCACAGGTGTGGAGATGGAAGTAGGGGGAGGAGCAGCGGCTGAAATCTGGGCAGGAAAAAAAAAATGTGATTTGATTGGAACAGAGACTTTGTGGCAGAGTATTAGGAGACAAGTTAGGAGTGGGAAATGGGGCCAGGTTGTGTAGATCACTATCATGCAAATGAAACGGAGAACCAAATATTCAGGAAAGTCTCCGGATGTGTATGTGTACAGCTGATCCTCATTATTCACAGTACTCAGGTTCTAGAAAGTCGCCACCATTGCTGAATCAGCAAATACCGAATCGTTGCCCTATGGGAAATACAAGGGTAGGTTCCTGCGAGTCTCTGGTCACATTTTTATCAACTGATCAATACATAACCTTGTCTTATGAGTGTATATGTTTACAGATACTTTAATATATGCTGTCGATTCATTCGTACGGACCTCACAGCCAAAAGCACAATCACTCATGTCTGGACGAAGCTTATCTAACGCACGTATTTGCTGCATCAGGCACATCACAGCCTTCTTCCACTTAGGGGCACTGGACAGCACTTCAGCACTATGTCTGGGGCCAACTTAAATAGCAAACTCACCAAAAAAAAAAAAAAAAAAAAGCACAAACATAAGAAAAACATGGCACCGAAGAGACCACGAAATGGACACTTGCTTGTTTAACCAGTGAGAACTGAAACACGAAGGCAGGTGTTGTCTGGTCCCATCTCATCTGGGAACGTACCAGCGGGTGGAGTCAGCATTAGCTCTGCGTGGGTCCAAGAATGACTGAAGAAGCGTCGAGAGAATATGGATGTGGGGGCTACGCAGGCATTTTAGCGAGCAAATTCACAAGTACAGAGTCTCTGAATGAGTAGGATCGGCTGTTAGTTTCCCCCTCAGTATTTGGAGGATTCATCTGGCACTGGTGGGCAGGAAGGAGGATGGCACTGGATATGGGAGATCAAGTGGGAGACACAGTGGCACTGGTGGGAGGCACCATGGGAGCCGTGTGGGGGGGAATGAGGGATGAACACGAGAGGAAGGGAGGGCAAGCTGGGTTTCTAATCCTACAGGACATGACCGTGGTGGGGGTGGGGAAGAGGGCCCCATCAAGGAGGGAGGGAGGGAGGGGCCAGCAGCATAGAAGGAGGGAGGGAGGGAGGGGTCAGTGAGTCTAGAGAAATGAAGAACCCAGTTTGGAAGAGAATCTGACTTCAATTCTGAAATGAGCCATTGGTCCTGTCAGACACTATGTGTTCTTCGCTCCAAGGTTTTTTAAAACGTGGACATTCAACTGACATGAAAATGAGGAACAAGTAGCGTTCTAGTATTAAATATCCCCATTTCCAATCAATTAAACAACCTTATTAATAATAATGGTAATAAAAAACCACACACATGGCACTTACTATTTGCCAGGCATTGTTCTAGGCTCTTTATATTTATTCATCCATTTATTCCTCATAGACTATGAGGTATCATTATTAGACCCATTTTTATTTTTTTATTTGTATTCATTTTTTATTATTTATTTTTTTTATGTTTACCCCAGTCTTATTTATGAGATAGATACATGTCTGTGTACATGTATGTATATGTATATATGTGAGTATCGTGCAATTATTTAAAATGACTATGAAAGAATATAATCCAGTAGAGAGAAAAAATATAGCCCAGAGAACACGTTAACACAGAAATTTAACATAGCTTAACAACATAGAAAACATAAACGCATAGAGAAAAGACAGAAAGGAAAAGTCAAAAATGTGAAAGTAGGTGGCAAGATAATTTAAAAACTTTTGTCTTTCTACCTCTCAATATTTTTTAAGTTTTACACACACACACACACACACACACACACACACCCCCTATTACTGTGCATTGAGGAGGGCACCTGTTGGGATGAGCGCTGGGTGTTGTATGTAAGCGATGAATCATGGGAATCTACTCCCGAAGCCAAGAGCACACTGTATACACTGTATATTAGCTAACTTGACAATACATTATATAATTTAAAAAACCCTATCACCTTTGTGATCGTTGATATTTTTCATTTTATTTTAATAGGCAGTTGTGGGGGAGTGACTGCTACCCATCAGTGGCTCACCCCCAGGTGCTCTAGGTCCCCTTCCAGGACCAGCTGTGTTGGGCTGTCTGTCCATCCTGCAAGTTTGCTGTCCCTGAGGAAGGAAAGGTCCTTTGTGGCTGAGGGAAGGTTTTGTGTGCTTTACAAATAATCTCCTTCAAAACCTTCTGCTTGGAGCCTAGAGCTGTATCTCTACTCCTGGGCTCCAGAGACATGTCTGTCACCCAAGGCTGGGTGTCACCGCAGCCTGGGCACTGCTCTAACAGGCCCGGAATGCTTGTGTCCGAGACCTTAACTGGGGGCAGCCCTGCTGAAATGAGCTCTCTGTCCCAGGTGAGACTAGAACTGCTTCTGCGGCATTCCCCGAAGTCCAGGAGTCCTCCTGGGGGAAGACGACAGGAATGTGGGATGGGAAAAGGGCATGGGATCTGCACCTTCCTACCCTTCACTAATATCTCCAGTGCTAGTTTTCCTTTGACACCCTGGCCGGCCAGTCTCCTTCACTCCCAATGGAGGGATTCTCACACCAATAGGATTTCCCCCTTCCGAGTCTGCCAATTCAGTCCCTCCCTTCTCTTTGCTTTTTGTAGGGATATAGGCGACCCTTGCTACATTTCTCTCATAATTGCCGTATGGCCACTTCCATTATTACTCTGTTTGTGGAGTCATATTCCCTCTGCTTACCTCCTGGAAATGATTCCCGGAGACCCCCCCAACGAGAAGACTACTGTACTCAGAATGGTCACGGCCCAGTGCTTCACAGTGATGTCTCAAAGGGCCACATGGTTCCCTTTTGTTCTTTCCTACATTTTTTTTACTATTTATTTTTTTAAGATTTTATTTTTAAGTGATCTTTACACCCAACGTGGGGCTTGAACTCACAACCAACCCTGGGATCAAGATTCACATACTCCACTGAGTGAGCCAGTCAGGTGCCTCTATTAAATATTTATTTATTTATAAAGACTTTATCTGTAAATAATCCCTACACACAATGAGGGGCCTGAACTCACAACCCCAAGATCCAGAGTCAGATGCTCTTCTGAGTAAGCCAGGCGCCCTAGACCCATTTTTAGAAGAACAAACTGAGGCGGAGGGTAGTAACCTGCCTGTAATCCATAAGCTAGTAAATGCCGGAGTCTATTTATAGAATCCATGTTTAACTACCATGTCACGCTGGCAGTATTCGTTATGGTTTTTTTTTTTTATAAGCTCCCTTTTACCACACTGCTGTCTCCCTGCCTCCCCCCTGCCCATGCCAATTCCCCCCACACCCCCTCCATCCAATGTATGGTTTTGTCAATATTGCTCACCCTTTCTCATCTAAAATCGAACAGTAATAAGCCACGTTCACACTAATTTCCTTCTTCATTTTCCTCCCCCAAAACCCAACAGTGATCTTTAGCTAATTTCAAATTATAGCCCACAAATCCCTAAGTCTATCAAGTTTCTTTTCTGAATAAGCCTAACCGAACTCCTCACTTTCTTATACTTAAAAATACCAGTTTGTGGGGCACCTGGGTGGCTCAGTCGGTTAAACGTCTGACTCTTGATTTCGACTCCGGTCATGATCTCACAGTTCCCTGTGTCGGGCTCGGCACTGACAGTGCGGAGCCTGCTTGGGATTCTCTCTCTCCCTCTCCCTTCGCCCCTCCACTGCTCGCACGCGCGAGTGCACACACTTTATTTCTCAAAATAAGTAAACATTAAAAAAATACCAGTTTGCTAGCCTCTAGCAGAAATTGCTTTTTATTTTTTAATTTATTTTTAATTTTTTAATTTTTTTAAAGTAATCTCTACACACAATGTGGGGCTCGAACCCATGACCCTGAGATCAAGAGTTGCACAACCCACTCACTTAGCCAGCCAAGCGTCCCACTTTATCTTTTATATTTAAAACAGTAATCATCTAGATTTTTAGGTACTAATAAAATGATTCTTTTTGCCTTAAGCAACTCATGTGACATCCTCATGTTTTTGTTTTTTTAAATTTTTTAACATTTATTCATTTTTTGAGAGACAGAGTGTGAGCGGGGGAGGGGCAGAGAGAGAGGGAGACACTGAATCCAAAGCAAGCTCCAGGATCTGAACCAACAGCACAGAGCCCGACATGGGGATTGAACTCACAAACTGTGAGATCATGACCTGAGCCGAAGTGGGACGCTGAACCAACTGAGCCACCCGGGTGCCCCAACATCCTCATGTTTAAAGGAGTGACACTATATTTCTCATTGGAATACTATTTGATATTTACAAGACAACTGGAAAGTCAGACATGGAACTTTAAATAAATGCAAGTGTTTGTGGAATTTGCCTAGAACATCTACACAAACATCTCTTTTGTTTGCCAGCTTTATTTTAGTTTTGATTTTGCGTTAATTCCTTAAACACAGCTGGTTTCTAAGTGTGGAGAATGTGGGTGAGGTTGTCTTCAAGAAAGGTGGGAAGCATTTAATTCAGCAAACACATACTACTCTGTGGCAGGCCCCTTTATTCAGCACACACAACCTCATGCAGTTTTCATGAAAAGAGCTTGGGCGATGTCTACATCAGCAGTCTGTCTAGGTTCAAGTGCATGGCCCACAGCGTGCCAGCAAGGTTGCCAATGGGCCAAGGCTCCAAAATGCTTCACATACCTACTCATGTGCTTTAACAATAATAACAGCCTTCTAACAATGGCCATCATAATTTAAGAACTCAAATTTTTTTAAAAACCATTTGTTTTTGAGAGAGAGAGAGAGAGAGAGAGAGAGAGAGTAGATGCGTGCTAGAGTGAGGGAAGAGTGGGCAGAGGATCCAAAGCGGGCTCTGTACTGACAGCAGAGAGCCCGACGCGGGGCTCGAACTCATGAGCCAGGAGATCATGACCTGAGCCAAAGTCAGACGCTTAGCCGACGGTGCCGCCCAGGCCCAGGCGCCCCTAAAAACTCAAAACTTTTAAGCTTGCCTTGCACACCCTTATTTATATTGGAGAAGCTAAGCATCGAACTTCCTGTCTCACCCACCCTTCCCATCTCTGGGGCTGAATGTCCTTGAGCTTACTTTGTTCTGCAAGTGACATCTGGCGTGCTACCCTAGCTGCTGCAGGTTGGACCGGGGTGACCATCTGACGTGGACCAGTTAGCACATCTTCAGTTTTAGGTGACGGAAAACCCTGTCAACCTGGTTTGAGTGAAAAAGAGGAGAAGCTTATTGGCTTACAAAGCCATAGGCCCAGCTGGCTCCAGAGGCTGCAAACGAGGCCACTAAGACCCCGATCTCTCTTTATCTCTTGGCTTCTTCCTCCTCTGTGTTGGCTGCATCTGCAGGCAGGCTGTCCCTGGTGGTGACAAGTTTGCAGTTCTTTGGTGATGACAAGATGGCTGATTGTAGCTCCAGGCTCATATCACTACAGCTCCGAGTTGGGGGCAAAGGGAACGCTCCTCCCTCAACAATTTTGATATCAAATTGGCTTCAGTTGGGTTGTTGGCCCATTTCTCAATAACCATGACCACCGATGACGTCAGGTACAGCTACTTGGACCACATGCAGTGAACATGAAGTAGGATGATCGGGACACTATCACAAGAAGGAAGGCAGATACTGGTGGCAAAAACATCAACTCTACACATATGACCCAAGGACATGCAATACAGAGGCTTGACTGCGGCCAAGGAGGAGGCCTGCTGGGAAAAACTCAACAGGGACGAGTGGCTGAAGAAAAACACAAGAGCCTCTCTCTGCAGGAAATGGAACTAGAAGTCCAGAACTGAGGAGCTGGTAGGGACAGTATAAGTGGAAGGACACAGAGACACAGAGACCCAGAGACCAGGAGGGAGGGGGAATGCTGGAGTCTCGTGGTAGGGAGTAGGAAAGCCCCTCGAGCTTCTGCTGAGTGAAACCAAGCTAGTCCTGGGCCTCCGGCACCTGCAACATCCTCAAGTCTTTGGGGCAGAGCTGAGCCGCTAAGATTCCTATGATCACTATCCAGGTATTTCCTCATGATGAAGACCCACGGCATTAAGTCCCAAAGGGCTTAACTAACATTTAAGTCAGGAAAGGTAAAGACAAGAAGGAAAAGAGATAAAGGGACAAAACATGGTATACGGGGGAGTGGCAGAGAGCACGATTTTCTGTGCTCTAGGAAGCTCCATGCTGTGCCAGGACGGGGTGGTGCTGGTGGTGAGGATGAGGTGTTTCCCATTATTCCTTCTACCCCTTGCCTCCGATTTTATTTCCAGGCAGCCAGCTGGAGAGGCCCCTCACCCCACCCCACCCTTAAGGAAATTTCCTGCAAGTCTTGAATGCTTAGCTTCAAGATCTTACCTAGCTACTAGTGAGGTGGGACCTGCGGTCTTTAGCCAGGCAGCTCTCAGCCCAACTACGAGTTCGGTTCTTTTCTAAAGGGTGAGAATGGCTGTGGAGAGGCAACGTGCCATCTCGGCCACATCCCCAAAGCCAGGCTCTGTGCTGTGCCTAACAATCGCCCTCCTCTGTGCCACCACATCCACCTATGGTCATATCCCTTCTGCTCCTCTCGCCCAGTAGCTTCCATATGGTTCAGAATGGCCATCTTAAACTTCCTCTTTACTTTTCTATTTCAGTTCCCTGCAGCGAATTGGCTATATCACTTTAAGTGCTTGTCCAAATTTTCTTTTTTTAAGTTAACAAAATTTTTTTTAATGTTTGTTTATTTTTGAGAGAGAGAGAGAGAGAGAGAGAGAGAGAGAGAGAGAGACAGCGTGAGTGGGGCAGGGGCAGAGAGAGAGGGAGGCACAGAATCCGAAGCAGGTTCCAGGCTCTGAGCTGTCAGCACAGAGCCCGACACGGGGCTGGAACCGGTGAACCACGAGATCATGACCTGAGACTTGACCAACTGAGCCACCCAGGCACCCCAGTTCTTGTCCAAACTTTCAAAAGAAGGATCAGCTTGTCACGCTAGGCCACACAAGTCATACAGTTGCTGGTCAACCAGTGGATTCAATGGCCCAAAGACAGGTGTCTATCTTGGTCCAATTAACTGGCAAGGGGAGGGACAGAGCAACTGCACGGCGCAGATGGTGACTTATCTCAGACGGGGCTTAGCCACGGTATGTAATGACGGACTATCCAGACAACTGTGTTTTCCCACTGACATATTCAGGAGAATCAAATAGGTAGGTAACAAATATCCTTACATATTGTATTAGTTTCCCATGACTGTTTTAACAGAGGACCGCAAACTGGGTGGCTTAAAACAATAGAAATGCAGTGTCTCACAGTTCTGGAAGCTGGAAGTCGGAGATCCTGGTACTGGCAGAGCCCTGCTCTCTTTGCACCCTGCCTTGCCTCTTCCAGCTTCTGTGTTTTACTGACGATCTTCGGTCATCACATGGCCTTCTGTGTCTGTCTTCACACGGCTGTCTTCTTAAAGACACCAGTCAGACTGGAGCAGTGTCCACCCCACTCCAGCATGGCCTCATCTTAACTAACAATATCGGTGACAATCCTATTTCTAAATCAGGTCACTATCCGAGGTAGTGGGGTTAGGACTCCAACGTCTCTTTTGGGGAGGACACGATTCAATCGTAACACATACCTACTCAGGTTGTACAGCCAATTTCTCCACAAATAAAATAGACATCTAACCATTACGGCGGACTTGCTACTCAAAAGGCATAGGACGCTGCAGTGAGTACTATGATATGGATGACTATGGACGCTGGGTGGCTCAGTCGGTTAAGCATCCGACTCTTGATCTCGGCTCAGGTCATGATGTCGTGGTTTGTGGCATTGAGCCCCATGTTGGGCTCTGCACTGATAGCGTGGGGCCTGCTTGGGATCCTCTGTCTCTACCCTCCCCCACTCACACGCACCCACTCTAAATAAATAAATACATACATAAATAAGTAAGTAAAGTTTGTTTTAGAGAGTGAGTGGGGGAGAGGGGCAGAGGGAGAGAGAATCATTTTTTTTTTTTAATGTTTATTTATTTTTGAAGGAGAGAGAGACAGAACATGAGCGAGGGAAGGGCAGAGAGAGAGGGAGACACAGAATCCGAAGCAGGCTTCAGGCTCCGAGCTGTCAGCACAGAGCCTGACATGGGGCTTGATCATGAGACGTGAGATCATGACCTGTGCCGAAGTTGGATGCCCAACTGGCTGAGCCACCCAGGCGCCTCCAGAGGGAGCGAGAATCTCAAGCAGGTTCTATGCTCAGCGTGGAGCGCAGAACCCAACACAAGGTTCGATCCCATGACCCTGAGATCATGACCTAAGCTGAAACCAAGAGTCAATTCAACTGACTGAGCCACCCAGGCACCCCTAAAGAAACTTTAAAAAGAAAAAGATGTGTTTACTGTGTCTTTCTAGATTCATCAGATGTTCTTAGTTATGATGGTAGTCTTAGTGTTAGTAACCTCTTTCCAAAAAAGAAAAAAAGGTACAAAGAAAATCAGTATTCAAAGGCAATATTGAGGAATAATTTTTATTTGATTTATTTATTTTTATTTACTTTTAAAAATTTTTTAAAGATTTTTTTTTGTTTATTTTTGAGAGAGAGAGCGAGAGAGAGAGAGCGGGTTAGGGGCAGAGAGAGAGGCACAGAATCTGAAGCAGGCTCCAGGCTCTGAGCCGTCCGCACAGAGCCCAATGCGGTGCTCGAACCCACAAACCGTGAGGCCACAACCTGTGCTGAATTTGGATGCTTAACCGACTGAGCCACCCAGACGCCCCTGATTTATTTTTATATTCTTTAGTCACTGGTGAGATAAAGTGTATTAATTCAGAAAAATAAATGTTACACAGTAGGCAAAATACAAAAGCACGAAAAATGCATCCAACTGCTCTTAGCTCCTTTAGGGTGTCTTATGTGGAGCCTGTGTAAAGGCCAAGATGGCTGCCATCTTCAAGGAAGAAAGAATCTTTTGTAGCTGCAGGAAGTAGTGACCATGTGGAAGAGAGTAACGGAGGAGCTGGAGGCAGCCCCTGAGACAGAGTCTGGCATAAAAGGATATGAATGTGTAAATAACTTTTTCCTGTTGAATGCCAACGTCTCCCTTTAAAAACAAACGCCAAAGAGACATTTTAATAGTTTCAGAGAAGAGAAAGACTCATCTTGGAAATACAGGAAGGTACCAAAAAAATAACGTAAGGCAGGAAGGAAATTGTGTCAAGAGTTTGTATACATAAAATCCTTAAAACATTATTATGAAGTAGAAAGTATTACCTACATCTTTTTGTGTTTTCTTGTTTCATAAGAAAATGAGACCAGAGGCGCCTGGGTGGCTCAGTCGGGTAAGTGTCCGACTTCGGCTCAGGTCATGAGCTCCAGGTCTGTGAGTTCGAGCCCCGCCTCGGGCTCTGTGCTGACGGCTCGGAGCCTGGAGCCTGCTTCGGATTCCGTGTCTCCCTCTCTCTCTGCCCTCCCCCACTCACATTCTGTCTCTCTCTGTCTCTTAAAAATAAACAAACATTAAAAAACCTTTTTTTAAATAAAAAGAAAATGAGACCATTTCAGGAGCCTGACTGCCCGTCTCTCTTCCATTCTCCCAGAAGCTGTCTCCCTCTCCCTTGTGTTGTCTACACAGCTGGGGCCAGAGTCACAGTTCTGTAGTACGGCTGCATTCATGCCATTCTCCTCTGCAAGAAGTCTTGTTTCATCCTTATTACCTAGAATAGGAGTTTCCAAACTTTTTCATAGCAGAACCCTTTTATTAAGGGAAATTCTGTACAGATTTTATGTATATCTATTTATGTGGGACTACATCAATTTATGTTTATCTATTGGACAAAAGGAGTATTTGATGAAGATAGTTTTTTTTTTTAAGTTTATTTATTTTGAGATAGAGCACATGTGTGGGGGAGAGGGGCAGAGACAGAGAGAGAGAGAGAGGGGGAGAGAGACAATCTCAAGCAGGCTCTGTGCTGACAGTGCAGGGCTAGATCTCATGACCATAAAATTATAAACCTGAGCCGAAACCAAGAGTCGGATGCTTAACCAACTGAGCCACCCGGGGGCCCCTGACATTCTTTTCAAATTCAGATTAATAATATCATCAAGTTAACAAGAACACAGAAACTATTCTCCTAAAAACAGCACTTTGAAATTAGGCAGTGAAATAGAGAGAAGACCATTAGTGTTAGGACGAGTAGTCAGTTAAGTTCTGCATTTGACGATAAAATAAAAAGAAAACTCTGATCCATGCAGATAATCATAAATCTGTTCTCCACATTCCATCCCAGTGATCTTTTAAAAATGCAAACCTGATTAACGTATTTCATCAACTCGTTAAAACGCCGACGGTAAATTGCATCATTATTTCATGTATAGTCCAGAAAAGAAATGCTCAGTAAATGTTGATTTGGGAGATATTAAGATGTGAAAACAAGCGTGTCCCACAATCACTGGAATGTGGTATGCCAGCCGCGTCGTCCTTTTAAAGATCAATGGCGTCTGGTTCTCTCGGAATCACGACAACACTCCTGATGTTCACTGCACTCTGTTCTCTGCACCCTAGCTGCACTGGCCTTCTTTCCATTCACCCAGTCTTCCAGATGGAGATCAAGCTTCACTTCCTCTGGAGAGCCTTCCCTGACCTCCCTGACCAGGCCACGTTCCTGAGCATTTAAGTGTCTCCTTGACAGCACTTACCATGGTGGACATCTTCTTTGGTTCCCATCTTAGGTTGGCTTATGTGTTTGTATGATTAGCATCTAGCTCCATGAGGGCAGAGAACATGAACTTCTGCTCCCCACCACTCCCCACTGTAGCATCCTGTACACAGAAAGCACTCGAGCATTTGTTGAATAAATGAATTGAAATACAAAATTTAAAAATTCATGTTGCTCATTTTCAGATATCCTTCAATTCAAAGGATCCAGAAGATTCATAAATGTGAGCAGTAAGAATTGTATTTCATAGTTGAGTCATTAACAATATCTACCAAATTCCTGTCTCCTTATCACAGATACCAAATTTAGACAAAAATCATTGAAAATTACTATGCGTTAAAACTCTGTCCCTGAGTGTTATTATCACAAGGTGGTCGGTGTGTTTTTGTGAATTCTCAGTTCCAAGATTCTGTGCTGAGCTGGTAAGCCTGAGCTTCTGATTTTCAGGTTTCCTCTCTGCTCTGATTATACCTGCCTTGTACAGGCATGAATCCAAAGAGGGTTGGTCAGAGCTCAACCTTCTGAAACAATGACACATTTGTAAGAAATTCTACTGTGTTCACAGCGATGATAGATGCTTTCCTCTGGCCTCCACCAAAACATGTTCATCTAGATTTTGGAAGCACGAGTTAAGGCATTAAAATTTGGGATATAAAATATCTGCGGGTGTAGGTATTTCTTTCGTATAACAAGTTTTAAATTAGTGAAAAATATTCCCAAAGAGGTTATTTGAATAAAATGCTTGTGCAACCTCAGAGGTACATTTGTTTGCAAAACCAAAGGGTAATATGAAAACCACTGACTCGCTGTATCAAGTTTTTTTGTTTTTTTGTTTTCAGATTTTATTTTTTTAAGTAATCTGTACAGCCAACATGGGACTTGAACTCACAACCCCGAGATCAAGAGTCACAGGCTCTACAGACTGCAGCCAAATGCCCTGGGCTATATCAAGTCTTAAGGCTTGATTTGTCAGGAACTTCCTGATCTGCTCCCTGGCTGCCGCTCAGTGGTCCTGGCACCCAGCTTCACATCCTGCAAGAAGACAATACTTAGGACTTGTTCCGGAACAAGCTCTGTGCTCATGCGTTTGCGCAAAGGCCCATCCCTGGCTTTTCTGTCTTGGTCTCAAGCTCACATCTAGTAGTTTTCACTGAGTCTTCCCTGATGTGCTGACTTTTCAGGATTCCCTCCAATTCCCTCACCAGGCAGCTCAGATCTCTGCTACATGACCTTGCTGTCACCTGTCTCCCCACTAGACCGCAAGCTTCCTGAGGGAAAGAAACTCATCTTTGCACTGTTGGCACGTCCGGGACTTGGTGTGCAGCAAACACTGAAAGAAGCCCTTTCGGAGCTTTGCCAACTTGGGTAGTTTCAATTGTTTGCCAGTAGAAAAATTTCTATCTTGTGGTTTTATTTTTTTAATTTTTTTAAAAAGTAGGCTCCACACCCAAAGTGGGGCTTGAACTCACAACCTCGAGATCGAGAGTCATGTGCTCCACCAACGGAGTCGGCCAGGTGCCCCTCTCTTGTGGTTTTTTAAATTGTATTTCCTTGATCACTAGTAAGATTAAGCATCTTTTCGTGTTTATTAGTTATGTATTTAAGTTTCTTCATGTTCCTTGCCCATTTTTCTGCAATGTTATTTACTTTATTAATTTGCAAATATTTTTTATTGCCTCAACACTTGTGAGACTATTTTAAAGCTCTCCCACGTAGGAAATTCCATATCCTTTCGTAGTCATTCGTCCCACTGAGCCAGTTCTTCCCTACGTTTAACCCAAATGCCACACGCTGCGGTGGGGGCTAATGCCTCTCGTTTTTTTTTGTTTTTTTAATTTTTTTTTTCAACGTTTATTTATTTTTGGGACAGAGAGAGACAGAGCATGAACGGGGGAGGGGCAGAGAGAGAGGGAGACACAGAATCGGAAACAGGCTCCAGGCTCTGAGCCATCAGCCGAGAGCCTGACGCGGGGCTCGAACTCACGGACCGCGAGATCGTGACCTGGCTGAAGTCGGACGCTTAACCCACTGCGCCACCCAGGCGCCCCATAATGCCTCTCGTTTTGAGCCCTGCTGAGTTAATGGAGAATAGCTGATTATCATCAATTATGATGAAATCATTCTTAAAAAAAAAAAAGTACCATTAAATAACCCAGACCTACTGTGTAGTTAAATAATCGTATAATTATTTTAACCTATATGAATGGATTCTATTTCCTAATTATCTTTCTCTTTACTACTCAACTGTGAGTCTTCTACATTCTTGAATCCAGAGCTTAGAAGTGGGGCCCAGGGACTGGCTAGCGGTAAGCGTAACTGAAGATGAACTTACGGTTGCTGATTTCTGCACTTCTATTCTTGCCTCTCATGATGGCGCCTCCCCCTCTTGCAAGGCTACTTTTTTATTTCAGCGCTTGATAATCACTCCTAAAATATTCATCAGCCAGACTGAGCAAGATTACAGAGCAAGAATTCCCTTTTAGTAATTATTGCTCTGCCCCAAGCGCTTGACACTCTTAATCAAAATTCTGTGGCTCTCTTACCATTTGTCCATATTGGTAAGGAATCTACGTTAATAATGCTGATCCTACCCTCTAATACCTAAACCATGTTGGCAAATGGGTTTTAAGGCAAATGAAATGGTATGTTTCTTCTTCTTTAAATGTTTATTTATTTTGAGAGAGACAGAGAGAGAGAGACAGAGAGAACACGTGCTAGCAGGGCGGAGGGGGGTGGGGGGGATGCGGAGACAGAGAAGGAAAGAAAATCTCAAGTGGGCTCTGTGCTGACAGTGCGGGGATGCAGGGCTTGACCTCACGAGCCGTGAGATCATGACCTGAGCCGAAATCAAGAGTTGGACGCTTAACTGACAGAGCCACCCAGGTGCCCCTCTTCTTCTTTTTTCCCCCTAGATCATTGGCCACTTTGTCCTGACCCCCCATTCTCCAAGTCAGCATGTATTTTCATAACTATGCTCTGAGGTTGGTCCTCTGTCCAATGAGCCTTTATAGGATGGTTGTAAACTGATTCCCTAATAAATGGGTGTTTCCTATAGAATATAATCTTAAACATGTTAGAGTCAAAAATAGACTGCATCAATTCTTCCAAATCCCCCTTTCAAGGTTATAATGAATGAGTCTGACAAGGCTTTTTTCTCTTCATGAGTATTCACTTATCTGTTCAAAAACAAAAAACAACTTTAATTCAGATGACTCTTTAACTTTAGAAAATTATACTGCTAGAGTTGTCCTAACAAAGTACTCCAGACTAGATGGCTGAAACATAGATTTATTTTCTCATAGTTCTGGAAGGTAGAAGTCAAGGTGTTGGCAGGGTCGGCCTCTTCTGAAAACTTTCTCTTTGACATGTAAATGGCTAGTTCCTCCCTGTGTCTTCACATGGTCTCCTGTCTGTGCATGTCTGTGTCTTAATCTCTTTTTATAAGGACACCAGCCATATTGGATTAGAATCAACCCCAATGACCTTGCTTTTTCTTTTCTTTCTTTTTTTTTTTTTTTTTTAAGGCAGAATAGATTGAGAAAAGCTAAGGCACAAATACAGACTTTAGAAATAGCAACATTAATGTGGTCATGAAGGCAAGAAGCACTTCAGTTGTCATAAACCTAGAAGAAACCAAGAAAGAATCCATGGACTGTAACAAAGGGAAGCATTTCAAGAAAAGGCTGATCAACAGCATGAAACGTCAAGTATGCTAAGGTCATAAGACATCCTTTAGATTTAACAATTCTAGATTACTGAGTAACATACCAGGAGTAAGAGGGAGGTAGGAGTTGTCTTAAGGAATGAATGAGAGAAAGGTCATAGAAGCAGTGAGTACTTTGTGAAGGAAAAGAGGAGGTGAGAGACAGAAAGGACGTGGGGATGCCTGGGTGGCTCAGTTGGTTAAGCTCAGCATCCAACTCTTGATTTTGGATCATGTCATGATCCCAGGGGTGTGGGATTGAGCTCCATGTCAGGCTCAGCTGGGCATGGAGCCTACTTAACATTCTCTCTCTCTCTCTCTCTCTCTCTCTCTCTCTCTCTCCCTCTCTCTCTCTCTCTCTAAATAAAAGGGATGTGGGGTCAAGGATGTGATTTTTATTTTGAAGTGACAATACGAAGGAAAATAATCCAAGAGTAATTTGTTGCATATTAATCTCTGAATCATTCTGAGTCATTCACTGTTTTCATTGAAAGATTATTTTGTTTTAAATGGAAACCAAGCTGAGATGTAGCTGTGGCATTTAGAAAAAGCCTAAGTAAGACTGGCCAAAGGTTATTCTCTGCTTGGTCATAATGGATGGATCCCAGACAATTCGTTTAAGCTCTCTAAATCCCAGTTTCTCACCTATGTAATAATCGTACCCATTTTGTAAGCTTGTTTCAAGGATTAAATGCCTCACCTGTTATAAGCACTTGATGTTTAATTTTATTACAACAATTAGGTTTGTTATTAAGAGGTGGCTTTAGAGGGATAAAGCAAATTCTATTTCTGGATTTTAATATGGTTCTTAGGTGAATAATTGTTCATTGAGATATATAGTAAGAAAAAAACCAAGCATCTTTTAATTTTTTTATTTAAAAAATTTTAATGTTTATTTATTATTGAGAGACAGAGCGTGAACAGGGGAGGGGCAGAGAGAGGGAGACAGAGAATCAGAAGCAGGCTCCAGGCTCTGAGCTGTCAGCACAGAGCCCGACGTGGGGCTCAAACTCACAAACTGCAAGATCATGACCTGAGCCGAAGTCGGACGCTTAACCGACTGAGCCACCCAGGCACCCCCCAAACATCTTTTTTAAAAAAGTATTTTAAGTTTATTTACTTGAGCGAGAGCAAGCGCAAAAGCAGGGGAGGGGGAGAGAGGAGAGGCAGAATCCCAAAGCAGACTGCACCATCAGCCCAGAGACTGATGTGGGGCTTGAAGTCATGAACTGTGAGATCATGAGTTGAGCTGAAACGAAGAGTTGGATGCTTAACCAACTGTGACACCCAGGCACCTCTTTAAAAAAATTTTTTTAAGTTTATTTATTTATTTTGAGAGACACAGAGAGAGAGACCAAACTGATCTTTTACCTAAGTAAGCAGGGAATCTATTTCAATGTTAAATCATAACTTGTTAAAAAGTTTATTAATTTATTTTGAGAGAGAAAGAGCGTATGAACATGCGAGTAGGGGAGAAGTAGAGAGAGGGAGGAAGAGAGAGCATCTCAAGCAGGCTCCACGCTGTCAGTGCAGAGCGACTCGGGACTTGATCTCATGAAACTGAGAGATCATGACCTGAGCAGAAATCAAGAGTCAAACGCTTAACTTACTGAGCCACCCAGGCACTTTTGAAAGTGAAGAATGCTACCAATCTCTCCAAATCCCTAAATAATCCGATAAACCATTTAGAATTTCTAAATGTTATGGAGATGTTAGAATACTAGCATAGTTATTCACTTCTTTAAATATTCAATTTATTTAATCTAAAAAAAAAAGTTCACCCATTTCTCCCATTCCCCACTCCCTGCCTCTGGCAATCATCAATGTTTGTTCTCTATGAGTTTGGTGTATATGTGTGTGTGTGTGTGTGTGTTATATCTTAGATTTCACATATAAGAGAGATCATATGGTATTTTTGTCTTTCTCTGACTTATTTCATTTAGCATAATACCCTCTGGGTCCCATCTATGTTGTTGCAAATGGCAGGATTTTTTTAAGTAGGTTTCATGCCCAGCGCAGAGCCCAATGTGGGGCTTGACTCATGACCCTGAGATTAAGACCTGAGCTGAGATCAAAAGTCGGATGCTTAATGGACTGAGACACAAAGGTGCCCAAAGATTTCATTCTCTTTTATGGCTGAAAAATATTCCACTCTTTGTGTGTGTATGTGTGTGTATGTATATAACTGCTTTGTCCATTCATCCACTGTTGGACACTTACACTATTTCCGTATCTTGGCTATGATAAATAATGCTGCAATGAACATGGGGGTGCATATATCTTTTTGAATTAGTGTTTTTATTTTCTTTGGACAAATATCCAGAAGTCAAATTGCTGGGTCATGTGTGGTTCTATTTTTATTTTTGAAAATGTTTATTTATTTTGGGGCACCTGGGTGGCTCACTCAGTTATGCATCCAACTTTGGCCCAGGTCATGATCTCGAAGTTCACGAGTTCGAGCCCCATGCCGGGCTCTGGGCTGACAGCACAGAGCCTGGAGCTTGCTTCAGATTCTGTGTCTCCCTCTCTCTCTGACCCTTCCCCACTTGTGCACGCTCTCTCTCTCTCAAAAATAACTAAACATTAAACATTTAAAAAATTTAAAAAATGCTTGGTCTCTTTATTTAAAAAAAAGTTTATTTATTTTGAGTGGGGGAAGGGGTAGAGAGAGAGGAAGACAGAATCCCAAGCAGGCTGTGGCAGAAGAGAGAAAGACAGAATTCTAAGCAGGCTCCATGCTGTCAGTGCAGAGCCCAATGTGAGGTTCAATCTCAGTGAGATCACGACCTGAGCCGAAATCAAGAGTTGGCTGCTTAACTAACCGACCACCCAGGTGCCCTGCTATGCTGAGGCTTTAAGTTTGATATAGTCCAACTTGTTTACATTTTGGCTTTTGTGGCTTTGGCTTTGGGTAGCAGATTTAAAAAATCATCCCCAAGACTTATGGCAGCTTACTGCCTATGTTTTCTTCCAGGATTTTATGATTTCAGGTCTTCTATTCAAGTCTTTAGTCCATTTTGAGTTTGTGTACGGTATGAGATAGTGATCTATTTTCATTCTTTTGCACGTCTGTCCAATTTTCCCAAAATCATTTACTGAGGAAACTTTCCTTTCTCCAGAGTGTATTTTTGGTTCCTTTATCATAGATCAATTGACCATATAGGTGTGGGTTTATTTCTGGGCTCTCTATTCTGTTCCATCGATCTGTAGGTGTATTTTGGTGCCAATCCCACATCGGTTTTTTAATTTTTATTTATTTTTAAATATTTCTTTTGAAGTTTATTTATTTTGAGAAAGAGTGAGGGAGTGCAACCTAGGGAGAGGGGCAGAGAGAGGGAGAGAGAGAATCCCAAGCAGGCTTTGCACCCTCAGCGCGGAGTCCGATGCGGGGCTCGAACTCACGGAAAGGCAAGATCAGGACCTGAAACCAAGAGACAGACACTTAACTGACCAGGCACCCTGGGACTGTTTTCTCAATTTCTTTTTCTGATAGTTCTTTATTAGTGTATAGAAATGCAACAGACTTTTGTGTATAGATTTGGTATTCTGCGACTTTCCTGAATTTGTTTACTAGTTCTAACGGTTTTCTGATGGAACCTTCGGAGTTTCCCATGTCATCTACAAACAGGGACGGTTTTATGTATTCCTTTGCAATTTGGAACCTGTCATTTCTTGCCCTTGCCTAATTGCCCTGGCTAGGATTTCCAGTACTATGTTGCATAAAAGTGATGACTGTGCATCCTTGTCTTCTGACCTTACAATTAAAACTTTCAGTTATCACCATTGAGTACGATGTTAGCTGTGGGCTCGTCATACAGTAAGTATATGGCCTTTATTACCTTGAGGTATGTTCCATCTACACTGCTTTGCTGAGAGGTTTTTTTTTTTTCTTCTTAAATCATAAACGAAAGTTGAGTTTTGTCAAATTGGTACAATTAATAATCTTTGGATACTGAAGTATATGAACTCTTTGCCTGCTAAATACGCGGCCAACATTTTCTCCCAGGCAATTTATTAATTTTAAGTATTATTCATGAAACAAAACCTTTTTATTAACATTTTTTTTTATTTTGAAGTAATCTGGACACCGAGTGTGGGGCTCAAACATATAACCCTGAGATCAAGAGAGTCACGTCCTCTACTGTGTGAGCCAGGCAGGCGCCCACAAAACTTTATTTTGTAGGTACTTGATCTGCCATTCTTTTCCTTCCTGGCTTCCAGATTCGGAGTCTTGTGTATACTCTACCTCCAGACTCAAAGGATATTCTCCCTTATTTTCTTATGGTACTTTCATAGTGTACGTTTGTGTGTGTAACATTTCGCTCTTTGATCCATGTAAGATACTATTCAGTGGTTCTTTATTTCCGTACTGATCTCAAATGGTAAGTGGGAATTTTCCTTGTTTGTTTGTTCGTTTATTCTGAGAGAGAAAGAAAGCATGAACCACACTCAGGGGAGGGGCAGAGAGAGAATCCCAAATGGGTGCCAGGCTGTGAGGGCAGAGCCCTACTGCAGACTGGTGGTGACCCCACGGAACTGTGAGATCATGAGCTGATCTGAAATCTAGAGTCAGATGCTAAACAGACTGAGCTACCCAGGCTCAAATGTTAGGAGGCATTTTCTTTTCTTTTCTTTTTTTAATGTTTATTTTTGAGAGAGAGAGAGAGAGAGAAAGAGCAAGCCTAGGCGAGGGAGGGACAGAGAGAGAGAGGGAGACACAGAATCTGAAGCAACCCCCAGGCTCTGAGCTGTCAGCACAGAGCCTGACGTGGGGTTCAAACTCACAGACCACAAGATCATGACCCGAGCCAAAGTCAGATGCTTAACCGACCGAGTCACCCAGGTGCCCCTAATGATAGGTGTTGTTTAAGGAATGGTGAGAATGGTGATCCTGGAGTCAGGAAGCACTCAGTTTTTAATAACCTAAATAATAACTCAGAGAAAAACAGCAACCTTGAATTTTAGCATATAGCTTAAAGTCCTATTTTTTTTTGTAAATAAAATTCATTTATTCATTCAAAATAGAAACTTTCAGCAAACATGAAAGGAAACCTCTTAAATGTGATTTAAAAAATCTACAGCACACATCATACTTTATGGCAAAATACTGAAAGCCTTTCCCATAAGTCTAACAGCAAGACAGAATGCCTGGTGTCATCATCTTTCTTCAACATTTTAGTGGCAGTCTTAGCCAATGTCATAAGGTAAGGACAAATAAGATAGGAGGCTCAGAAAGGAAGAAACATGTCACTATTCACAGAAGACAGGAACGTGTCAGAAAATCTAAAAAGTTACAAATTTTTAAAATTAGTAAGTGACTTGGTAAGATCACCAGATAAAAGGAAATTTACTGGAAGCAAAAATCAATTGTTTTATTAAAAATTTTTTTAGTGTTTTTATTTTTGAAAGAGAGAGAAAGAGAAAGGGAGAACGAGTAGGGGAGGGGCAGAAAGAGAGGGAGACACAGAATCTGAAGCGGGCTCCAGGCTTTGAGCTGTCAACACAGAGCCCGATGCGGGGCTAGAACTGGGAAACCATGAGATCGTGATGTGAGCCACCCATGCACCCCTAAGATCAATTGTTTTCATTAGTAGCCATAAATAGAAAATACAATTTTAAGAAGCAATATAACTTACGATAAAATAGGTAAACACCTAGAAATCTAACAAAAATATAAGATTTCCATACTATAAGATATTGTTGACCAAAATTAAAGACTACCTAAAAAAATTCTAGAAAATGGGTATTCTGTATTTGTTGATTGGAAACTTGATATCATAAAGATGTCAATTCACCACAAATGAAGCTATATATTCATTGCAATCCCAATCAAAACACCAATAGGTACTTTGTGGAAACATAAGCTAATTGTAAACATAAAAAATAAAAATAAAATATGAGGTGAGTAAAGAGTTACTATAATCCTTTTATGGAAAAGGTGAAATTTGGCTGGTTTGGCATTGGAAGAAAACAACACAAGAAACATTTCCTCAGTAGTTGGCTGCTCTGTACCAGGCACACTGGTAGGTATTTTGCAGTCAATATTCCCCAGAACCTCAGCTCCTGAGATACTCAGAGAAAAGGGGGCTCCAGAGTCACAAGCCTATAGGAAAAGCTCCAAGGTACAGTCTCCTCTTGAGAGATGCATGGTGGACAGCAGGATTTGAAAGGCTCTGACAAATTCCGGAGAAGAGAAGCAGATAGACTGTGTTTGACCCAGGATTTTCCAATCCTATTTGATCAGACAACCTCTCTTTGAAAAACACTGGCCTGGAGTGCTTTATGTATATATATATATCTGGCTTTTACTGTATCTGTGAAATAGCCAAGAGCTGAATGGCTCATTTTACAGATGAAGAGATGGAACCTCAGGCAGGTGGAGACTTATACCAGGTCACATAGCTACTAATATAGAATCTTCAATGCAAATCTAATTTTTCTCAAAAAAAAAAAAAAATCGAGTGCTGTTTCCAGGATGAAATACCACTTTCATGCAAAACAGCATTTTAGAAATGGAATAAACCTTCGTGATCTCTTGGACTAGGAAACTTACAACGTTGATGAGGCAACTGGGGCCCAGAAAAATGAAGTGCCTTGCCCCAGGTCAAGAGCTTGCAGGCTAGCAGGAGGAATAAAAGAACCCATGACTCAGTGACTCCCAATTAAGTGCTCTACTGCCCCATATAATTAGGAGACAAATCTGTGTCAGTGTAGGGTGAGACCAAATTAACTGCCCAGAATGAGTAGGTGCTCATAGGTGCTGAATGAACGATTTACCTGAGAAAAGATATGATCCTGGCGCTCTGTCGGGCCCTCGTGTAATTTTGAAATGAGGGTTTAGGAGTCACTGGACAACTGGCTTCTAATATGGTAAGGCACTGAATACTGTAATTTTAAAGAATTTGATCAGCTTATTTGTATTATTTTATCCCCCCTCTCCCCAAAAGTGCCACGTCACTTTGGAAAATGAAAAGGAATTTCCATTTCTGATGAAAAGCCACTTGACAATTCGAATCGGGTATCTCCTGGAGTGTCACGGGCTGGGAATCATTTTTCCGAAGGGCGTCAGGTCTGAGGAATGGAAGGACAATGCAGGAGGCGTGAACACCTGGCGGAACCCGTGGGGCAGGGCAGGGAGCTCGGGGCAGGTGTAGGTCGCTGCAGGTCAGAACGAGGTGGGAAAACCAGAACACTCCCGAGGAGGGCCTGGAGCAGAGGACCGGACGTTCTAAGAGTGAAGATGGGAAAAGCCTATATTTAACAGCAGAGGGAAGAACAAGGAGCTTTGGGAGACAAAGAGACAGCCCCCAAAGAGGGGGATAGGTCAAATCGTAAAGAATAGGCAAGAGGAAAATAAGCTAAGGCAAGCATTCTGCTGAGTTTGGGACTTTAAAAGGAGTGGCAGGGGAGCCGGGGTGGCTCAGCCGGTGAAGTGTCAGACTTTGGCTCAGGTCAGGATCTCTCATGGTTCGTGGGTTCGAGCGCCGCATAGGGCTCTGTGCTGACAGCGTAGAGCCTAGAGCCTGCTTCAGATTCTGTGTCTCCCTTTCTGCCCCTCCTCAGCTCGCGCTCTCTCTCAAAAATAAAATAAACATTAAAAAAAAAAAAAAGGAACGGCAGTTCTGCATGGAAACGTTTTGGCTGTGGCTGGTGGCCATTGGGCAGAATGGGCACAATAGCTTGATGTCAGAGATAATGGCATGACATCAGTCCATCAGGGGGAGACGTCCCCTTAGGGACAAGGCAAGAGTAACCAGAAGGAAAAGGGGAATGTACGTTTACTCCCCTCTGCTGTATCTTCTCCATGTATGTGATTCTTGGGGGCCCTATGTGGGAAGCAGGGCTAGAGTAAGGCATGATTTAGGGGCTCCTGGGGCCTCTGGGAAAATGCCATCATGATAACAAGTTGACTGCACCCCATCCTACTTCCAAAATGTGCAACCTGGTGTCTAGTTAATATGCTTTTATTTATTTATTTAGAAAGTTTTAAGTAATCTCTACACCCAACGTGGGGCTCGAATCCACAACCCTGAGACCAAGAGTCGCATGCACCACTGACTGAGCCAGCCAGGCGTCCCTAGTTAGTATAATTTTAGATTACTTGAGAGGTTCTGTTCTTTAAGCTTTATGGGGTGGGGGCATATAAATCTATTCAGTGGATGACCTCTGCCTTATTTTCTTTTCTAGATCTCCTTTTTAGCTCAATAATACTATGTCATCCGCAACAAAGCAAAAGAACAAAGTTGTACTTTCTCAAAAGTAATTATCAGCTACATTAAAAAACAAAAGACAAAAGCAAAAAATGTAAAATCAGAAGTTTCTAGACCTTAAAATTTCCTAAGTAGCCATTAACCCATTTGCACCTTCTAAACTTGTTGAATTAGAACCCCTCCCCCCATCAGTAGAATCTGGTGACACAGTTATTAATGCTGCTCATTATATAAGGTGGGAGGTGGCTGAATGGTGGTACCGGTACAGCAGGTGGAAGCTAATGTACGGAGCAGGACTGCTCAGAGTAAGTGTTATCCGCTTCCATTTTCATTTTTCCTGCTTTTCTCTGATTACAAAAATAAACGCTCATTGTACAAAAACTCGGATCTTTCAAAAACACATAATGCAGGGGCCCCTGGGTGGCTCAGTTGGCTGAGCGTCCAACTTCAGCTCAGGTCACGATCTCATGGTTCATGAGTTTGAGCCCCGCGTTGGGCTCTGTGCTGACCGCTCAGAGCCTGGAGTCTGCTTCAGATTCTGTCTCCCTCTCTCTCTGCCCCTCCCCAGCTTGTGCTGTCTCGCTCTCAAAAATAAAAAAAAAATACATAATGCAGGAAGTGAAAGCAATCACTAATTCCATCTCTGAGTGATGCACTTCAGCTGTTTCCTCTTACACTTATTTAAACGCCATTAACATTTATTAAAAAAAAATAAAACTACTCTGGTGGCTGTTTTTTCCTATAGGGTATGTTTAACCCAGCAACTTGCTTTTCTTGCTTAAGATTTGGTCTACTGAAGAGATCTGGCACGTTGTTTTTTAAAAGGTTGCAGAGTATTCTACGGTATGAATGATTCACAGTTTAACCAAATTTCCACTAATGGAAAGATGTTTTTACAATTATTTCACTCTGGTGAGCTTCTTGCTCACAGATCCTAGTACTTATGTGAAAGCATTTTTGCATAGAAAATCCTAGAAATGGATTTGCAGGGTCAAAGGGTGTATGTATTAACATTTTTATTAGGCTGTACTTGAATCTTATATCTTTAAAATTGCTGTGCAGTTTTAAGTAGTACCTGCAGGATTCTTTGTTGCAAAGTCTAAACGTCAGTCACCAAGTCTAGTTTCTTTTTTTTTAATTTATTTATTTGGAGACAGCCTGTGTGGGGGAGGGGCAGAGAGAGAGAGACAGAGACAGAGACAGAGACAGAGAGAGAGAGAAGTCTTTGGAGAAGACAGTTTCCTGTCACAGGTTGGCCTGCGACCTCAGGTGTTTTCAGTCTGTCAGTGCTGCAACTCTAAAGCATGTCAAAAATATTGGTTATTTTGGGGGGAATGAACTTTTGGAATTTTTTTTCCAGATGACATTGCTTTAGGTATCTTATTGGAGTCTTTAGGAGGATTAAGTAAAATAGGTAAATTAAGGTCATCTATTATGCAATTCTTCCTCTTTTCATTTGCTGGGGTGACTATCACACGTTGCCGCTCCAGGGACAACCGTCTAACACAGGTGCAAGAGGCCAGTATCCGCCAATTCTCATCTACTTAGCTTACAGTTAATGCTTCCCGCAGTTTTCCAGTATTTGTCACATTAAACCTAAGCCACTAGTTGTGACCACCTTAAGCAATACTTCCATTTCAAGAGTCAAATATTGATAATAGTACCCTCCTGAGCCTCCTAGCCTAAAGTGATTTTTGTTTCCTCTGAACTCAAAATTTATTTAAAAAGTTTTTTTAATGTTTATTTTTGAGAGAGGGAGAGAAGGGGGGGGGGAGAGGGGCAGAGAGAGAGGGAGACAGAATCTGAGGCAGGCTCCAGGCTCTGAGCTGTCAGCACAGAGCCCGATGCAGGGCTGGAAACCACAAACCGCGAGATCCTGACCCGAGCCAAAGTCAGATACTCAACCGACTGAGCCACCTAGGTGTCCCCGGACTCGGATTTTAAAGCATCTGTGCTACTCATTCACTTGGCGATGAACTTCCTCTGTTCTTAAAAAAAAAAAAACTATTTCAGTGTTTATATAAATCAAATCACTAACTGTTTGCTCCTACCTAGATTATATGCTTCAGAGAGGAGGGACTTTTGTTTGGTTCACTGATGTTTCCCCAGCATCTAGAACAGTACATATAAAAGGTATATATAAAAGGTGCTTGGGCACCTGGGTGGCTCAGTCAGTTAAACATCAGACTCTTGATTTCAGCTCAGGTCTTGATCTCACAGTTCATGCCCTGTGCTGGGCTCCAAGGCTGCTTGGGAATCGCTCTCTCTCTTAAAATAAATAAATAAACTTTAAAAGGTGCTTAATACATATTGGTGGAATGAAAGATGAACTCTTTGAAGGCAGAAATCTTATATTTTGCATCCCCATAGTAAATGCCAACTTGCTGATTATAATTAAGCAAAGGGTCACGATTTAAGATTTTCTTAGAGGTGAAGTGTGGAATATCCCTTGCCTAAATAACATTCAAGGTTCTTTCCAGCTCTTACTATTAATCTACTAGTTTTCAAAGAATTAGAAACCAACATAAGAAAATATATTTACTACTAAAACTAGGTGAAAATAATTGGGTAAACCTTTGATTTAGAAAGCAGGGCATTGATTTTTCTAAGATCATTATAAAGATCGAATTTGAAGGGTGCCTGGTGGCTCAGTTGGTTAAGCGACTAACTCTTGATTTTGGCTCAGGTCATGATTTCCCAGTTTGTAAGTCTGAGTCTCAGTCTGTAAGTCCCCAGCATTGGGGGCTGTGCTGTCACTGCAGAGCCTGCTTGGGATTCTCTCTCTTCCTTTCTGTCAACCCTCCTCAACTTGCACACCCTGCTTGCTGTCTCTCAAAATAAGTAAATAAACATTAAAAAAAAAAATTGAATTTGAGAAGCCATATTAACCACAAGCTATATTCTATAAGTTCCTTTCTTGGGAAAAAACCAAAACATCATAGCATCAAGTGGTTAACTGGGAATGCCTCTATAAGCATTAAAATATATATTTAATGTTACTGTATAAGAAGCAAAGAAATTATTTATGCACAACATTTATATTCTGTGCTATACCAACCATGGTCTGACCCTAATGAGAGAGATACCTGTCTTCAAATCCATGTCAAATGTGCAATCATTTGAATTTGAAGTCAATAAAAATAAAAGCAGTGAAAAAGAATAAAAAAGAGAATCAGAGGGAAAGAAAGATCTATCTAAATCTGGGGTATATTTTGAATAACATACAATATTTTTTAAAAAATAAAAGAAGAGGGGCGCCTGGGTGGCGCAGTCGGTTAAGCGTCTGACTTCAGCCAGGTCACGATCTCGCGGTCCGTGAGTTCGAGCCCCGCGTCGGGCTCTGGGCTGATGGCTCAGAGCCTGGAGCCTGTTTCTGATTCTGTGTCTCCCTCTCTCTCTGCCCCTCCCCCGTTCATGCTCTGTCTCTCTCTGTCCCAAAAAAAAAAATAAATAAACGTTAAAAAAAAAATTAAAAAAAAAAATAAAAGAAGAAAGAGAAAGGAAAAATTTTACAAAGTCATTCCAGAAAAAGTCCATCTTATAAAACATAGTTCAATTCTAGTCTTTTAGTCCTTATTTATGTCAGACCACCTCTTAGTGGATGTTTGGTTTCCTGTGCTGAGACTTAGAAAAATTATCCTGTGGTTAGAAAATAGCATATTCTCAAGACGGTTGACTGAAAAGACTATTTTTTTGGCTTACTATTTTTTACAACAAATTTTACTTTAAAAAGAGAGTGAATTAATCAGATTTGAGATGAACTCTCACTGGTAGAACTATAGTGGATATATTCCATCTGCTTAAAAAAGAAAATGGATCAGCTTCAAAAGGATTTTTTATAGAAGCAATTGACAGGAAGAATAGGGCCTGAAATAAAAACCAGTTTTTGATCTGTTAAAAAAAAAAAAAAAAAAAAAAAAAAAACGCAAAACAAAAAAAAAAAAACAATCCTGGCGGGGGGGGGGGGGGGGATTTCATAAAACACAGGCATGTGCCCAAGTTAGACTACAGAGCAAAGTCTGAACGACATCAACAAGGGAAGCATTCCTGGGGAAAACTAATGCCAGGCACTCTTAATGGTTAATTTACTAAAATAAAAAAGTAAACAACTATTCATTTGTTGAGGCTTACAACATTATAACACTTGTAATACCAGACCTTCAAGAAAACGAAAAATCTCAAAAAAATGTTTAAAAGACAAATTATGGAAAAGACTGTAAACATTAGAACATTTTAACTTACGTGAGGTAGATGAAAAGAGAAAATGAAGTATGACTATGGTAACATGTTATTGCTTTCAGTCACTAATGTTAGAAAGTGAGAAACTGTTAGGATCATACCTCTTAGAACAAATGGAAGATAGTCCCAAAATGTACAAAACAGTGAATTTCAGCTTTTAAGAAATTCTAATTAAATGTGTAAAAATTCCCCCCAAAATGTTCAATCAAATATTTAAGTTTGATAGGCTATCACGCTTTTATTACTGACACTACACTTGCCATATTTAAACATCTCAAGTTTAAACAATAAAATATGTATTATTTTTACTTTAAAAGATGCTTTTGAAGCTATAAAAAAAGCATTCTCTACCTACTTAAGGGCTCACGGGAAAACTGATGCAATATTCAAGATCTACACTAAAACAAATATATACAAAGTTCTAAATTTCATTTTATAGAAATACCATCTATTAAAGTACAAGGTGCTTTATCTCAGTGACAGGCTTAAGCTCAGCCAGGAATCAGAAAACGGGTTCCGAGTGGAGGCCCAGTTCAACTTGATCATTTCATGGGCACAATAAATCATCCAAAAGCCCACCTTAAATAGCTAAAGTAGTCACAAAAATAGGCTGATGGTTACTTCACTCCAGCGATAACATAATCCTCGGTCTTATTGTTGTGGAGCAGATGTCATTATGGGTGGGGCCGACGCGCAGAGCAGCTGAAACATTTTTGTACCACCCCCCGCACACTTTCAATGGGATAGAAGGGGCTCCAAAAAGGTAAGGGGAGAGCTCTCAACGATCAATTCCTACTAGAAATAAGGAAGTTTTGATGTGGTCGTGGTACCCGTAAAGACCACAATGAGATTTTAAAAATCCCCCATGATTAACTCCTACCCTGGAAAAGAGATCTTCCCTTTCTCCCCTCCCCTGCCGGCTCCTCCTTGGGACACTTGGCTGAGTCTTTCTTTCTCTCCTTCCCACGCTGAGGTGAGGCTGCACGCAAGCCGGGGACGCCTGTTTTTCTCTTCGCGCGGAGGGAACTCTGCGGGTAGGAACCCTCGGTGGCAGGAAGGGAGCGGGGTGCGATGTGGGGAGGCAGGAAAGCTCGCCAGGGACGAGCGGCCCTTGGGGTGGGAAAAGGCACGCGGACTACGGAGGAGCCGGCCGAGGAGGCCGAGGTGACGAGGGAAATCTCCCGGCTCGGAGCTGGGACCGGACGCTTCCGGCGGGCCACAGTCGCTCTCGGCCTAGCGGGGCTAGCGTTCCACGCTCCACCGGGGCGGCAGGGAGCTTAGAGAGGGTAAACCGCGCCTCGCACTTGCCTGGGACCGGGTGACCAATAACTGGTAATAGTCTTTGCTCGGCGCTGGGCCTTGTCCTACAATTTCGAACAGAGTCTCCGGCAGCCACGACGCCATCTTGGGACGCCACCGCCGTCGCTAAGACAACCAGGAAGGGGCGGGGCTTCATTGGGGTCATGGGGCCAAAGCCCTAGTTTAAATCGAACCCGGTTTTGAGCTAGCAGGGGGTTTCTTCCTTAGGGTGATGGCCCCTTCTCCTAAGAGTCAGAGGGAACACTGATCCGTGAGATTTCCACCCTCAGGTCCCCGGTGACCTGAAGGGGAATTAGTTCCTGCTGCCACGGAGGGGAGGGGGTGACCCCGGCGGAGGGATATCAAGCGGAGCCCCACATTCCCCTTCCTGGTCCCTCGAAGGGATCGGGAGGAGAGCTCAGGCCGCTGGGAGAGTCACGCCGGGCGGTGGGGGAGGGAGGGGCGATGTGATGGGTTGCGTGTAGGCAGCGGGGCCTTACCCGCGGACGAGCCCGTGAGCCCGAGGTAGCGGGCAAAGTAGTTCCCGGGGGGTGTTGGAACGGGCGGGGAGGGAGGCGGCGCGGGCGGAGGCGCACGCCGGCCGCGGTGCTGCGGCTCAGCTGATAATTGAAGGGACCCGAGGAGCCGCCGCCGCCGCCGCCGCCGCCGGGGGGGGGGGGGGGGGGGAGCGAGTGGAAGTTACTGCCGCGCCACCGAGTCCGGACCGGAGACTTTGGGGCCCAACTAGGTAATTGGGGCGCAGGTCTGAGTGGCCGGGCCAGGCTTGGGGGAGGGGGTTGTACGAGGGGGTGAGGGGCTGGGGGGGCGGCCGGGGGGGGGGTGGGGAGGAGCTGGAACAGAAAGTCCCAGGAAGCCCGGTTGTGTCATCGCCGCGATTCGGCCCCCGCTCGGCCTGCTCCCGGCGGCGGCGGGGCCGCGGAAGGACCGGGTCGGGGGTTGACGGGCGAGACGCTCGAGGGAGACCGGGGCCGGGCGGGAGCGGGGGGGGGGGGGGGGGGGGGTTCGCTGGGTCCCCGCTCGGACCCCCCGCGATGAGGAGGGCCCTTCACGGAACCGGGGTAAGGCGTGCGGGTCTTGGGGAGCCCGGTGGTGGCCGGGGGGGCCGGAAGTGGGCTTTGGAGCTTGGAGGGCCTCTAGGAAGTGAGAAAGTGGGGGGCCGGAAGTGCCGGTGGGGGGCGTGAAGACGGCAAGGGTTCCCCGGAAATGGGATGGGGGGCCCGGAAACCGGGAGAGGAGAGGCTCCAGGGCCGGGGACTGCCCGGAAATGGAAACTAGGGAGCAGCTCGAGTGACAACAGTTGTGGGAAGCGAGGGTCAGAGGAGGGAGAGGCCGGAGTGACTTTAGACCGCAGTAAGGGGTTTCCTGCCAAGGGGGAGGGTTGTGGGCGGGCGAGCCCGGAGACGGGGTCTGCGCTGGGCTGTTTCTTTAGCCGTGGGAAGTTGAGGCTGAGTGAGGATGACGACGAGACGGGCGTGCAGAGGGGCTGGAAAAGAGGCCGAGAAACTTGGCTGAGAGGAGCAGAGCATGCTTCTAAATAGATCAGGATGGAAATGGGGGGTGGGGGTTCAGGACTTGGGAGGGAGGTGGACCAATTGTCACTCCAATCGTATTAGTATTCAAAGCGAGTCAGGCGATTAATTTATTTATATGTGGATTACATAAAACCTATTATATCGTTTGCCCATTCAGTTCACCCTCTCCTCCATCCTCCTCCATAGTGAGTGGGTTTTTAGTTCAGAAACAAGTTAGAGGGGACTTCAAATAACGAAGGTTGGAAAATCCCCAATCCTGTCCTTCGTGGCGCTTCCTTCCTCAGAAGAACAGAAATCCTTAATTTGCTAGAGGGGAGAAAATAAAGATTTAAAAACACATGCAAATCGGGAGGAAATAACACATTTGAACGGCCGGGGCGGGTTTTGGGGGGGGGGCCGGCCGGGGAATTGGTTACCCTTGTGTGGTAAGGAGAGAACGGAAGGGGCTGCTCCTAAACCCTTAAGACAGGTTGGTTGGTTTTTGATAACGTCGTTTTACTTTGGGGACGGTTAGCTTAAGCATCGTGTCTGGCGGTGGGTATAGTTTAATTACTTCGTTAGTTAATTGAAGGAGGGACTGTGGCAGTGAGTAAACGTTCGTGTGTGAGGGGTGCGGGGGGTACGTTTAATAGCGCAGCGAATGTGTTCTGAGTGGCCGTCTAACTGCTCCCCTGCTGTCTCCTTTCCTAGTCGGCCTTCCCCGGATCCTGCCTGGGTTGCCAAATCACCCGATCCCCGGGCTTTACTCCGTTTTGTAGGCCCTTTAGTGCTGTGTTCAACTTTCTATTGCTCTCCAGTCTCTCTATAGATATTTTTGGCATTTCATTTTTTAAAGACCCAGGAAGTGGAGGCTGAGGATCTCCTCTCTAAAAACAAAACAAAACAAAAAATATAGGGTGGAAAGTTGAAAGAGCTATTGAGTGGGGCAAAAAACCGACGCTCTGAACAAAGGTCCTAGTTGTTGGAGGAAAAGGCAAGAGGCCTATATATGAGGCCTGTGTGTGTGTGTGTCGCATTTACACGGGGTGGGGGTGTGTGTGTGTGTGTGTGTGTGTGTGTGGAGGGAGCAGCTAGGATTGAGGAATGGCCTTATCAGATTTAGAGACAATAAGTTGCAGATGGTTTTATTGAGATTTATTTTCATACTTAGATTATGCAAAGAGATCAGTATTGGGAATTTTAGAGTAAACAAAATTTCCAGTTCTTCATTTTGAAACAACCCTGCTCCATGTTCAACCCCAGAAAGATTGAATTGGGCTTTTACATCATCTTTGTGAGATTGTTGGCAGAGTTTTTATTTCATTTATTTTATGCTTAAGAGAGCATATTAACATGGTTGGAGGTTGAGGTTGTGGGCTTTGTTCACATCTGCCTTTCTATGAATGTGCCAGTATCCGTAAGAATTTAAGGACCGTAATAAACATTATCATTGTTTCTATTCCATTCCCAGTTTTTAAGGAGTTTGAGTGGTTTTTAAGTCTGCTCTGCTGACAATTACTGTTTAAGTTTGTGTCGTGAACAGGCTTTTTGTTTTAGGTTTTCATTTACTTTCTAAGTTTTAGAATACTTCAGACAGAGTTCTAGAAGCTGCTAAACTAAAATAATTATTTTAAAAAAGTGAAAGGGATGCTGGGCCAGTGTAAAATCAATGCTTTCACCTAGCAAAGTAAATTTGAAGTAATGTTTACTTTTCCATTCTAACTTAAGATTACTGGGTTAATGTTATCTACGTAAGATTTTATGATCCTATTTTAATCACATCATCCTAGCAAAGAGACACAAATTCATGGGAATTCACACACTGACAGTAGCTGTGTGACCTTGAGCTTTTCACTTATCCTATCTGGTCTCCAGTTATCTGTAAAATGGGGATGGGCAGTCACTGTCTTACCTCACTGGGTGGTTGTGAGACCCAGTGGATACAATGGCTGTGAAAAATTACAAACTGCTAAATAAGTGTAATATATTATCATTAGTTTTAGAAAATTACATTTGCTATTTGAGGCCATTAAGAACACTTACAGCTTTTCACCAGTGATGGTGAAGGGTGGGGGGCGGTGACCTTGATGTAAGATAAGTGCAGCAACTTATTTTTTGAAACTGCTGTTAAATTGGTAGTGGAACTTGGGCCCAATTTCTGTTAAGTTACTCTTGGGTTGATTGGTTGGTTTTGGTTTTGGTTTTCGGTTTTTTGCATCAGCATGGTAGATTTCTACCATACTTTCTCCTGAATAAATTTGTTAATCATATTTAGAGAAATTTCTTTACATTTTCATTATTGATAACACATGTACCTGTTTCGGATCGTGGCTCTTATGGAATTGACTTTATAACGTCAGAGTCTACAATGAAGGGAAAACCTTGCCAAATCTATTTTTTTTTTTTTTTTTTTTTTTTTACAGAATTTGGGGAGGAGGTGTTTTGTTTTGTTTTTTTCTTTTAGGTGGATGATGATCTTTTCGAGCAAATAGAATACCAGTTGCCCTTTTATTTTTCCATTTGCTGAGGAAATTTGATGGACTCAGGTTGAAAAAAGCAACCTGTTTGTTGCTTTTCATCTTCTCTCAGGTTCCTGTTACTGCCAGACTGACCTGCACTTTTCCTTTATTTAAACCATTTGAGGTTCCCTTCAGCTCACCCCTTCCTAGCACTTCCTCAAACCCTTCTATCCCAGGATCTTTCCCATTTATTTCTTGGTTATCTAAATAGGCTCCATTTTGGGATTATAGTGTTAGATTTGTTGACATGTGTTGCGTTTGTTTCCTGACTGGATTATAGGTTTCCCCAAGTCCAGGATTATCTTGTATCAACTGTGTTTTGCATGAAGGTGCACTCATAAGCCTCATTGAAAATAACACCCATTTTCCTTCCCACTCCAAACCAATAATGTTAACCTAGTCTTGCTGACTGTGCAACCAGTCTTCCTGCTTGGAAAGTTTCTTGGTCTCAACAGATTCCTAAGGATGCTATTTGCTTTGGTGATCCCAGCCTCTTCATATCTTCCTGACTGCTGGAAAGGGCTTAACAGTAAGAGAGAATCTGATGGATATTATACAATAAGTATAATCTGCCGATTGTAATGTACAATCTTGATGCTTGTAGTTCTTAACATTTGACATGAGCTTTACATTTGTGTATTTTCTTTCGTTGCCTCTGTATAGTTCAAACAGCTGTGTCACAGATTTCTTGAAGGCACAAACTCCTAGCAATTGTTCTTTATAATCTCTGCCTGGTTTGCTGGGTTACTCTGACACATAGTGGGTGCTTGCTGCTAGTTAACAGTAAATAGGTAAGTATACTTCTGCTGAACCAGTCTCTTGATTTTTTTAAGTAAAATTTAACTTGGCCAGTGTCCTGGATTTTCAAAAATGCAGTTCTTTAATTAAACCCAATATCCTAACTTGATTTTAGGTTATTGGCAAAAGAAGTTGTTTCCTAGGCTGAAATAAGTCTGCTTTGTAGTTCTTCTCTGAGGCCTTTCAGCTTTGGGTTGGGATTCTTACAGTTTCATTAAACTGGATTGGCCAGAAGAAAAAGGAACTTGTCCATTATTCAGACCTACCTATTTTGTCTGAGTGTGCAGAAGCTATTGGTAAATAGTTCTGCAGCTCCGTTTGAATTCAAACATCATGTTAGTGGACTAGAGTGAAAAAAACTGTGTGCTACCCTGTCCTCTCGTTAGTGAACAGCACTATTCAAGTGAACATCTGATTTGAGTGTAGACTTGGGCTGCAATCTTGACTGCCTTTTCCTCGGTCTTTGTGACCTTGGACAAATAATTTAACCTTTGTGGGTTTCAAGTACCTAATCTGAGCGTGGCTAATTGCCACTGAGATTTAATTGTCATTTGTATGCTAGACACTGCTTAGGAGATTAGGCTCCAAAGCTAGATTGGAACACAGGGCTCTTCCTCCACTGTTCATTGCAGCACTGACCATTGCCTCATTTGTTAACACCCTTCTACCTAGAGCATACTTCTGTTACATATGTAGACTTGAAAGTCTTTGAGTATATCATATTCCTTAGTCAATTATGAATTCCTTAAAGCCAGTCTTCCCCCTTTTTAATCCCTAGTATCTAGCACAGTGTCTGGCCTATAAGGAATCTTTGAATGCTTCTTGGAGGAGTAAGTCTTGTGAGAATAAAATATTACTGTAAGTGAAAATACTTTGTAAGGGCTTAATGTCTGTCTTGTTTTGACAAACATTTTGAATCATAGTTAATCCTAAAAATGATTATAGAAGTTTTCTTTTTAATCTGTTGATATGTATTTTAGAGACTGCAAGTTATTTTAAATCACATATGAAAAAAATTAGGACAAGCCATTTATATTCTGTGATTGGCCCTTGTTTACATATAATAGTTGATCATTTAAATGCTAGATTGAGGCCCTAAATAGATTTTGACATAATGTGTGTATTAAGTACAAAGCTGAGTTTTATACCTCATTTGAGTTTATTTTTGTTTTGTTTTTAGAAAGGATGTACTTCTATAAATTTGGGTTACTACCCAATACATACTTTGAAGGCTATTTATAAGCTGAAGTGTCTATCAGCAAGCCTTCAAGACTTGAAGTTAAAGCATTTCAATGTGTATTTTAATCAACTTGTTGGCTGTGGTAACCAATGAGTTCTACCCTGACTTCAAAACTCCTACTCATTCCACCCGTGGGCAGCATTCTGAATAAATAGATGTACCTTGTGCTATAACTTCTTAAGGTCAAATTAACTCATTTTGAAGTCCTTATCCTGGTAAACATATGTGATGCCCTGGAAAACCCAAAATGAATTTTTTCAGGTAGCCCTTCTGAAATTCACTGTTGAGTTGTAATTTAAGCTGTTTTGTGTCCTTAAAGAGCAGGTTCGTGGAGATCATATGGAGCTCCCCCTCCCCCTTTTGTTAATCTTCCTGAAAACCAAGTGTCTGTAGTTTCCTTGTAAGTAGGAAATATATGAACATGCTGTAACTTCTGCTACGGCCCCAGTATTTTATAATCTTGTCTGTGTTGCGCCCTGGGCTGGATGTGGGCAGATTGAGCTGTTCATTCCTTCTGAACACACTCCAGGAACCTCAGCATTCTTGCCTGGACTTTGACTGTTGAGTCCACCTGGACTGATACCCTTCTCTCATCTTGTATCTCTTGTAGTGACATTTACACATTTAACTTTTTCTTTGGGTAGCTACTGTAAGAGTTTTACGCTTCACTTCTTTCTTCCATAACGTTTTACTAGTTATTGCTTTCACCATCTGCCTTAAATAATTAGTTGCTTACTTCTTCTTAAGTAAATTTTTGGCTTCTTGTGCCAAAGGTTTAATTTTTCCATGCCCACAGTGGCTGGCACAAGGCTCCTAACCTGCATGGTATATGGGCAGGGATAGAGTTCGTTTCGGTGACACATTGAGAAACTATATTATGAAGTATTATTAGCACCATTTGCCATGGTTTCTGTCTGCTTGCTTATTTTCGTTTCTCAGGGTTTGGTAGCTGAGTGTAGGATGCTAGAATATAAATTTTTCAGAATTAGGTTCATTAAAATATGCACTTAAGGGACTGATAAGACAGTAGACCATTTTACTGACTTTGTGATGTTAGGTTTAGCATTTGAGAATTCTGTGTACCAGTAGATAAAAGCATATTTATCGATACGTATTTATCAAGTGCTACTGTGTGCCAGGTCTCTGCTGGGAGGAATACAGAAGGTTCCTGTCCTGAGTTTTTGTTTCATTTAGTTGAAAAACACTTCTCAAACTTGGTAACTATATATAGTATAGTGTTTAGCATCGAGAAGTATCCCGTAGATATTCTAAATGCAGGTTTTCTACGTTTAGGAAACCTGATATGAGAATCTAAATTAAGAAACAGAAGAATTAGGGCACAAAATTTGGCTTTACCGAATAAATTGTTGGAAGTACTTTCATTGTGCAGATATTTCCTCAGCAACTAATCCATGTGCGTTTCTGGTTCCATACCAGGTTTGCCTTCTTGAAGAGTGCGGAAGAGAAATAGGAGATTTATAAAAGATCTCTTACGTTGGAATGTCCTTTACTGTAAACGAGTTCAAACTATGATAGTAGAACACAACATTTAACATTGTGCATATTTGTTACGAAGTACAAAGTTGAGTTTTTTATACAGTGGGCCCTCGGAGGTTTAGAAAGAGATTCAGTCCTAGGTTGCAGTTACTGAGGAAGACTTGCTACTTGAACTGTCCTTGATCGTTTGGGTGGGTAGAGAAGAATGGGTAACTTGCAAAGGTGTAATTGAGGCGAGGGGCTGATGGGAAGCTAAACTGGCCCTTTGCAGTAGAGGATCCATATTTATGAACTAACAGAAAATTCAGGCTGTGTTGATTGAGGTTCTTAAATGGGAGATCAAGAAATTAGCTTTAACAAATAGACATGTTGACTTTATTGTTAATCCCTGAATAGGCTGTGACAACATGAAAAAAGTGTACGGGCATATTTACTTTGTAGGTGAACTGCAAAGAAAAAGTGCTTTTAGATTTTATTTGTCTTTCAATGAAATTGCTTCCCTTTCTAGGACTGTATGTTATAGGCGTGTTTGTGGTAAGTTTTGGGGTGAGAGAAGCCATGGAGGTAAAACTTGTTGTTTAGTGTCCCTACTTAGTAGTTAGAATACTTCCAGTAAATAAGCAGGCGATGTCTAAAGGACTCCTGTTGCTCCTGTCCAGTCATGGAATCTTTAGTGGAAGCTGGCAATCATTTTGTCTTAACACATTCATCTGTTGTTTATTCAGAGATTTTTTTCTTTTTAAATTCAGAGTACTGTTCCAGAATTAATAACATGACTTTTTGTGAGTTATTCAGTAATGTCAGGTGTAAAAGAAACTTCTGCTAAACATCTAATGCAGTAAAAGAAAAAATGGTGTTTTTAAAAAAAGCATGTTGTGGCTTAAGTATTTACCTACTTTTAAAAAGTGCAAATTAATATTCCCTGTTTCATCAAGCTAAATATCTTGGTAAAATATTTGCATAGCATTCCAGTTGATGTATTAGTAGACTGTTCTACCTTTTTCAAGAGTAGGCAAGATAGGATTTCAAAATTGGGAAATGAAGTTAGATGGTGACTGGAGGGAAACTGAAGATGCAGAGAATAATACTTTCATTCAGGGGTCCGGTAGCAGTAACATTTAGCTTTCTTCCAGCAGCTTTTCTTTCTAGAATATTCTCGTAGACTTTGCTGACTGCAGTTTGCATTCATTTTATTTTTATGGGGAAATAGCAGAGATGCTAGCAGTTAGTGCAAATTCATGAATTAAATACCTGTTCAAGTTATAGAGTGCAAAATTTGTGGGATTTTGTGGACTGTAGAATAGAGACATTTGTGAAGGCTGTGTATTTTACTGCTACAAGAGACATGGGTGTTTTTTAATGTAAGGTATTCATGCAGCTGTCTAATTTTTCTTTTAGTAAACCTATATTTCCATTTCTTCTACCCACTTGGGGAAAGCAGCCTCGTCTCAAAAGGGAGTTAGGGACTTGACATCTCCCCCTCCGTCCCTGACCCGCAAGCATTTCTGCCTTCCTCCCAGTAGATGGCAACAATTAGGCTGATTTTTGAGAAGAGTCAGTAGTTCTTACCTTTGTGATCAGACTTGTTCCTAATTATTTCTCAAGTGTCTTTAGGAACTTTAGTGTTGATTTACATATTTTGACATCAGCATACTTTTCTCCGAAAACTAAACTGTCAGTTGCAGAGTTCGTTCTTTTTTCTACTTTACTCTTCACCCCGTCTTTAAGTTTGCCCTTCCAGTTGCTGCTATGAGGTAAGACTTGGGGAATTTCAGCCTTTGGTGTGGCCGTGTAAGATAATCTGCTTCTGCCTCTTTGAACCATCTAGTATTACTTTTCAGCTGCCTGTATATTAGGTCAGGCCATGTTTTCTCCAGGTATCTTCTCATTACACACACTAAGTTTTCTGAAAGGAATTTCGGGAGAGATAAGACACTATCATTTGGGATCTTTGTGGTGGCACTAGTTTTAAATGATACCCAATTTATGCTTCTTGAATCAGTTAAGGAATTGGTCAATTTAATGTTGGCTGGAATAGCAGCATTTCTTTTCTGGTGGATGGGCCTCCTACTTCTGCATTTACTTCTATTCAGCGTGTGTTAGTTTTTTTGTGTGACTGAAAAAGAAAAATAAGATGATTCATAATGCACAATTAACTTTTCAGAGTTTACTATATTTAGAGATACTTAGAACTTTTTTCAGGATGCCTGCTGAGTTGATTTAAATTTTTGATGTGAGAGTAAAGGATTTGGGAAGTTTCCATATTAAGAGTTTTATAGTTAGGAACGTCCTAATCTGTAGTTCTTTTAAGGAACACATAGAGACTTAGCGAAACAATAGTTCTAAAAAAAATTCTGCAATTATGTCTGTTTTATGGTCCAGTATTAGAATCCTGGTCCAGTAGAAGAAATTATGTTGGTTTCAGCAGCTGCTGTACTCACACCTAGAAAAATACTCATGTAAAGACATCTTTGCTCTCAGTTAAGGTAGTCTGAAGTTAGCAGTGGGCATAGAATTAATGTGTATAAATAATCAAAGGGTATGTATTAATAAATATTTTTGAATACTACTGACTTAAAGTCCTAGATCAAGATTTGGGATTCTGAAGATATGTAAGATGACCACATTTAACTCTAAAATCAATTCCATGTTGTATTTCTGATGTGGCTTTCACTATAGATATGCATAATATAGCCTTAGCAGTCATGGTGTGGGAGATTAATGGGATAAAAATAAAGAAAAAGGCTTTATGAATCATAGCAACCGATCTCTGTTGCATTCTTCCCTTAGCTCAGTGGTGTAGGTCAGTATCCAGGGGACTGGGATGGGAAATGAAGAGGTGGGTGGGGTGGGGATGGATAGGTAAGTGGGTAAATAGAAGAGAGTTGGACATTCTAGACCAGAAGTGTACTGAAGGTGGGTGAGTGTCTGTGTCAGAAGAGGATGTCATTTTTGGTTCATTGTACTGAGTAAATACGTTCTAGATTCTGTGTTTGTTTTAATAGTTTTTTTGCCCCATGACATTACATAGGCAGAATGTACCATATTCTTCCTATGCTTTGAGTATCCTATGCTTTGAGTATCCCTATGCTTTGAGTTATTCATAACCCCAACTAGGATAACAGGGATTATATAAATATAGTATAATAGAAAATGAGATGGAAGTATGAGTCAATTAATCAGTGCATACATTTACATGAACATTTCTCTTTTTAAAGTTGGCATTTTTATCATGAAACTTCAGTCAGTTTACTCGGACAATTTTGCTTTTTTATGGCTATACACATTTACATACTTTGAAGGCGGTGCCATATAGAAAATATGGGCCTTGAAGCCAGAAACTGTATTTAAGATGCTCCCTGTTCTAGCTATGTGATCTTGGATAAGTCATTTATTTATTTTTTTTTTTAATTTTTTTTTTTCAACGTTTATTTATTTTTGGGACAGAGAGAGACAGAGCATGAACGGGGGAGGGGCAGAGAGAGAGGGAGACACAGAATCGGAAACAGGCTCCAGGCTCTGAGCCATCAGCCCAGAGCCCGACGCGGGGCTCGAACTCACGGACCGCGAGATCGTGACCTGGCTGAAGTCGGACGCTTAACCGACTGCGCCACCCAGGCGCCCCTTGGATAAGTCATTTAAACCCTCTGAGACTTTGCTTTCTTTTGAATAAAATGGGTTGGTATTAGAATCTTGCATAGGTAGTATATACTTGATAAATGGTATAGCTGCTGCTGTTGTTATATTGATGAAGAAAAAAACGTATATTAATTTGGATAGTTTAGAGGAAGGCTTATACCCTGTCTTCCAGAACCAGGGTCAGTAAACTTTTTTTACGAGGTGCGGGACAGCAAATATCTTGGGCTGTGTGGGTCATGTAGTCTCTGTTGCAGTTACCTTGCTGTTGTGGGGCAGAAGCAGCCACTGACTTTGTTTTAATGAAAGTGATCTACAGGGTGAAGCAGCGGTCCTGATTTGGCCTGTGTGCCAGTTTGCCAGCCCCCGTTCCACAGTATTACTTGCTACCTTTACTTTGTTCACAGGAATTTGAAATGGCATCTATGTGTTCTAAAGATCGTGTGATAATGTCTAAGCGATGAAGGAATTTGGTGTAAATGGCTAAGAACAAAGACTGGGATTTCATTTAAACCCTGGCTCTGATACCATTAACTTTGTGACCTTGGGTCAGTCACTTTATTTCGGCTTTAGTTTTTCCATTTGGAAAATGGGAATAATAGTAGTACCTCTCGTAGGCTTGTTGTGAGGATTAAATTAGTTAATGTGTAAACTGTAAAATAGTGGCTACTGTAGGATAAGTGCTCGATGTGTTCTTATTTGTTAATAATCATTCTTTTTGAGAGGAAGCATTTCTATTTTCCTTTGTTGATTGTCTAAAAAGAGGTTTGAGAAGATGGGTTTCTCTGACATCATCTTGGAATTATGTAAGTGGTAGAGTCTTAAGGTTGAAGGAGATAATTTGATAGGTTCGGTGGACTCAACAGCAAGATGAATTTGGTCCCGGTTTCCCGGTTGTTTGAACTCAAATCGGACAAGTTATTAAGGTGCAAATTATAGAAAAATCTTACTTGACAGGATTCTTTTGAGTTTGTAACGAGAGAGTGAAGTGCTTAGCACAGTACCTTGTTCACAGTGAAGTGATGAGGTGGTAGTTGCTATGATTACAATTTTTTTTGATTAGGTATTGGCTCCTAGAAGGAGTTTAATAGTAGCTTTTATTCTATATAACAGAACCATATAATAGTTCTTTTAAATGATGGCTTATTGTCACAGTTGCTGTAAATGTCTAAAATTACAATCAACAGGGTGTGAATTTATTGTTTTTCAGATGTTATAATTTAGGTGTTAGTAAATTTAATGGACAATTAAAATGACACTTTATTTTTTATTTTTTTAATTTTTTTTTTCAACGTTTATTTATTTTTGGGACAGAGAGAGACAGAGCATGAACGGGGGAGGGGCAGAGAGAGAGGGAGACACAGAATCTGAAGCAGGCTCCAAGCTCTGAGCCATCAGCCCAGAGCCTGACGCGGGGCTCGAACTCACGGACCGTGAGATCGTGACCTGGCTGAAGTCGGACGCTCAACCGACTGCGCCACCCAGGCGCCCCTAAAATGACACTTTAAAGATGGAAAGGAAAAGTATCCTGACCTGGACTAACATGAAGTGTTTGGAAAAGTTTTTTGGGGACCGTATGTACATCTGATCCAGGTTCAAAGATTTTATTGTTGCTAATTATAGTCTCTTTGACTACTAATAGTTTCAGTAAGGTCAGTGTTAGATGTGTGATATGGCTTAACGTTTTTTGTTTTGATGGCTTTTTGATATAACTTCAGACTCCTAAAAATGTGGTAAAAGTAGTGTAAAGAATATCTCATTTTCCTTTTATCCAGTTCCAAGGTCAAATTTTTATATCGTTAGAAGATAAGTCTGTTTTCTCTTTTAAAAGTTTTTTAATCAATAAAAAGCCTTTTTTTTTTTTTTAAGGAAATACATGTAAAATCGGAAAAAAGGTCAGTGCAGTGAACACTTTTTTTTTTTTAATGTGGCTCTTTACCAGTCATTAATACACTTGTTGACTTTTCAGAATGTTGCGAATGGGTTTTGTTCCTGACTCTAGGCTATCATTACTGAACATTACTATTGGCAGTCGGACCCTCCTAAATAGCCTGCTTTTTAAGGAATTACTTGCTTCGTACAGTGAGTGCGCCTTGCCCCTCCCTTGCTGGCTGGTGGTCTTGTATATGTTGCGGTACTCTGTGTGTTCCCCCTACTTCCCCTGGCTCTTAATATGTGTTGAGTTGCAAAATCACTTCCTAGAATTGTGCATTAAGCAAGTAAGTTCTGAGTGAAGGCTTGCGTTGCGTGGCTTTAAGAAGGTGATAATTCTGGTAGCTCATTTTAAAGATGTATTCTCAGCACTTTTTAGTGGAGGGGATCAATAAGACCTTTTAAAAAAGATACTTTAAACTGGTTTCTGAAAAGGGTACGATAAGTGAGAGCCTTATTCTGCAACAAGTAAGGGCCTATTGTGTGCCCTGAAGACCTATTGTACAAAATCTTTTGCCCTTAACTTTCGACATATAATCTTTTTTTTTGTTTTCTAAATGCGTTCTCTGCTTTTGCCTGCTATTCCTTATTAATGATTCCTTCTGTCTGTGCCTGCGTGCTTGAAGAGTCTTAGGTGAGAGGACTTAAACATTAAAAAACCCAAAAAACCCACAAAACACCTCTTCTTGGATTTATTAAAACATTTTTTTAATGTTTATTTTATTTTTTTTTCAACGTTTATTTATTTTTGGGACAGAGAGAGACAGAGCATGAACGGGGGAGGGGCAGAGAGAGAGGGAGACACAGAATCGGAAACAGGCTCCAGGCTCTGAGCCATCAGCCCAGAGCCTGACGTGGGGCTCGAACTCACGGACCGCGAGATCGTGACCTGGCTGAAGTCGGACGCTTAACCGACTGCGCCACCCAGGCGCCCCAGTAATGTTTATTTTATTTTTGAGAGAGACAGAGCACGGGCAGGGGAGGGGCAGAGAGAGAGGGAGACACAGAATTTGAAGCAGGCTCCAAGCTCTGAGCTGTCGGCACAGAGCCCGACGTGGGGCTTGAACCCACCAACCCTGAGATCGTGACTTGAGCTGAAGTTGGACACTTAACCCACTGAGCCGCCCAGGCGCCCCCAAAACACCTTTTTTTAAAGAGTAGTCTTAGATTTATAAAAAAGTTGGAGAGATAGTTACCTTATACTCCTCACCCTGTTTCCCTTTTCTTAAGATCTTAGCATGAGTGTATTTTTGACTCAATTAATGAACCAGTATTGGTAGATTATTACTACCCACACTTTATTTGGATTTCCTTAGTTTTTATCTAGTGTCTTTCTGTTCCAGGATCCTGGATGGATTTTGTGAGGCATTTATTTCTGATAATAAAGTACAGTCAATAAATTTGAATAAAGAAAAATGTAAAGAGAAAATTAAGAACCCGTCCATAATGTTTCTACCTGACACACCAGTGTAAACATTTTTGTGTTTTTTTTCTAGCTTTTGTTTTAAAATTTTTTTTTTAATGTTTTTATTTATTTTTGAGACAGAGACAGAGCATGAGCAGGGGAGGGGCAGAGAGAGAGGGAGACACAGAATCTGAAACGGGCTCCAGGCTCTGAGCTGTCAGCACAGGGCCTGATGCGGGGCTCGAACTCACGAATCGCGAGATCATGACCTGAGCCAAAGTCAGACGCTTAACCGACTGAGCCACCCAGGCTCCCCTCTAGCTTTTGTTTTAATAAAAAGGGGTCCATGTTATGTTTTTCCCCATGGTGTTATATGATGAACATTTCTCTATTTTGTTATTCTTTATTGTTTACTTTATATTTACTTGTCTAATTGTTTTGGCAGATTTTTAAAAAACTGTTGTTAATACTTTAAGGAACCGCTTTGTACTAAGTTTTAGAATGAGGGGTATTTATCCATTTGTATTAACTTGGAAAACATTCTTGTGTGTGAGAGGTGTGCATGTATATGAGACGTGTGTGTGTGTGTGTGTGTGTGTGTGTGTGTGTGTGTGTGTGTGAGAGAGAGAGAGAGAGAGAGAGAGAGAGAGGTGTGTGTGCACGTGGTAGCATTTGGTGGGAGAGTTAGAATGCTCCATAGGACTCCTTTCTGTTCTGCCTCTCGCCAACCTCTCTGACCTTAGCTTTTCTTTCACCTTTTAGTGGCCCTTTGTGCCGCCTGGAATGCTCTTCTAGATCTTCTGCATCTGTCTCCTCATGTCTGAGGTCTTGGCTCAGAAGTTATCCCTCGAAGAGGCCTTACTTGGCCACCCTATCCATAATACATAATAATCCCTTTGATAGGAAGTTTCACCTGCAGGTAATAGAAAACTTGACTGGACCTTAAACAGTTCGAGGTTTATTTTTCCTCCTATGACATGGTTCAGGTATGCAGTGGTTCCAGCAAGGATCAAACTCTGTTTCTGCTCTGCCACTGTTAACAAGTGGTTCTCCTGGACACTGCATAGCTGCGTCATGGCTTGAAGTCATTATGTTCATCACATTTGAGGCAGGAAGGAGATGTGGGCCTATTTATTTATTTATTTATTTATTTAAAAAAAATTTTTTTTTTCAACGTTTATTTATTTTTGGGACAGAGAGAGACAGAGCATGAACGGGGGAGGGGCAGAGAGAGAGGGAGACACAGAATCGGAAACAGGCTCCAGGCTCTGAGCCATCAGCCCAGAGCCTGACGCGGGGCTCGAACTCATGGACCGCGAGATCGTGACCTGGCTGAAGTCGGACGCCTAACCGACTGCGCCACCCAGGCGCCCCTATTTATTTTATTTTTTAATGTTTGTTTATTTTTGAGACAGGGAGAGACAGAGCATGAATGGGGGAGGGTCAGAGAGAGAGGGAGACACAGAATCGGAAACAGGCTCCAGGCTCTCAGCTGTCAGCACAGAGCCTGATGCGGGGCTTGAACTCACGGACTGCGAGATCATGACCTGAGCCAAAGTCAGACACTCAACTGACTGAGCCACCCAGGTGCCACCTTTTTTTTTTTTTTTTTAAAAAGGAAGCTCGATGCCCAGTGTGGGACTTGAACTCATAACCCCAAGATCAAGAGCTGCATGTTCCATGATCCAGCTGGCTACCTCCTGGGGCCTTTTATTTAAAATCCAGAAAGCAAAAGTATTCCTAGAGGAAGCCCAGCATATGTTACCATACCTCTTATTGGGGAAGAGCTAGGGTATACCTCTGTCAAAAACAAATATGAGTAATGGTATTGGTGTATGAAGATAGGTTTAAACCACTGATTTTTGAATTCTTTGGATCTGCAATCCATGATAAGAAATGCCCTACTTTGCATTTCCAGTGTATGTGTAGATATGTGTATGCAACTGAAATTTCACAAACAGTACTTAAGCATTAGGCACGCTATTTTCTATTTTCTATTTCATTTAAAACCTCTGATTATGATCTTTTAAGTCTGAGAATTCTTAACCTTTTTTTGTGGTGTGGACCCCTGTAGCAGTCTTAAGCAGTACACTCCTCAAATAAGTATTTTTAAATCCTGAAATAATTGCATAAGACAAAAACTCCAATATATCAGAATGTTGAATCTATCTCTTAAACTGCTAAACTAGTATGTTGTAATGCAGTAATATGTTTCTTTATTTTCACTTTCAATAACATGATCTAGCAGCTGTTCAGAGTAGTGATGAGTGTAAATGATATCTTGAGGTATGTGCAACAATTGTAATGTGATAGGATAATACCTGTGATTTCTCTTGGTGCAAGGCCAAAGGTACTGCCAATAATGCTGTGGTTTGTTGCCTATTCATGATGGATGGAGGGAAATGTTAAATTTCAGTTAGAGGTTAGTGAAATTATATTCTTTAATCCAAGTTCATGAACTCCTGATTATGAACCCCTGGTCTTAATTGATTTCAAGGCTCTAATCATGCAGTTTGAGAAAAAATACTGGCTTTGGCCCAATCATGACTCATCCTTTAGGGCCAGGGGAGTAGCCTACTTCCTCAGAGGTGAATGGATTTGTACCCCCCTATAAGGCAGGATTCTTTTAGCAGGGAAGAGAGTGGGGTACATGGAATTAGGGTAGGGAATGTTATCTTCTGCCTTCTCCTGCCTGTAGTCCCCCCTCCTTTATTCTTTCCAATTGTTTTAATTTTCTTCCTGCGCTATCCATTGTTACTGTTTCTGCCTCCCCAGTGGAATGTAAGTTCCCTAAGGGAGAGACTGTCTATTTTTCCCTTTCTCCTAGTGCCTAAGGCCTAGGAACTAGGAAGTAGGGTAATCAAGAATTGAGCAGCTGAGTAAAACCTGTGGACTCCCCTATACCGTACAGTGAGTGTGGGCCTTGGTATCCCCCTCCTCCTCCCTTTTCCCTTCTCTCAAAGAAACAGGTGTGACTGATGTAAAGGCTCAAATGTGAGAAATGTAGGTAAAGGCCCTGCTACAAAATGCTTCACACACATGAGATGATTCTCCTGGTGGACAGGGGTGTAAAATGACTTGCATTCATGTGGTTCCCTGCCTTGCACTTTCAGATCTGTGGGTGTATTTCAAATAGTTTGTAAGCCAGGAACAGAGATAGTTTTTCTTAATTTGTATAAGAGGAATAAAAAGAAAATTATTCAATAAAGAACTGTAGTCTAAGGACATTAATCTAAACCTCCCTGGAGTTAATAGTATGCTTGCCATCTTTACAGTTTTTTTTTTTTTAAACTTCAGGGCAATCTTCCTTTCCTTTTATTTCTTTCTTTCCTGTTTTTTTATTTTTATATTATTATTTTATATTATTTTTTTAAGTAGGCTTCATGCCCAGTGCCAAGCCCAACTCAGAGCTTGAACTCACAACCCTGAGGTCAAGAGTTGGAACAACTGAGCCACCCAGGCACCCCTTTCTTTCCCTTTTTATCTATTTTATTTTTTAAAATTTATTTTTTATTTAAGTTTATCAGAGCGCACGCATGTAAGAAAGGCAGAGAAAGAGGGAGAGAGTGAATCCCAAGCAGGCTCTATGTTGTTAGCACAGAGCCCAATGTGGGGCTTGATCCCACAAACTCTGAGATCATGACCTGAGCTGAAGTCAAGAGTCGGACTGCTTAACCAGCTGAGCCACCCAGGTCCCCCTTTAAAGTAATATTTCTGACTTAAAAGACACATTAATGCCTTTTGCACAGTTGGGCTGCAAAATTCTGTTGATTGAATGCATTTTTATGAGTCTGCATATTTGTCTTGAATATCTGCCTCTCAGTCTTTAGGGTTTGTTAAAGTTTTGTTACAAGGTAAACTAGTACTTCTTTTGGATCACTGGACTTGTGAGTCCTAGAAGAACTTCATTTGGAACAGATAAGTTGGGTTTAATTGTTTTGTTTGCTTTAGAAAACGTTAATGCTTAAATTGATCAAGTGTGAGATACTATGAAAGATAGTTGTTAGTTCCTATGTAAGTACCTCTGGTTTTCATTTTATTTTTATATTTAATAGCAATGTTGGGAAACAGGAAAAAGCTATTGACTTCCTAAGCAGTGTAAGGACTATGAAGGAAGAAGGCATCATTTATTAGAGAATAGGAAGATGTATAAGTAGTGAAGAAATTGGATTGTCAGTCAGATTTAGTAAATGCGTTAAAAAATAGATTCCATTATATATAGGAGTCTTTTCATTCTTAACAAACGATGATTATTTGTCTTTAAATGTCATTTGGTTTGCAGTACCTTTCAATACCTATTGGGAAGAGTCTGGCATGTTACATTTTTTTTGTTGACATATATGAAGATCCCAAAGCAACAGCTTTGGAGTTTTCCTTTTTATGCAATACTTCGGAAGGCAGGAACCACTTTCAAAGCAGAACAGAATTTTTAAAACTGCTTTATCTAGATAATGTAATTCATATGCCATACAATTCACCCATTTAAAGTCTACAGCATTTTTAATATATTCAGAGTTGTGCAACCATCACCACTGTCTACTTTCAGAACACTTTCATCGCTCCAAAATAGACCCTGTACTCACTGGATTCTGTACATTTTAGTTTAAGTTTTAGAATTGACAATTTGGAGATAATGTGCTTTCTGTTACTTAAAATCATACCAGGTAAGACCAGTCTTGCCCATTGTGTAATGTGGGACTACACATGGGAACCCCCCGTTACTTGGATTTGTCCTCCAAGGAGGGTTCATCCCTTATGATAATTTTTCTATTTGAAGTTATTATTAGTTGAAGTTAAACATCCTATTAACTAGAAACTCTGCTTCTTTGTTGGCTGTAACAGTGTCACCTGAACAAGGCAGGATAGGAAACTGTTCTTGGAAGATGCCACGTGTACTTCAGAACCAAATTCGGAGGGCTAGTTCTCCATGGTAGGGAGCAACTTAGGAGTTCTTTCTGCTTTTCCAAGGTAGAAGTCCAACTAACCGATAAAAATTGTATTTTTGATTGGCTTCTACAGACTAATATCCCTTTTCTTATTTAGAATTTTATACAGAATGTTTTGTTTTAAAACACACCTGTTAACACTCTACATTACTGTATCTGGAATGCGGTTTAGTTGGAAGTGTTTAGGTATGATTTCTGTCTTTGGAGTGTCTTTTGTCATTTCTCTTGTTAAGGTGTTTTCAGACTCTCCTCTTAGACCCTAGCCGGCTATTTTCTGTTCGTTCGTTCGTTCGTTCGTTCATTCATTCATTCATTCATTCATTCATTCATCTATGTTCTTCTAAGGACTTCTAAGTCCTTCTGAAGCTGTTTCTCTGTCTGAAATGCCCTCCTTGCCTTCCAGTCCCTCTCTCTTCTGGACAAATACTTGGGTTTGTTTTTTTTTTTTTTAGTTTATTTATTTTGAGAGCGCAAGCGGGGTGTGGGGAGAGAGAGAATCCCAAGCAGGTGTCGTACTGCCCGGGCTCTGTAGGGCACAGACTCATGAGTTGTGAGACCATGACCTGAGGTGAAACTGAGAGGCAGACACCTAACGACTGAGCGAGCCCCCCGGCTGCCCCGCAAATACCTTCTTATCCATAAGAGTTTTCCTGCTTGCATCCCTGTGAGGTGTATTGCCTCCCCTAAGGAAGGCTTGGGTTGTTCTTTTGTAATAGTTCTTCCAGTAGTAGTCTATTAGTTTTCATTCTAGGTACTTTACAGTTTGGTTTTTCATTGGTCTGAGCTTCCCAGACTTCTTTAGGTCTTACATGCATGTTACCCAAGATTCTAATAGCATCATCACTATCTGCTCATCTTCTCTATTTTTATTTATTTATTTATTTACTATTATTTTTGAATGTTTACTCGTTTTTGAGGTAGAGAAAGAGACAACACAGCAGGGGAGGGGCAGAGAGAGAGAGAGGGAGAACAGAATCCGAAGCAGGCTCCAGGCTCTGCGCTGTCAGCACAGAGCCCAACCTGGGACTCGGATTCACTAAACCGCAAGATCATGACCTGAGCCGAAGTTGGACACTTAACCGACTAAGCCACCAGGTGCCCCTCCCTCACCTTACTTTAAAAAAGGGCCAGGGCTAGCTGCTGTCTCAGCACAGCACAAAATGAAATCTTTCTTAACCCTTTAGTCACTTGGTTTATTCTTACTGGTTTTGTGATTCTTTTTTTCCAGGAGAAACTTAATTGTCCTGTTTTATGTTTTGGTATTACCTTCTCTTTCTACCTTTCTTCCTAGTTTTGTTTTGTTTTGTTTTTTTTCCTTGTTTTTTTTGTGTGTTTGTGTGAGAAATGACTACGCATGGAAGTTTGGTTCTGGTTTCGTTTGGTTCTCTTTCTCTTTTACTCCTACTGCAAGTGGGTACTTGTATTAGTTGTATTTCATCTTAATATTTTTCTCCCTTAAATTGTAATAAAGGATGGGGAAAGAAGATACTGAATTTTGATCCTTGATACTGATTTTAGCATATTCAGCAATGCTATTTAGTACGGTTTTTAGAGTGGTATGTTATTTTAGTGTTACTGTATGTGTTACCACTTAATTTTGAATTTTTTTCACTAAGGGTTATATGTAGTGTATTACAAATGGAAAGTTACAAACTAGGTTTGATGCATACTTTTTTTAATTTAAAAAATAATTTTTTTTTAACGTTTATTTATTATTGAGAGACAGACTAGGGGAGGGGCAGAGAGAGGAGGAGAGACAGAATCTGAAGCAGGCTGCAGGCTCCGAGCTGTCAGCACAGAGCCCGATGGGGGGCTCGAACTCACAAACCGCGAGATCATGATCTGAGCCGAAGTCGGATGCTCAACCGACTGAGCCACCCAGGTGCCCCGATGCATATACTTTTAAAAAAGGCATTGTGTAAGTAAATTCGTCTGAGAGAAGACTGGAGTTCTAATCTGGTTTCAATTTTAGATCCTTGAGCATAGTTGGATTTCCTTTGAATCTCTTCTGTTAGATATGAGTAATCTTGCTATAGTTCTGGAATTGCTAGGATTAAAGAAAGTCATGTGTTAGACGTATACAAAGTATTCATATAGAACAACAATATACAAAAACTTAGTAGTTTTGTCTTTGTTATTGGAGGAAACACTGAATCTCCATGAATGAGTTGGGATTAAAAGAACATCTCGATTTGGAGGCCTGAAAAGTAAAGTAGGACTTAAAAAAAAAAACCAAAACTCTAAGCATTAATTGAACACTGGGTCACCTGGAGCTGTTGGTTACTTGAGATCAACTAACTACCCATCTGTGTCTCATGAAATCTTTTAAGGATGGAATCAGGAAGCTGGGCCTCAGGAACAACAAACTGAAACCAACAGTTCAGATAGTCTTACCTGTTGTCTCTACCCCGTGTGTGTCTGCTTTGTCCCTTTCTCTCAAGACTGCTTCCTAATGAGGCTGTGTTAAACATAGCCATTATAATGCCAGGCTTTACCCTTAACAGTCTAGGTACCCAGAGAATCTTGGGGAAGGACTCTTGAGTAGTCCAGCATAGTTCATTTACAGTCTCCTGAGCCCTAGTTAACTTGTGGGTGTTGTGGGATATAGGGGCTTATCATGTAGTATGTGGCAGCTTCTGTAGGAATCTGTGGGAATACATTGCATAGAGAGAAACAGATGAAACGTGGTTGTCTAGTATGCGTACCCCCTTGTATTTAATGTCGTATTTCAATTTGCAAAATGCCATGGAGCTCTTCAGATCTCTTCTGTAATACGCAGAAACATTGAGAAATTTAAGGCAAGATTTTTTTTTAATGTTTATTTTTGAGTGAGCGAGCACAAGCTGGGGAGGGGCAGGGCCGGGGCGGGGGTGGGGGACAGAGGATCTGATTCGGGCTCTGCGCTGACGAACCCATGTGGGGGCTCAAACATATGAACCATGAGATCGTGACCTAGCTGAAGTCAGATGCTCAATTGACTGCGCTACCCAGGTGCCCCATACTTTAATGTTTTTATTTGTTTATTTTGATGTTTTTATTTATTTTTGAGAGAGACAGCGAGTGGGAGAGGGGCAGAGAGAGGGAGACACAGAATCCGAAGCAGGCTCTGGGCTCCGAGCTGTCAGCATGGAGCCCAACACGGCGTTCAAACTCACCAGCCATGAGATCATGACCTGAGCCAAAGTTGGACGCTCAGCCAACTGACTCACCCAGGCACCCTTTTAATCAGTTTTTAAAACCTTACTAGATAGTGTATGTTCATTTACATTTATCTGTCACCTTTATTTTTGCAGTACTGTACCTGGGGTCATTTTATTGCTGGTGTAAAAACTCAGTTTTTAATCTGACAAAAGCTTAATTCTTAAAAGATAATTTCATATGGTATAGAATTCTCTTGGCACGTATCTTTAGTGTGCTGAAGAAAATAATTCCACTGTCTTCTGGCTTCCATCATTGCTGTCAAGAGGTCAGCTGAGAGTCTGTAAAAAATAATTTCTCTCCTTTCCTTAGATTTTCTCTTTGATACTTTGTCATTTCCTTATGACATATCTAGGTAAATGTCTTTTTATGTATCCCGTTTAAGATCATTTGGGCTTCTTGAGTTTAAGTGTTGGTAGAGAACACCAGTGCTAGAAGATTCCAAGCCATTAAATGTTTAGATATGCCTCTACAATGCCTTCATTCTTGTACTTCTGCGATTGTAAATGTTATGTTTGAACGTCTTACTTTATCTTCAGTATATCTTCGTTTTTAATCTGTTGGCTTCTGTGTTGAATTCTCTGTAATTTTGGTCTTAATGTTTGTTGCCAGATCTGTCTATTGTTCTTTATTTTTATACACATATTAGAAGTTCATTTTGGTTTTCTTTCATACTTGTCCTTTTAATAGTTTCCTTGATACCTTTGGCTTTTTTTTATTAAAATTTTTTTAATGTTTATTTTATTTTATTTTTGAGAGAGAGAGCGTGAGCAGGGTGGGGGGTGCAGAGAGAGAGAGAGAGAGACACATAGAATCCGAAGCAGGCTCCAGGCTCTGAGCTGTCAGCACAGATACCGATGTGGGGTTGGAACCCATGAACCATGAGATCATGAGCTGAGCTGAACTTGGACGCTTAACCCACTGAGCCGGGGCTTTTTCAATTTTGTCTCTTATATCTTTGAACATAGAATTTTAAGATTTGCCTGATAATTCTAATATCTGAAATCTATGTGATTGTTTCTGTTGTTTGTTTTTGCAAGTTCTTGTTCATGGTGCCTTGTTTACTTATGTTTACTCTGTGTGGTGTTCACCATGTGGTTTATTTGTAGAGGTTTCCTGAACCTGGAATAAAGGAGCCTTTATCCAGAGAGGATGTGCTTTGGCTTCTGGCAGGTATTTAAGTGCACAAAAACTTTGCTACCAAAAATGTAGCCCTTCGCCTGGCAAGGGAACTTGTTAGAAATGCATCACACCAGGCCTGTACTTATATTTTAATAAGAACCTGCATTTTAATGAGATCCCTAAATCAGTGTTAGGCAGGCTAAATATTGAGCCGCCCTGTACTGAAAAATTGGCAAGATTTGGAATACTCCAGTTTGAAGTTTCTTGGATTATTCAGATTATTGAAATTTCAGAATATGACAGGAAATCTTGACAAGGCATGTGTAGCTTTCATATTTGGTTTTTTACTTTCTCTTTTCTCTCCATCAGGGACTCTTCCTGTCCTCACTGCTTAGCAAGTTGATTTAGCAATTTAAAAAAAATTTTTTTTAATGTTTATTTATTTTTGACAGAGCATGAGTGGGGGAGGGGCAGAGGGAGAGGGAGACCCAGAATCCGAAGCAGGCTCCAGGCTGTGAGCTGTCAGCACAGAGCCTGACACGTGACTCAAACTCACAGACCGCGAGATCATGACCTGAGCCAAAGTTGGACGTTCATCCGACTGAGCCACCCAGGCTCCCCTGATTTAGCAATTGAGTGGAATGAGGATTAGGGATATATCTGGTCATCTTAATCCTCAAGGTGTAGCTCATAGTGGGTTGTTTTTAATAAATTGATGATGACCAAAATTTGAAATAAGATTAGGTTCTTGAGTAATTTGGGTTTGGAGAGTAAAGTGGGGAAAAGCTTCAAACAAGTGATCAACATCATTCACATTCATCGTTAAGGAAATCTAAATTAGATCAGTGAGATACCACTATACCTCCATCAGAATGGTTAAATTTTAAAAGACTAACACCATGTGTTGACAAGGTTATGGAGCAACTTGAAATTGTATACTTATCGATAGGACTGTAAAATAGCATAGCTGCTTTTGGAAAGGTTTTGTGGTTCTTTTAAAAGTTAATTATAATTGTTAGGGTGCCTGGGTGGCTCAGTCAGTTAAGCATCTGACTCAGCCCAGGTCATGATCTCACAGTCTGTGGGTTCAAGCCTTGCATCAGGCTCCGGGCTGACCACTCAGAGCCTGGAGCATATTTCGGATTCTGTGTCTTCTTCTCTCTCTGCCCCTCCCCCGCTCACATGCATGTGTGCGCACTCTCTCTCAAAAGTAAACAAACATTTAAAAATGTTAAAAAAAAAAAAAAGTTAATCATAATCTTCACGATGATCTAGATATTTTGCTCTTAGTATTTACTTAAGAAAAATGAAAGCATATATCTATGAAAAGACTTCCAGAAGAATGTTTGTAGCAGCTTTATTCATAATGGCCCAAACTTAGAAACAGTTCATGTGTTTGCTAACAGAAGAATGGATAAACAAAATGTGATATAATCATACAGTGGAATACTACTTAGCAATAAAAACTGATAACACTCAGCCACGTGAATGAATCTCAGGATATACAGAGTCAAGGAAGCTTTGTGCACACATTCTGTGGTTAAATTTACATGAAATTGGAAAAATAGGCAAAACTAATCTCTGAGAAAAATTAGAACGGCACTTTGAGAGTTGGGAAAAGTGCAGGATTGAATGGGTGGGAGCACAGAAACTTTCTTGAGTGGTATTCTATTTGATAAGGGTTTAGTTAACACATTTAGGATTAGGTGTATGCATTTGACAAAATTCATTAAATTTTATGCTTAAGATTTGTGCATTTCACTGTTTGTAAATGTAACAAAACTTGAAACAAAATTTTCATGTTACTTAATGATATACACAAAGTATAATGATGTCTGCAACTTAACTTTGAAATACATCAGAAATAGGATGGACATTTGGCCAGACAGGGATGTATAGGTGAATAGATAGGGATACATACGTGATAAAGGAGATTAACACACCACTACTTGTAAAAAGCTAGGTGATGGAATTATGGGTGTTTATTAAACAGTTCTTTCAAATCTTTGTATTTTGAAAATTTTCATAACAAATTGTTGGGGAGAAAGTAGTGAGAGAGAAGTGAAAAAGATTAAAATGAGTTCAGAAAGGGAATTGGATTTATGCCTGTTGTACGAATTCTGTTCAATTTACATTTGTGCCATGTTAAGGATGATAACTATTGATTTGAAAGTGGCTTTTAATTTTTTGATTTAATCCTTTTATTCAGCTAAGAAATTTTTGTTTTAGGCTAGAAAGCAGGAGAACCGCCTGTCTGTATCGACTGTAGTGTGCCAAAGACTCTTTGTAGCTCAATTATTGCTGGCTGTGTCCACTCGTGTGTATGTAACAGATCCAGTGCTCCGTTTAGAAGAAGGGCTTTTGGGGCGCCTGGGTGGCGCAGTCGGTTAAGCGTCCGACTTCAGCCAGGTCACGATCTCGCGGTCCGTGAGTTCGAGCCCCGCGTCAGGCTCTGGGCTGATGGCTCAGAGCCTGGAGCCTGTTTCCGATTCTGTGTCTCCCTCTCTCTCTGCCCCTCGCCCGTTCATGTTCTGTCTCTCTCTGTCCCAAAAATAAATAAACGTTGAAAAAAAAAATTTAAATAGAAGAAGGGCTTTTGTTAATATACCTTATTGGTCCACCCCAGGGTTGTTTCACTTTATTTCATCATATTCCGTGTTTACATGTTATTTACATGTTACTGCTTAAGGCGCCCGTTAGTCAGTACTTGTGATTTAGCAGGATGCTGAAGGGCGGAATGCCTAAGGTGGAGGTGTTGTGCTAGAATGGAGTCATGTGATCGCTGTTGAGCTCCGCTGCAGATAGTTGGGCAGAGTGTGGAATTGATTCTGCATCCTCTGGAGTTTACTGTGAGGCAGTTGGATCTCATAGTATCAGAAGACTCGTACTCAGCTTCATATGATGTATGAGGAGGGAGTACTTCTCCACTCAGGAACTATGAAAACAGGACTGTGGGAAGATGTCCAGTCACGGTGGCCACTTCCCGCACAGATGGGGACAGGGTTTGTTTTCTTTTGTATCTTCACCTCTGAGAGGCATGTTTTCTTTGATAATCTTACACTGTTAGAGTTGGGAGTCGGGCAACAGGGATTTAAAGGATGAATTAATGAAATGTAGGTTGACACATTTAGGTCAAGGATGATTTGTTCTATATCCAGAAGCTCAATTTTTCTCATTTCTGGTCGAGAACTCTCAATGGACATTTTTTTTTAAAAAGCAAGTGGTGATGACTCTGGAAACAAAAGCAACAGTCTTCCCTTCCCCTCCAGAGATGATAGTAGCATATATTTGAGCGCTCACTCTTTCCTTAAGAGACTGTTGTTATGGAGGGTTTCAAACATACAGAAATAGAACTGTCTCTTGAAGCTCTGTGGACCCACAACCCAGCTCTGACACCATTAGCTCCTGGCCACTCCATCACCATACTCTTAACCCCGCCTCAGTTACTTTGAAGCAAATTTTTTTAGTTGTTATTTGATCTGTAAATGTTTCAGTCTGCTTCTCTGAAAGACGAGAACTCTTTTTAAAGACATAAGCTTAATACCATGGTTGTATAATAAAACATAGTTCTTTAAGATCTGTAAATATCCATCCAGTGTTTAAACTTTCCATACTGCATTTTGTTGATGTATCTCTTAAAACTTAGTACGTACATGTTCTCTCTTCTCCACCGTGCCCCGCCCCCCGCGGTTTGCTTACTGTATTTTCTAAGTGTTTTACTTTCAGTTAATATTTTTTTTGTAATAACTCTGGTCATTTTTCCCATTAAAAATTTTTTTTCAATGTTTATTTTTGAGAGAGAAAGAATGCGAGTGGGGGAGGGGCAGAGAGAGAGGGAGACACAGAATTTGAAGCAGGGTCCGGGCTCTGAGCTGGCAGCACAGAGCCCGATGCGGGGCTTGTACCCACCAACCACGAGATCATGACCTGAGCCGAAGTTAGACACTCAGCTGACTGAGCCACCCAGGCGCCCCAATTTTCAGTTAATTTTAATAACTTAATGAGATACAGGTATCCTCATTTTATAGGTGAGAAAACTAAGGCTTTGGTAGGTAAGAAATTTCTCCAAGGTAACATGGTTTATGCTGGAGCCATGATTCGAACTAATTAAAGAAATAGATGCCCTTTATAAGCTTCCCTCTCTGCTCTACTGTTGACATTTAAGGTATCTTTTTATGGACTTTTCCCCCTACATATGTACAGACAAATACATGGAATTTTTCCCTGTTTTGTTCTTCTCCTCAGGTCTCAGCTTAACATATCTCTTCAGAGAAGTAATACCTGATGAGTCAACCTTTCCTTCCCCCTTCCTGTTACTCTCTACTTTGTCCGATTTTTCTCCTATTCCATCTTTCCTGGCAGTTACCACAATGTGCAGATAGCTGGGTTACTTCGTCTTCCCAATTGAGCATGAGCTCCATCCAGGCAAAGGTTATGCCACTGCCTGTGAAAGCTTGAAAATACTTGTTGAGGGAATTTACTGAGTTCTGCCCTTCGTCTGAGTGCAGCATTTATGTTTACCTCTTTGTTTTTAGGACTTCTGGGCCTGCCGTAGACTTGCAGCAGTGTGGCTATTTCACCATTCCCCTCCTGAAAACATTTGGATTCTCTCCAGTTTTTCCTCTGTGACATACTGCAGCTAGCATCTTGATCACATATATTCTTGCATAATTGTGCAAGTCTTTCTTTAGATTCCCTGAAGATTCCTAGAAGTGGAATGCTGGATTCTAAGAAGATGAGTGCAGGTTTTAGCTATGGGATGTAGAAGAGTCATGTAAAGATTGTGGAGGATTAGGTGAGGTGTAATGATAGCAAGAGAATGGTGTAACCTGTGTCAGTTCTCAGACCTAGCTGAATTGGAATAATGTAAGGGTCTTTAAAAAAAAATCAGCTTTGATTTCCCTTTACCCCCATTCTGATAGGGCCCAGGAACCTGTATTTAAAAAAAACTTAGATTTGGGAACAACAGCTTTTTTTTTTTTTTTTAAGTTTATTATTTTGAGAGAGAGCAGAGAGCAAGCATGAGCAGGGGCAGAGTGAGGGAGAGAGAATCCCACGCAGGCTGTGTGCTCTGAGTGCAGAGCCTGATGTCGGGCTTGATTGCATGAACCGTGAGGTTATGATCTGAGCCAAGATGAAGAGTTGGATGCTTAACCGACTGAGCCACCCAGGCGCCCAGGGAACAACAGCTTTAATATTTTTTTTTGGTTATAGGTTTGTTACGTGTTCTGGCTCATTATGGAGGCAGTCCTTAGCACCTGTTTATTTTTAATTTTTTAATGTTCGTTTATTTTTGAGAGAGAGCGAGACAGAGTGCGATCGTGAGGGACAGAGAGGAGGGAGACACAGAATCCGAAGCATGTTCCAGGCTCTGAGCTGTCAGCACAGAGCCCCACGCGGGGTTTGAACTCAAGAACCGTGAGATCATGACCTGAGCCAAAGTCAGACACTTAAACTGACTGAGCCACCCAGGCCCTCTAGCACCTACTTATGTTTTGTAAAAATGCTACTGTTTGTAGAAATGTGGAGCACTGGTCTGTAGAGTTTATGACATTCTTTTTTTTTTTTTTTTTTTAAGATTTATTTATTTTTGAGACAGAGAGAGAGCATGAATGGGAGAGAGGGTCAGAGAGAGAGAGGGAGACACAGAATCTAAAACAGGCTCCAGGCTCTGAACTGTCAGCACAGAGCCCGACGCGGGGCTCGAACCCACGGACCGCGAGATCATGACCTGAGCCGGAGTCAGACGCCCAACCGACTGAGCCACCCAGGCGCCCCGAGTTTATGACATTCTAAATGTGAGGCTTTTTTTAACCTTTGAAAAATACTGTCTGAGACTATTTTCAAATTTACATACAATTCCTATAACATACAGAATTTTTTAAATTAATTAATTTTTCTCCTGTGACATAGATAATTTTAAACAAAAATTTGGCACTGTGCATTTTTCTGCTTTATATTAAACTTACAGTCTGTATCTTGTTTCCCCAACTTTTGAGTTAAATTTTTTAGTTTTGTTTTCCCTGAGCCTAACCACAAACTTAGTAGTATTTGTTCCTGAAAATGCTTCAGGATCTAACACTGTTGATTACAGGTTACATATTGTGTTGCAAAAAGTTGGTACCAATCCATGATTATCACAGTGTTGAAATATTTTTTGTTGTTGCCAGGCAGGCTAGGTAAACTTTTTAATACAAGCAGTCTTAAATAAATTAACCTCTCTGGTTTTATTATTATGGTGGAGTTCGCAGCAGTGATGAGAACATACATGTGTTGAAGAAAATATTCTGAAATTGCCTTATTACATGTATTCTAAAGGCCATTTACCAAACAAAATTGTTTTTTTCCATGGGGAGCACCTTGCTGTAAACTACAGGATACTTCGCGTTTTACTTTCAATGACTGTGATTCTTACCCAGCGGGCATCTTCCTATCCCTTCCTATCCCTGGTGGAGAGAGGCATTTTACTGATTATTCTTCCCTCCTTCCTTCAGTAGTTCTTTCCTTTTGATAATCACTGTGTCTGATTGTGGTGTTACTAGGTCTTTATGAGGAAGAATTTACACAATATACCCCATTTAAGAAAAGCTAAAATGTTAGGCTAGAGTGTTACAAAATTGAGAGCGGAATCAGATTTTAGAGGCTAGCTGGTCCATAACCTTTCCCTTTTTTTGTCTCTTCATTCCTGGGTAGGTAGAAAAGAACATCTTTAAGAGGATGTACTAAAAATGCTGGTGATAAGCTGACCTTCTACCCCCACCACCGACTGGCTAATTATGGTAGCCCGCAGGATTGAGACCTGTTAAAACTGAGTCTGTGAGCCATCTTGGGCACATGGGCCGAAACTTGCTGACTCTAGTCTATAATCTTGAGGCCTTAACAACAAGAAAGAAATGCTCTATTAAATGTAGTTAGTGTTTTGAAGGATTATAGAAGTGATAGGAGCTAAGACAGGATTTATATTAAGGAATGAGGTGCTCTGCATTTTAGAAGTAGCTGGACTGCATTGTATCTCTTTGTGATAAATTGGCTGATCATAGTATAGTATTCCACAAAATAGATTTTTGGTGCAGTGATGGATACACGATCTCTGGCTGATTCAGCATGTCATTCCTTGTGGTCTGTGTTTTAGGCAGTAAGAACTCCATTTACTTGGAAACAGGATTTGAATTACAGATTACTTTTTTTTTTTTTTTTTAAATAAACATGTATCTGGGGTGTGGAAACCTTTGAAAATCACGTTTTGAATTTTTCTGCAGTTTTTAGTAATGAGGCCACATGACTAAAAGAAATGAAAATGAGAAAATAATCTCAACATGGCTAGTATTTTAATTTTTTTTTTCTTGGTTATTCTTACCCACTAAGTGTTAAAATTACAACATATGTAATTGTGTGAAGAATTTTTTGAATAGGGAAATAGGTACATGGTTCAGAATGTGAAAGGCATCCAAGGGTCCTGTTCTAACAAGGTAGATGATTTAAAGTTTTTTTTTTAACGTATTCTTTATTAGTAACATTTAAGCCAGTTATTATTTACATGTATAATATATATGTAGATGTGTTCTGTGCCCAGCATTCTGTACCTGCTTTTTTGCTTAACAAAATCTTGAGAGTAGTTCCATTTGTAGTGCATAGAGCATTTTCCTTTTTAAAAATCTTAAGGTTGTCTTTCTGTTTTATAACCTGTTTTTAACATTGTACAGTAGTGTTTTTTCTTCTGTTTCTTTTATTACCCATGTCCTCCTTTTTTGTCTCCTTCAGTTGTTTGCCCAATTCAGATTTCTTCTTCTGCCCTGCAGTTCATTTTCAGTTTTGCTTTTGGTCATTCTCCTTTTGAGCAGAACAGATCATCTCAGTGCAAAGCCCATGTGCTGCCTTTTGTGTGGTGGGTTGGTGATTGTTTCCTCAGCTGATCTTAATTTTGGAGTTGCTGTTTCCCTTTCCTGCTTCTCTCTCCAGTTCTAGGCTGTTTTTTGTCCTGATTAACCAGGGTGCTGTTGAACACAAATGGTGAGCCTGCCTCCTTTTTAGTAGGTACACCTCCCTCCTGTTCCGCAGCTGGTGAAATTGGCCCCTAAGGAGAAGGCACTTTGATCTTTTGTTGCCCTTGCTCTGCAATTCTGTTTTTTCCAGGAAAGGATCGTTGATGGAAACCCTTGAGGTATTCTTACCTTTTTCTTCTTTAAAAACTCCATGGTCTTTACCTCTTTCCTGTTTTTGGTATAGATTTTATTGTATCTGTTGAATTGTCTTCTATGATTTAGGCTATAGTCCACTTTTCTCTGGCTTCATTATACGTGGGATTTTTTTTATGAATTTTTAAGCTTTTATTCATTTTGCTTGATTTCAGGAAGGGAAATGAAGAGCTTTCACCACGCTGTCTCCTTTCTGGGAGATAACTGTTGTGTCTGGGTTACGTCCAAAAATCTTTTGAATCAAGTGTGCTTAGACCCAAGAAATATTGGAGTCTCTTATATACTAATTAATGTATTGACAGAGCCCATTGTGAATCTCAAGTCTTGTTGAATAATATACTTTGTAAGAAAAATGCCAAAATTAATCTCATGAACTCTTGCCAGATGGCACGTAAGGTAGATTCTTAAGGCATATTACAATTGTAAAATGGGGGTGTTGGCATCCCTTCCTGTGCCCAGTGTTGAATTTAGTTGGTAGGTGTTGGGTGATACTTAAAAGATCGAGGGTTTGTTGTAGACATTTTAGTTTTTAATTTGCACTTTGTAAATGAAAGTATAGTATAGAAGTTATTCAGAGTTCAGACCGTGGTGGGTCAGGTGTATTCTATTTGCCCCTCTGTAAATGGATTAGCTGTCCACAGATCAATAAGCAAAAAGTGGTTAATTTTTTGGAGTAGAATAGCATGTGTAAAGTATAGTTTCCACTGGCGTTCTGGAGAGCTGGATTCTGCTGTCAGGTCTGTATATCCCTAAATAGATGTAGGCTCTTGAGCAGTTGACTCTTTGGATGAGGATATCCTCTTGCATAAATGAGATAATTCCATCAGGTATGGATTGAACAGAAGTTTATGGTTTCTACTCTCATGTACGTTCTTAGCGCTGCTGGGCACTCATCCTTTCCCATAGCTCCTTCCTCTGTTTTACTTTAGGTAAACTCTTTGAAATCTCCATTCTCTCTCATTTTTCTCATACCTGTTAGTCACAGATTCAGTCAAGCTAGGCATGTACCTCCTTGCTTCCATTTATCTTCTCTTGCCTCGGAGATTGATGTACCTTTCTTATCTGAGGCTTATGCTCTTAATTCTGTTTTCCTCCTGTAGGATATTGTTAGTGAACTATACGCCGTTTCCAGCCCTTTCAGTAATTTTTTTCCTTATGACATAAACATGTTCAAGACATTTTTTTAGAAATGAAGATCACACCATGTGGCCTTGGTCAAACCTGCCGCCCTTACTTGGTTGGCTGTCTCTTCTCTGTCCTCTTTATAGGCTAGCATTTAGTATTTACTGTCCATTTAACTTAGTCATAACGTTCTCCTCCCCTCCATTTCTAGAAACAACTCTCACCAGTATCCAAATCTGATGGACACTGTTCCGTCTTGTGTGTCTGTTCTTTCTGCCTATCTTATTCCACTTAGTGTCTGCAATACCACCTTCCTGATATTTTCCCCATACTTTTTGTTTTTGTTTCATATTTTCAATGTTTATCCCCCATACTTTGATTCTCCTCATCTGAATTCTTCCTTTTCTGTTTTCCTTAGATTTCGGTGTTTCCTAAGGTTTCATCCTGGGCCTGTTGCATACTTTTCATTGAGGAAGTGAAGTCTCCTTGATTATCTTGGTTTCACCTTCTACACATTGATCATTTTTATCATCTACACATTACCCTTAACTACTTAATTCCAGATCTTTATTTCCATCTGTATGCTAGAACTCTTCACCTAAGTATCCTACATAATAACTCAAACTGGACATGTTTGACATTAGACTTTTTTTTTTGCCCCATTGGTTTCCTTGGGTAATGTTACTACCATTTCTTATGGTTTTCTGAAGTTAAAAGCAGAACTTAAAACTATAGAATGAACACGTAGTAAAGATTTTATTCAGCTCACTAATTAATGAAGGGGAACCTGTTAGGGAAAGCTGGTTTAAAAGCATCTGGGGAACTGGTTATTTAAAGGAAATTTGATAAAGGATTTTAGAATAAGTTTACTGGTGTCCTACAGGGCAACAGGCTGCACTCTTTGGGGTTATCTTATCAGCTGTTGTAGAAGTTCCTGTGGTATTTCCACTAGACACAGATCTGCAAGTCAACCTGTGAATTCATTGTCAGAACCCCTAAATAATAGTGTATAGCAAAGTTGATGCTAGTCTTCTCTAGAAAATTAATTCCTAAGTGAGCCTGCTGATGTTTCATTTGATACTGAAAGGATTTGCTTTCTTTACTTTTTAGATAACTTTTCAACCCTTGTTACCACAGCAAGGAACCTGAAAGGCATTTCAGATTAGTGTTTCTATTCATATGCATGCTGAAGTTGGATAACCACAGACCCATATTCTCTTTTTTGATTGCCTAGATTTTATCGTTTCAACCTTTGACTGCCATCTCTTCATCATTTCACCTTCCATCGTTATCAGACCCTCATTTATCTATCCTTAGATCTGTTTGGTAGCTGAATAGTTGATCTGCCTCCTTGTCTGTAGGTCTTAAACTAGTAATTTTGAGTTTTTAGGCCCTTCATGATACAGATCAGATTTGTTTCCAGGTCCAAGTTCTTCCCAGATCCCGTGTTTGAGCGCTGACGACTTACTCAGTACTCCTCCATTGTGATTTCTTCATTCCTGTGTGCCATCCTTCTTGGCCCTCTTTAAGCTGAGCCTTCTCAATGGAGTAAGGGCAAAATTAAGTCACCTTTTCTTCTCTGTTTACAATATTACCTTTGATATTGCCTCTTGTATCATTTAGTATAATTTCTGATAATTCATTTAAGGATTGGGCAGTTAACAATGATTTTCTCAAAGAACTGTGAAAGGATTAGAATCTTGTGGATATCTTCCAAGCTTGGAAAGGTCATGGTTCTCTAATGTTTTGACTCTTTAAAAAGGGTAAATGTAGGGGCGCCTGGGTGGCTCAGTCGGTTGGGCGGCCGATTTCGGCTCAGGTCATGATCTCGCAGTCTGTGAGTTTGAGCCCGCGTCGCGCTCTGTGCTGACAGCTAAGAGCCTGGAGCCTGTTTCGGATTCTGTGTCTCCCTCTCTCTGACCCTCCCCCATTCATGCTCTGTCTCTCTCTATCTCAAAAATAAATAAACGTTAAAAAAAAATTTTTTTTTGAAAAAAAATAAAAAAATTAAAAAGGTAAATGTATAATTATTTTTATTTGTTCAGCCATATAACATAGTCACAAAGAGCATGGACTTGAGGTCAAATCTGTGTTTGGTGCTGACCCAGTTTCTTGTTAGCTTTGTGGTGGTAGGGTTATTTTAACTTAGCGTGTGCCACAGTTTCTTTGAAGGAAGTGAATTTCCAGGACCTATTTTTGGTAAGGTTGTTGTGAAAATTAAATGAAAAAGCATTTAGCCTTGTATATGGTAAGCACGGAATAAACATTACCCGTAATTGTTTTTATTTTAGTTTTCCCTTTAAAACCTGTATTTTCCACTAAATATTATTTTCTAGTGTTAAAATATATAATTTGAAATTACTTTGTGTGTTGTACAACATTCAGTATTCCATCATAACACTGGATTGGGTTTGATGCCCCTACATTGAATCAGACACTTAGCTGACCCAGTTCTCAAGTCACTTGGCCCTTTTCCCTGTACTCAGTGGCTCTTCTTCCTCATTTCTGCTCCTTGTGAGCAGGGATTGTTTTATCTCTCTCGTACCTCTCAACCCCGCGCTCTTCGGGAAGCTGAAAGGTTATTCATTAAAGATAGTGTTGTTTGAAGTCCTTGACATTCTTCTGCAAAAATGGCTTTTTGTTTTCGTAAACAAGGGTGACTTCTATTCCATTTTATTGTGGAGTTTAATACTGCCACTGGGATGTTTAACTTCCCATACCTGCTCCTAAGTCTGGACTTTTTGTTTTAATCTAGTATATGCAGTTGTTCACATCTGCGGTTCTGGATGCCGTTACCTGCAGTCTGAAAGTCCATATGCCTTTACTCCGTACACACAGAGGCTACTTAATTTTGTAACACTTCCCTTTCCTTATTTGGAAAGTAGGAATAATAAAATGGTTTATAAGGCTCATTGGCACATTTAAATTTTGCTTAATAGAATAAACAGAGGAGTAAAGTGTTAATGCAGTTGTGTTTATCACCGGTGTTATTAAACTCTAGTTTCAGAATCTGAAGCCAAACCAAGTGCCCTTTGCAGGCCCACGTCTAAATAGAGTGCCTAAGAAATGGGGTGCGGGGGAGACAGCAGAGAAATAAGATTCACTTTCAGTGTCAGTTCTGGACGCGGAAAACTTTTCTGCAGACATTGTGTGTGGGATATACATTGTAGCTTTTTAAAATGTTACCATCTTTACTGTGAAATAATGCAGCTTTTTTTAGTTTCAGTGTCGCCTCTTAAATAGGTAATAGGTAGTGATGACACTTATGAATTAGCTAGCTCACTGTTCTGGGTTACTAAGTTGGAGATTGGTTTTCCAGTCTGTCAAATGTCCTTCATGTGATAAAAATTCTGCATAAGTACTAACGGACCTCTGTGGTATTCCTTTTCGTATTTTCCTTTCATACTTGGCCATTTGATTAGGAAGAACTACTACATCCTGAAGTTAATTTTTGTAATCCATTTCTCTTGGTGTTCTGAGTTTTACACTAAGTGAGTGGTTGGTTTATTTCTTTTTATTTTCTCTGTTAAAGTTTATTTATTTTGAGAGAGGAGAGAGAGCGGGGGAGGGGCAGAGAGAGGGAGAGAATCCCAAGCAAGCTGAGTGCTGTCACCACAGAGCCAGGTGTGGGGCTCGATCTCATGAACTGTGAGATCATGACCTGAGCTGCAATTCAAGAGATGCTTAACCAACTGTGCCACCCAGGTGCTCCTGAATCTTTTTTTTTTCCTCTCCCCCCCCCCGTCTTAATCTCTTTTCTGTGATTTTCAATTAGCAGAATTAGAGGGAAATCAGTTTCCAGAATGACTACAGTTGAAATTTCCTTGAAAGAATATCCTTCTTTTAAAATTTTAAGAGTGCATTTTTAAGTATAGATTAATATGCCGTTCTGGATTTCCTGAAAGAGTTCTATTTGCCTGAAGAGCTAAGTACTTTTCACATAAAATTCAAATGCTGTTTAACCTGAACAATGAGTAAGTTTGTTGGCCACTTAGCTGGGAACAAAGTCATCGTGAGTTTTATAGTCGTGAACATACCCATTAGTGTTTTTATGCTTTTCCTGTTGAGGTCAGAGTCCTATATGCCATCTATTTTATTTGAATATTTTAGGATTTAATATCAGAGGTTTTATGTGATTATTTTCACAGAAATGAAGGTAGTATGTTAGAAGAGTAGGATGTTTCAGGACTTGGTAGGGTTATTAACAGGTTGGACTTAAAACTTATAGTTTCAGCTTTAAGATGGAATCTTTTGAGTTCATACTCATTGCAGGTTCTTAAAACACAAATTATAGCTATGATATAGTTTCTATATTGGTGTAACTCACACGTGTGTGTTTTAAAATTTAGTTAATAAAATGCAGTAGGCATAAGAGTATAACAAGAAGGAAAAAAATCACTGTATGGTGAAAATATTTGGGCTCTTACCTGGAGCCAGAGGAGTTCAGTTTGGTTGAAGGTGAGGTAGTGGTGATCTCCGGAAGGGATATCTCAGTGTCAGATTCAGAGGACTAGATCCTCAACAGATGGCTTGAACTTTTTTGGATTGGTAAAGGGTTGAAGTTGGTCGCCCTGGATGGTCCCTTCCAGCTTTGGATTTATTGGTAATCTGGCAGAGGGGGAGGTCCTGTATATATTTTATGTTAATCATAGATTTACTTTTTGGGGTTTCGTACTCCAGAGTTGAACAGAGCCTGGCAGCTTTCCTTAAAAAACAGTTAGCACTTGGGTAAATAACTGTCTTCTTATTTGCCACCACCCTTTCTGTCTTTAGCAAGAGTTATCTGTGAACAGGCCATGGGCTGGTAATGGTAACGGTCACCGGTACTGGTGGACAAACTCGGAAGAAGTCGGGAGTGTTGTTAACATGCCTTCGGTAACTGTGGGTCCGAATGACCAGTGTCGCTTCCATCCCTTTGAATGACTTAACATCCCGTGACCTACAGTGTGCATTTCAGAGCGGGAGGTAGGCTAGTGAGACCTACCAGTCTTGGTCACTAACAGTCTTCTTTGCTTTTCAAAGTGAAGGCAGCAGTAGCTTGCTCTTCTCTTGTTTCCATGCTGTTGAGGGTCCAAGTGAAATGGCACTGTGATGTTTGAATTAGTAAAGCTTCTTGGGCGAATCTTGAGATAGAATGGCTTTTGCTTAATTCCTGAATAGGGTGTGGTTGTTCGCGGGTGCGGTACTGCCCGGAGAGGTCTTTTAAAATGTTTCCGGTCCTTGTCCCCACAGTATCAGAATCTCTGAGGGCAGAAGCTGGGCGTTCATATTTTGACAAAACTTCTCAGGTTATTGTGTAATTAATCCTTACTTAAAAGCACTATTGATTGTGTTTATAGCAAAATTCACTTTGAAACTCTATCTCTAGAAATGTGAGACTCACCTTGATAGTGGTTTTTATGAAGTTTCCCCCAATGCATTATTTGGCCACAAGGGTCCTATTTATTTGCGATAAGCATCTATAGTAATAAGAGTAATAGTTAATATGTACTGAGCCTTCGGAATAGCGTAGGCACCGTGGTAAGTGGTTTGCGTGGATTTGTCACTTAGTCCTCCCAAGTGCTCTATGAGGTAAGTTCTTTATCCCCGTTTGGTAGACTGAAGCAGAGAAGTGTATGTCCAAGGCCACACAACTTGTTGCTCGTAGAGTCAGGACTCAAACTCAGCCAGAGGCAGTTTGACTCGAGAGCCGAGAGCCGTGCATTTCTAACTACTCTGCTAGAGTGACCTACCTCATGGCTTATTGTGGTTTATTGTTATTATGGTTTATTATGGTAGATAACAACAGTGACTCTTTTCATCTCAGACCTCAGACCCCAGGTCCTCTTTCTGAAGGGCAAGCAGTATTAAGTTTGCAATGTGTAGACAATAGATAAGGATACATATGCAGTCTTTTAAACCCGCATACACACAGCCAGGAGTTTTATAGTGTTTACCCTCTAACATATCTTGGGGGAGATCTTTCCACATTGATACATGTAAATTCAGTCTTTCTCTCAGTGTTTTGTACTGTTCCCTGTTTTTTCTTTCCAAAATTGACAGTTAGTACATGAGTAATTTGAACTTTCTGACCAGAGTTTATTTAGTATATTGATGATGATGTGGGCATATGTGACAGAAACCATCTTTTTCTGCTGCTGAATTGGGTCAATATGTAACTCCAAAGAGAACCCACTTCTTGTTCTAGAGCATGGAAGCTCTTAAAACAAAATCCAGTAATAGATTTAGTCGTGAGTAATTTGCATTGTCTTTGGCACTGTGTCCTGTGATGTCACATGTGTTCTTTTCCCTCCCCAGTAAACAGAATGAAAGAACTCTAGTTGGAGTTTGACTGGAGGCTTAAGAAAAATTGTGAAGATTTGATTTACACAAATTGTGGTTCTTTCTATGATGGTGATAAGGGCCTGTTTATCAGTTAACTTGATTTTCTTTGGGTATCAGCATTTTTTCTACATAATAAATTTCTAATAGAAAGTTCACATGGATTAAGAACTGTGTTTCGAGTTAAATTGTTATAGTTGTGAATTATGTTCTCAATATCGTATTGCTAACAACTCTGTGGGATAGGTGATCTACTGATTTCACAGAAGAGGTAAAAAGAAATCGAGAGATTAAGTGTCTTGTCCAAGGTCACAGCCAGCACAGCTAATGTTGAAATCCAGGATATCTGGGACCATTTCTTAGTTCACTGGACTTCAGCCCCTTTCTCCTCATTTCTCCATAGTGTTACAGTTTCCTTTGCATTTATGATGTCATTTGTTATTCACAGCAATACTGTGAAGTAGGCATGACATGTTGTTTATTCTGCGGCTGAGGAGTTGGAGGCTGGAGGCTCTGATTTGTACAAAGGCAGACAGACCCCTTTAATACCTGTTCTGTCACAGGACTTGAGCCAGAGTGTTCTGATGCTGGGTGTAGTGCCCTTTCCTACACACTATAAGAAATGGAGAAGCAAAGACAAATTTCTGCTTGTGCCCTGTTTTCTTTGAATCGAGAATTTCCTGGGTGTTCCATGAGAAATCTATGTTAATTTTATGTGCTGGGCTCTGGACCACATGCGTTGAATTTGGTATATTCTTGACATCTTATATGACATTAATCAGATTTCAGATAAGACAACGTAGCATCAGTTTGGCCGAATAAATTGCTGACCTGAAATTTCCCCTTCATCTTTGTTGCCCCTTATCTGGTTTCTGTGGTGTACCACATATAGCTGATAATTTTTTCTCATTTTTCTTTTCAGTGAATGGTAGTGTCTAGAAAGGGTATGTCCCTTCAAGAGAGAGGTGCCAATGTCCAACCGGCCTAATAACAATCCAGGGGGGTCACTGCGACGTTCACAGAGGAACACTGCCGGGGCCCAACCACAAGACGACTCGATAGGAGGAAGGTATGTATTGGATGGTAATTTGAAAAGTAAGTGCTGAAAAAAAAATACTTTTTAAAAACCTCATTTTGAGGACAGAAAATTAAATGGTTCACTGCAAATGGGTAATTTTTTCCTAATTTTTTGAGCCAAGTAACACAAACAAAACTGGAATTCAAAGCAGTTCTTTCATCATTTTCCAAATGCGCTAGGCTCAAAAAACAGTTGTCAGTCACTGACATTATCAGAAATCTGATTCAAGGGTCGTTAGCATATGGTATGTGCTTGCCCTTTCTCCTCACTCTCTTAAACATGCTACAGCGTGTCTTTCGATCGTTTGTGGTGCCTTTTCTTTATGCAGGTCTTTATTTACTTTATTGAAAGGAAGCTTCGTTTGTTTTAAGACCTTGAGTTCTGATAACTAGCTTTTGAGTCTTTTCCCCATCTTATTTTTTGCCAGCGTGTGGGTACCAACAGGCTGCTGAGGCAGTCTGACTTTGTGGGCCTCTCCATTCTCGTTTTCTCAGTGGTATGGTATTTCGCAGGTTTTTCAGTTAGAGTACTTGCCTAGGGGGGTAGTGTGAAGAATCAGATGCATTCTGTGGAATGGAAAATTCCTTGTCTGATTTAGCCAGGGACTGTCATTGTATGTATAAAATACTCAGAACCTCACTTGCAAAGCCTTCCTCTCCAATCCATGTTTAGCTTGCAGTAAGTCATGGCAAGGTTCTGATACGATTATCTGACACAACATTTGGAGACACTACCATGTGTATATTGTCTAGCAAATTATAAAAAACTTTTTTTTTTAATTTTTTTTTTTTAACGTTTATTTATTTTTGAGACAGAGACAGCGCGTAAACGGGGGAGGGTCAGAGAGAGGGACACACAGAATCAGAAACAGGTTCCAGGCTCCGAGCTGTCAGCACAGAGCCCGACACGGGGCTCGAACTCACGGACCGCGAGATCATGACCTGAGCTGAAGTCGGCCGCTTAACCGACTGAGCCACCCAGGCGCCCCTAAAAAACTTTTTTTTAATGTTTTATTTATTTATTTATTTTGAACAAGAGAGAGCGTGAGCAGCGGAGGGGTAGAGACAGAGGGAGACACAAAATCCGAAGTAGGTCCAGGTTCTGAGCTGTCAGCACAGAGCCTGACATGGGGCTCGAACCCACGCACCGTGAGATCATGACCTGAGCCGAGGTCGGACGCTTAACTGACTAAGCCACCCAGTGCCCCTATAAGGAAAGTTTTTAAATGTCACATGTAAGGAATATATTGAAACCGATCCTGCTGACATCAGGCTCTTTTAGTAGGTGAGCATATGGACTTTGGACGAGGACAGCATTGTGTGAAATTACTGCCTCTGCCATTAAATAGCTGCGTGTCCTTTGTTGTATCTTTTAGGACACCTCGGAGTTTTTAGTCCACGCAGTAGGGAGATCTGTTTCATAGGGCTGTTGGTTAACATCAGCAATCTGTAGTATGTTACATTGCTAGCACAACGCTTAGTGTGCAGAGTTCTGTTCTGAAATTGTTTTTTGCTTTATTTTACAATCAGATTATTCGTTGGAGTAGCGACACTTTATTTTCTGTTGATTAAAAAATATCCTTCCCCCATTGTAAAGCATGGCATGTTAATTTTAGTGAATTTAGAGAATAAGAAGAGTATAAAGGAAAAAACCATAATTCCACAATCCACTTCTGACTTACGCTGTTAACACTGGCATGTTTTTCCTTCGTCTTCTCTATTGCTATATATATGTGCTTATATGTGCTTGTGTTTACACGTAAATAACCTGTACCAATTTGGGGGTGCCTGGCTAGCTCAGTCGGGAGAGCACATGACTCTTGATCTTGGGGTCGTGAGTTCGAGCCCCATGTAGAGATTTTTTTAAAAAGCAGAAAAAAAATCAGTAACTTTTACCTTTTGAACAACTGCAGTTTTACATAGTAATACTCAGGTTCTATTTGGACTCTTGCACGTGAGTGACAGTTTGGTGTCTCACATAGCACACTGGTTCTAAAATCCACAGCGATGTTTTCAGCGCCTTTATCTTTTTCTACCCATTGGTGTTAACTATTTTATTGTATTAATGTATTTTAAAAATATGAGCAAGAAATAGAAATGGAAATGGTTAATATTAGTTATTAAGATGTATTGGTTTAAAGAACTAAGATAAAGTTGTAATCAAGATAGAACTCTTACTTATTTGTAGAAGGGCACATTTTTGCTATAGTTTATTTGCTTTAAGTCTGTCAGTGAGTAGTTCAGTTGGTGCAGCCACTGTGGAAAACAGTATGTAAGTTCTTCAGAAAATTAAAAATAGAATTACCATGCAGTCTAGTAATTCTCTTGCTGGGTATTTACCCCAAGAAAACAAAAACACTAATTCCAAACATGCATCCCTGTGTTCATTGTAATAGCCAAAATACGGAAGCAACCTAAGCACCCATCATTAGAATGATGGATTCAGAAGATGTGGTGTATATATGTACAATGGAATATAACTCAGCTATAAAAGAATGAGATCTTGACATTTGCAGCAACATGGATGGACCTAGAGGGAATCATGCTAAGTGAATTAAGTCAGTCAGAGAAAGACACTACCATGTGCTTTCACTTATATGTATAATCTAAAAAAAAACAACCAACAAACAAAAAACAGAAACAGACTCATACAGAGAACAAGTTGGTAGTTGCCAGAGAGGAGAGGAGTGGGTGGCAGGATGGGTGAAATAGGTGAAGGGGATTAAAGGTACAAACTTTCAGTATTAAAATAAGTCACAGATGTGAAAAGGACAGCATAGAGAAAATATAGTCAGTAATATTGTAATATATGGTGACAGATGGTGACCACACCTAACTATGGTGAGCACCGAGTCATGTGTAGACCTGTCAAATGACTGTTGCACACCTGAAATTAATATGATTTGTCAGCCATACTTTAGTAATAACGTTGAAAAAAAATTGTAACTCAGTTGTGAAGGATAAGTGTAGAATTTAAAAATGTGCTTGGAAAAAAAAATGTGTTTGGAATGGCAGAAAACATGCTGAAGAAAATAAAGCAGAGTATACTTAGGGTTTTTATACTTTAATCCCTTCTCTCTTTCCATAATGTAGCCCATTTCGGTTTTTACAATTTCAACTTTCACATATCTTCAAAAAACATTTCCCCAGAAAATCAGCACACAGAGGAGGGCCAGTTGGGCCCCCGCCCCCCCCCCCCCGTTTTAGAAACCCAGAATCATTTGTGTCATTTTCTGTGTCCTTAAAATTGTTTTAAAAACATGACTTTTAAAGTCTTTATGTTCCATTGTGTGGCTATACCATAATTTAGTAATAACTCTGAATAGATAATATTTTTCCTCTTTTTATGTGGATAAGTGTAATTAATGACTATGACGTATAAATTTAGACTGTTAGCCAAAAAAGTCTGAACCAGTTTGACTAAGAATGCAAATTTGTTCATTTGAATTTTATTTTCCCCTCTCAGCTTGATTCTTTGCTCATGATAGAATCTTGAACCTGGAAAGGACCTTTTCATCGAAGCCCAGACTGACATTGGAAGCCCTCGTAGACTGTGCTATACTAGAAGTGAACTAACCTCTAAGAAACCTCTCTTTTGATTTGGGGGAGACAGAGAAGATTGGGATAAATTGAGAGGGAGCAGTTACAACTGTATTTTCATTCTCTTTAGCTGACTCCTGTTGATCAGCTTTCCTGAGTAAAATGCTGCTATTAGGCTTTTGACTCAAAAATAGACGTGGTCTTGAAAATGTATTCATAGTGGTGCAGCGTTTCAGCTGATGGGCACAAGAGCAGCCACTACAATAGTGCCCCGGTGGAGTGCTCCCAGATGTTTTTATACGCCTTCTTTTAGTAGAGACTCAGAGGAGCTCTGCTAATAAGTAGGTAACCCCTATTCTCTGAATGTGGTAGTTTGCTCAGCATTCTACAACTAGTATGTAGAGTGAGGACCTGATTTCCAACCACTTGACTCTAAGTCAGTGATTATTTTCGTCACGCCAAACTGTTTTTACTGCACAAACCGCTCAGTTCCTATGATGAAGGACTTGGAACAGGGTATGAAGTATGTATAATGGAAAAACCTCCACTCATTCAGTTGAGGACTTCAGTAGCAGTATTTCCCTCCTAGAATTTTTGAATGCATTCATTTTTTTATTCACTGTTTTCTTTCAGACTTGCATTAGGCTCTTCTTTGCATAGTGTCCTTCCTGTGACCGGTCCTGCCCATCCCCCAAATCAAGGTCATTTACGGTTTCCTTTCTTTTTAGGAGACTAGTTTTCGTTCATTCTTAAGCTAAAAGGAATTTGGATCTTTGGGATGTATTTCATATCTCCTGGTTATTTTCTCTGCTCTGTTTCCCCTGTCCTCCTCTGTCCATATATTAACTAGACTTCCTCCTCTATTATTTTCCGTTTCTTGTGTAGTTTTTTGGTTTATAGGTGATCTGTTCTTTTCTGTACTCTATCAGATTTTTTAATGGAGTGAGGAAATGGTTGAATCCAGTCCTCTCCACCTGCCCAGCCCCATTAAAAAAAATTTGTCTTCAAAGTTTTAGTTACTCATTACAGAGTAAAACCTCAATTATGAGATCTATAGGTTATACCTTTTTCTTAGCATTGTCAGAGCAGGGATTTTTTTTTTTTAGCCAGTGTTAATTATACAGAAAGGAAATAGATTTGTGTTTCGCTTAAAAATCTATTTCAGTGGGATGGATACAGAAAAGCACAAAAATAAGTATCCGGAGATAGGTCTGTGTTAACATTTTGGTTTTTATTTGCCTTTAAAATACAGCTTAGCATGTAGCTGATTACACTGTAAATATGGTTTTGGACCCTGCTTTGTTCAAAACTCAGCATCTTAACAAACATTTTCTCACATCATTACAATTTTTTTGGTAATTGTTACAAATGGCCACATGATTTACTCAACCACTATACAATGTTTTCCAGATTTACTTTTTAGTTTTTGGATAGTTAAATGGTTGTAATGGGCAAAATTTCTGCGAAGGCTTAAATGTTTGTATTTCAGGTGTCTCTCTCTCTTTTTTTTTTTTTTTTAAGAGAACAGGAGCAGGAGAGGGAGGGAGAAAGAGACTCCTAAGCAGGCTGCATACTCAGTATAGGCTCCATCCCACGACCCTGAGATCGTGACCTGGGCTGAAATTAAGAGTTGGATACATAACTGACTGAGCCACCCAGGCGCCCCTCAGGTGTCTCCACTTGGTCAAAGGGAGTTTTTTTGTTTTGTTTTGTTTTTTTACAGTCAGTTTGTTTCACATAAGTTTTTTTAACCCATTTACTTATCACCATCAGGAAAAAGAGTGCTTTTTCTCATCATTCTATTCATGTTATTTTCACTGTGCATTTTTCTGTTAATTTAATAATGAAAAAATCACATTAATTTTCTTGGTGTTTTTATACTAACAAGGTTAAACATTGGACAGATGTTCAGGTTTGAGGAATGAGATCTGAATGAAAATATTTTTTTGTTTGAGAATATTTTTTGGTATAAGCATACCAATAAGTTTGTTAATCCCCCTTTGTACCACTGTACAGGAGAACTGACCTTTAAAGCATTCAGCTGACATGAGTCCCTCTTGTCACAGTAACCCTCTTTTGTTGAATGATCTCCCTCAGTTCTTCACCCATGTGTTTTGAATGGTACTTATTCTGTTTTTGTTGTTTTTTTTTAAGTTTTATTTGTTTATTTTGAGAGAAACAGAGACAGGGTGAGCTGGGGAGGGGTGGAGAGAGAGGGAGAGACCGGAATCCCAAGCAGGCTCTCCACTGTCAGCGCAGAGTCTGACGTGGGGCTCGAACTCCCGAAACCATGAGGTCATGACCTGAGCTTGAACCAAGTTAGACGCTTAGCCAACTGAGCCACCCAGGTGCCCCTAGTTATTCTTTTCCAACATGATCTTAACTCAGCTCTTGACTGTCCATCGCCAGCGCCGGCCAGCCTTTTGCCAAAGCTGGGAGAATCTGCAACTCTCCCATCTTTCTGAGTTCATTGATGGGGCTGGGGCGGTCACATGATTCAGACTGGACGCTTTCTCTTTCCTGGTAGCAAAGAGAAGATGCGAATCTGAAGTGGCCAACTGCACATCTCCTGCGTTAGGGGAGAAGATGAACAGACAGAGAAAAACAAATATATTAGTATGTGTGTATTAAAGTTCTGTGAAGTTTCAGTCTTTTAGTTCTTGAGAGCTGTGTAGACTCTTGCCTTCTCTAGGTTTGATTGATTAGCTATTGTGTTCAATCTGGAGATGTGTGTGCATTATTTCAATCAAGCCTCTTTTGGCTTTAAGGAGTCCTGTCCTGCCTTAATGTACTTGTAAGCCCAACTCAGTGTAAGGTCGTTCTTATTCGTTTGTAGAACACCATGCTGGTAAGCCTCATGCTGGCTGGTAGTTATCAAACTGAGAGTAGAATAGCCTTTGTTATAAGCTGTTCCAACTCAGTGGGGGAAATGGGCGTGCAGGTGATTATTAGAGTCAGGTGAGAAACATTTCTAGGGATGACCTCATTGATTTGGCCTCTGAAGGCTGAATTGAAGAAGCAGTTGCAAAGCAGGTGTTACATGTCAGCTATATTTGTCTCTCTCTACTTGACACGTGGTGTCATTAGTTACAGGGCGTGGATTGTATTTGTAATTTTTTATGTCACTTGTTACTTTGCTCTTAAGTGGTAGGTGTTCAACAAATACTGGTATGGGCTCCAAATAAGAAGGTTTACTTTCTTGGCATTTCTAGGCCCAGAGATAGGACTGCCTTTTATGGGAAAGGTCATGCGAAGGTGATTGACTGCAGTGAAGGAAGAACTGAAATAGGGCACGGTCGAAATGGGCTGTGTAACAGGGTGGGCTGGAGCACCCTGCCTCGGGAGCACACAGCTCAGTAATCCGTATAGGTGACAATCGAGCCGCCAGTGGACATGCCATCTTGGGTCAGCTGCAGGCCCTGCTCGCGGCGTCTGGGCACTCGGTACTTAGGTAGCATTGCTCTGACAAGAGAGCACGCTGAATTGCCCTCCGGCTCTCCAAGGCTTCCCCCAGAAGGGTTTCATTTCCACTCACGTTCCCTTGACAGAGCAAGTTATGCGGCTGCACATAACTTCCGAGTAGTTCGGCAAGTGCCCCCCCACCGTGTGTTCCGCTCAGAGGAGAAATGGGGTATTTGTAAACGGCACATTATAGCTGTCAGAAGCCCTTGAAACATTTTTCATTCTTCCTCCCATGTCTACAACAGACCCTTCGTTCCCCTCTATTCTACTTGGTGCAACATAGCCATGCGTCTGGTATGTTTTCTTCATTCTCCTACTCAACCAGTATGGATACCATTTTCCTATTCTTTTTTTTGCGCATACCTTTTGTCTTTTTTTTTATCCTGATCTTTGCTGAGGCAGATGGAAGTTCAAGCTTTATTTTCTTTGGGAGGAGGAGAACATTAAAGAGAGACGGAGTTAATGTGGTGTGAAAATGACCTCATTGTTTCTTAGGACCAACTTGAAACCACTTTTATAAACATGTATACTAGAGTTAGCCAGGTAACTTGCTAACTTGCTTCTTTTAATAATGGTGAATCTTACTGCTGTAATTAGATACTCTTGAGTTTCAGCCACAGAACCATATTTGCATAGACTTTTTCACTTCTAGTGATGCTTTGGTAATGCTGAGAAGGCCTGTCTGTCCCATCATGCCTTTGGACAACCTTTGGAGGCAAGGTTTACAGGGTTGTGGTGGTGTGTTTTGTTTAAGTTTATTTATTTATTTTGAGAAACACAGAGAAAGAGCACAAGTGGGGTGGCGGTGGGGGGACAGGATCCGAAGTGGGCTCTGTGACTGACAGCAGAAAGCCCAACGCGGGACTCGAACTTATGAACCATGAGTTCATGACCTGAGCCAAAATCAGATGCTTAACTTAGCCACCCAGGCACCCTTACAAGGTTGTGTTAAACACTGGCATGGTTGCCTTGGTCTGAGGAGGAACAGAAGCTACTTTATTGTAGTTGGAAGTTAGGCACAGTGGAGTGTGTGTGTGTGTGTGTGTGTGTGTGTGTTTGAGAGAGAGGGAGACCGAGCATGAGAAGGGCAGGGGCAGAGACAGAGGGAGACACAGAATCTGAAGTAGGCTCCAGGCTATGAGCTGTCAGCACAGAGCCCCGTGTGGGGCTTAAACTTAAGAATCGTGAGATCATGACCTGAGCCAAAGTTGGACGCTTAACCGATTGAGCCACCCAGGTTCCCCCAACATGTTGGATTCTTAATAGTTACCCGTGTTAAGTTCTTTCTTGGACCAACAGAGTAATATCTCATGTGTTTTGCTAGCTTTCTTTGCAGTATAGGTATCTTGCTTTATTCACCAACTGTGAGATTTTGTTTAAAAGTCACATCATAAAAAAAAGGTCGTATCATAAGCATATTGGGAACCTGTAAGATGTCAGCTGCTGTAGATTATTTCTTATCCTTACTGAGGCTTTACTCTGATCCTTCTGTCCCTCAATATGAGGGAATCTGATATTCACACCAGTTTTCACACATGTTTTCTCCATATCGGAATGCATTCCTAGAAGAGTGTTCGTGTGAATGAAAAAATGAATATATACAAAAGCTTCTTCAATAGTTGGACAGCAAGTTTAGCATCACCTATGGAAGGCAGTTTTTTGGTAATAGGGAAAGCAAAAGAAATCAGGAGGTCTCCTTTTTTGACATCTTTTCTTCCATTTTTCTCACATATCATCTGTAAAACCTTAAGCCATTTAATCTGACATGTATACAATTAGGGACAGAGGTACCAGCTCTGAAGCTGAAGGAAAAAACTTCATAGCTATGGATATAGGCCTTTTACTTTTCCCCCTGAGTCCCTAGGTACAGCTGCCAGGTTTCAGATTGAGAGAGTCAGAATGCCTGGGCTCAGTTGTACCATTCCTTGCCTAGGGACTGGGTGATTTTGTGCAAGCCTCATTTCCTACATCTTTAAAATGGAAATAGACCTGCCTTGAGTGTCATCTGAGAATTAAGTTGGATAACACAGTTAAAAAAATTAATGTTTATCACATAGTCATACCTTTAAATGTATGTGTTCTGGGGTGGTCTTAATAAGTTTTACTCAGTTATAAAAGCCAGTCTAGCTATGAAATACTCAATACTGCATCACTCATCTATCACTAATGACTAATTTACTTTGGATTATCTTAGTTTTTATACTCCTTACCCAACTACTTTGTCAAATGGTGGTGGTGGTGGGGGGAAACGGTGCAAGTATAATGAGCTGTATGTTCCCTTTTGTGGGCCGTCTTTTTCCACAGTTTTAATTACATGCAGTCCTTCTGCCTTGTTCTTGTTACACAGTGAAGTAAGTACTTCTGTTTACTCACCTGTCCTTAGTATACCCTGGGTAGTTGAACATACAGAAATGTTGCTTTTGCCTCACTGTTTCCAACTCTGTCAATCTCCTAGTGCCAGCCTTACTAAGGACAAAATCTAGATCCTTTGACAAGGCATTTAAACCCTGGCCTGTCCTTTCAACCTTGTTTCCTAATGTAGCTCTGTGCTCCGGGAAATTCATATCATTTGCCAGGTGCCATGTGGGTTTCATGTTTTCCTGCCTCTGCCTTTCCCTATACTGTGCGCTTGACTCGAACATCCTTTTTCTTCAGCTTTTCATTCTTCGGGGTGTGGTTTAAATGCCATGTAGTCTATAAAGCCTATATTCTCCTCCTAGAAGTAATTTTTCCCTTTGTTGAGAACTTAATAGCATCTGGTAGATCACTTTGTTTTATGAGGCACTGACCTCTTTGAGGACAGGAACTAGACTGTGTGTTATCCATATTTATATGCCTTGTCATGACTTGCATATATTTGAGTTGGCAAACCTGACAAATCTGTTGAAATGAGTAGTTTGTTCCAGTAGTTCTCAACTCTGTCCTGTCCCATCTAGTGCTCCCTCCCACTCTGTAATGTGTATCATATAATGTAAACCTCTTTATTATGATGCCCCTTTTGTTTATCCGTTGTTTTCCTTCTACTTGTTTATTTTTACGTTACGTTTTATATATTTAGAAACATTTTATGTTTCTAGACTGTTTAGACGGATATTTTGTGTTTCTTCATTCATTTCAAGATAATAAATAAGATCTCAGTAGGTAAATGCTTGGGTGCCTTGACACAAGATGGCACTGTTTTCAGACGCTTGCATCTGCGTCTGAATTGATTGAATGTGACAGCTACAGGAACATGCTTAAATGCCATAAGCAGCATTTTCTTTGTAGACTTCTTCAGAATGATACATGACCCATGGTAGAGCTGCCAAAAGGTAATCTTCTGTTGATTCCCATGGATAACTGGAGAAATGGTATATAAAAATCATGCAAAACGAATAGAAGCCGAGAAGTTATGAGCATCTATTTTACCTATATCATGGCCAGATTTCAAGTTTTCTCCTGAGGTTTTCATATATTACCAAGGCTACTTGCGGTCTGGGTCATGGGACAGTCTTTCATGGGGTCCTGCTGTTCTGTATACTTGCATGGCTGGCATCTTTTACCTCTAGGTCCACACTCGCTAAATGGCAGTAACACCCTGTTCCCTAACATGTTTTCAAAATGTTCCCTAGAGGGGAGAGCCAGTGATGTTTAAAACATTGTTTTATGAGATAAATAAGGAATTCTTTACCGTAAATTACAGAATCCATTAGGCTGGCATTTTTGCCATAACTAAACATGGGAACACTGGTCAGACTAATCAGCTTCCATTTTGTGATCAGAATAGAAAAACAGTGCATTTTGCTGAGAACATTAGTGAGCTTTTTGTTTAAAGTGCTTTAACTGAACTTTCCAGCCTGATGATTGCAAATCAGTGACTTATTTAAAACATGCATTTAATTTATGAACATTATAAACAAAGCATTTAATTTTCAGGAGACAAAATTATGATGTTAATTGTGTATATAAAATATAAAGGCATAAAAATGCATGTGTGTCTGTATACACACAAAAAACATTTGGAGATTTAATGAAGCCCCGAATAATTTGTTTGGTAGTATGTACATGTATTTGAATTGTGAATATGTCTGGCACGAAAAGTAATTTCAGACAAAATTTAAGACGTGATGTATTAACTACTTGTAACTAGCCACTCATTTTATCTACCATTAAGAGAAGAAGAACTCTTTGATACAAGATTTTGCCCTTTCTTAGATGCCCTCTGGATTAGAGATGGTTTTTAACCCTTTGGACTACCAACTATTTTAATAAATAGCAGTAAAAGTAAATTAAAGTATCTAGAAAGGGGCAGTCACTATGATTTTCCTAAAAGGCAACAAGAGGCATTTGAGTCTTGGAAGCACATAACCCAGAGTTGATTGGTCTGTTCTCTTGTCAGCTGGGTTTGTTTAATGTGATCTGGCCCTTATACACTTGCTAAATAGGGAAATGATGTCAATATAATGTGGAAGCACTGTTGGCTCATAGGCAGTATTTCCTCCAGTGGTAATATATGGACTGAAATGGGATAGCCTTTCAATTAAAGTGGAAGATTTGGTTATTTATGAAGATCTTATGAAAAAGCTTAAAAATCTTACAGAAATGATTTAAAGAATTCATTTGCAGGAAGTGCTATTTCAGTGACTTCTAGAACCACCACACTTTGCCTGGTTAAACACTCTAAGGAAGCTCAAAACCATTTACTCCTGTATTTATAAAGGAAGAAAATGAGAAAAAGGAATGTCTCCCCCGGAATTGTATTTTTTTAATTTTGTTGAAGCTGGTCTTAAGAAAAAATGTCTAAAAATTCACACTCGAAAGGAGAAAGTGCAAATATAAGATCCCAAAGAGTGGACCAACTGTGATTATTTGGTGCAAATGTTAGGGGAGATTTAATCTTTAAAGTTGGTGATGTTTTGTTAGGAATGTGATCATAAAATAACATAGGTTTGAGTGCACTATGCCTAATCTTATTTTCACCATTAGCCCGATTATTTTTAGATTTTGCAGAAAGTGAGCTTTTTCCTCAGGAATATCCGTAGGATGATATAAAAGCTCCTGAACATACACACCCACCCATTTATTGCCTATCCTTAGGTTGTATTTTACTAAATGGGCTCATTCTGGTGCTATCAAAAAGATTTTGTCATGAATTTTACTGTGTTATTCTTGCAAATTTGATTTATCGTGGATATAAATTTTACTGGGTCTTAGATTATGCTTTTTAATAAAGATTAATGTTGAGCATTAAGGTCTGATAAATCAGGGAGTTGTTGAAATGAGCTAAAAGGCATCAAGGCTTGTTTAGTGCTGAATACTGTGATATTCTGATTGGGTATGCTAGATTAGGTGTTATTATTTTATGGAGATTTACTTTACAGTATTCTGAGCTTTAATAATTTATAAATGGGCATAATAAAGCAGAGCCCCACTTTGGGAGGCCCCATATTGTCTCTTTATGGTACCATCTGTTTGCTTACTCTCTTGTGGTAAGCCAAGGACTGGCATGCTATGTATGACCCATGGGACAAATCCAGCTTCCTGCCTGTTTTTGTAAATAAAAATTTGATTGGAACATAGCCCTGCCCATTTATTTACATATTGCCCACAAAGCCATAAGTACTATCCTTTACAGAAAATGTATTAAGTCCCTCTTAAACAATAGGCAGAAGAACAGTAATGATCAGTATTTTGTATCTTAAAATATTTTTAACCTGGCCTCAGTGAGACTATTGGCGCTTAATTTTAGGAAAGGTGCAGTCAGATCATTGTGGGCGTTGTTGTATTTAAGCTAGTTTTGTGAGTTTCACTTTCTAAGACGGGTGGATTTTTTTTTTTCCTTTTGTAATCTAATGTTGAGCATTGAACTGATAAATTCTTTAGTTCCTTGAAGGTGTGAGTAAGGACAATAGAAATTCAGGAGTTGATTTAAGTCGCTGTAAAGTTAGATGTATTTAAGATCAGGGAACAATTTATTATATGTGCTGCCGAAGCGAGCACGGAACAATTTATTTACTGTACAAAGAGGAGGACAGCTACTTCTACACCACTGTAGGCATTGGGTTAATGTTGAGAGAATGAATTCCCTTCCTTCTTTTGAGACTTAACTAGGAATATGTTAATGATTCACATTTTTTAAGATTGCCATTTGAATATTTAATTGAACGTTATCACAAAGTAGTCTAACTTTAGACTTTAAAGTTTTCTTTTAAAATGATTTTAAAATTATAATCCAGGAACATAGCAAGGGTATTTTAAATTTTATAATGAAGTAGAAATTGTGATTTAGTTAAAAAATCAATCCTTAGCAAACTTTACTAAAATGAGAATGTAGAGAACTTGAATGACATAATTTATAAGTATTGTTCCATGGATATTAAATTGTACACCCTGAAACAGAACATACCTTTTAAAAAGTAATTATGGGATGATTTGAAAATGTACTTATTTCATTTCTTTCTTTCCTTTTTTTTTTTCTTTTTTTTAATATACAGCTCTCAGATCTGTTAGTAGAAATGTAACAAAACCAAAAGCAGTTCCCAGAAATTAAATCTCTATATTAGGAAACCCATGGGTTAAAACAAAATTTCACTCTGCATTGGAAGACTATTTAGGAAAAATGCACAAACTAAATCACAGTGGATAAATCTTACAAGGTTCATCTTGGCTACACAGAAAAAATATTAAGTAGCTTGAAAAATACTTGTATTCATTACTACAGTCACTTGAAAAGACTAAGCCCACAAGACTAAGACACTTGAAAAGACTAGCTTAGAGTTTTTTAGTAGTTGACCTATTCTAGTAAGTCTTTGGAAAGTTCTAGTCTATCATTTATTAGAATCTTAAAAATGAAAGTGGTATTATGGATCCAAAAATATTCTTTTTTATTGAGAAGCTAATTTCATATCTTCTTTCAAGAGTCCAGTATTGAACTCTTCTGGAAAAATGGAAGAAAAAAAATAAGAGACGAGAAACCTTAGAGCATCTTTTTGAAGAAATGGTGGAACTTGTATGATACGTTAAGAACTCTGTGGCATTCTTACAGATTCAATTAGAATCATCATGTGAGGTTTCAGTGACTGATTTATAAGTTCCTTTGAGATGATGTTAGAATTAAAACCTTTGAAAGATTTTTTTTTAACAGAGTAAACAGCTTTGGTATTAATGAGACTTTGTTATTCTCATTAGAATATGCTCTTTTATGTTCCTTACATGAAGGATGGATGTTGTCTGTGAATTACAATAGTTGCATCTGTTACGTTAATACCCCTCACCTCTGTAACACCAGCTTTTCTGGGTATATATTAATGCATGCTCTCTTTTTATTGCTTATGTAAATCTAATGTAATCATTGCCTGAGGTTAAAAAAAAAAAAAAAACCTAACCGCTGAAAAACAGTTTATTCATGTCCTGCAAACTTGCTCTTAGAACAATGCTGGCACAAGAATATGTCTTATTATAAATATAACCTAACCATATATCAATGATGGAATCTTTTGAACGTGTTTGGAATATTTTGTGGTCAATTCTTTATCTCTTTCTCTAGGACTTGGTTTTTGTTGTACTTTTTTTTATTGATTAGTACATTACCTTCTTAGCAAATATCACTCTATTGATTTCATGTAAGTTTATTTACTGTTGAGTGCTTCTGATGATTTTCTGTGTAAAATCTGTTTGAGAATTGATTTCATCTGTCTCTGCATTTACTGTGCTAACCTGAATTCTACAAATTGGGAATCAGCAGCATTGTAGGGATGGGTCACAGACTGCCTCTTCCCCAAAGCTTTTAAGCTGTTATACTCACTTTATCTATTAAAAGTAGGGTTTAGATCTAAAGTCTGGATTTGTGCTTTGCAAAAATTTAGCATATGTGAATTTGCAGTAAAACTGTTGAAAAATTCTTTGTTGCTTAAGTAACTCTAATATTGCTACTCAGTCATGAAAAGTGGTAATAAGATTGATTTAACTCGGGCATTGAGTCGGTTCTAAGGCAAGTTTTTTTGCAAGGGTATTTGGTAGAGCAATAACTTAGTTTTGGAAATATTTGGGAAAAGGGTAGTCAATAATGAAGAATTGGGAGGCTTTTTAAAAAAATGAAAACATATTTCACTTTCAGTGCTGTATTTGCATCTCAGTGTCCTGATAGATTTCTGTTTTGATTTTCTGCTGACAGGTCACATTTAGGGCAGGCAAAACATAAGGGATATAGCCCTCCTGAGAGTAGAAAATCTAATTCTAAGGCACCCAAAGTGCAGTCTAATACTACTTCTGAACTGTCAAGGGGACACCTTTCTAAAAGGTAAATCTTCACATTGCTTGTACATTTTCAAGGCAGAATTATTTGCATTTGAATCATTGCATAATATTAAATTTTAGCAGGTTATCCCAAAATGTTGTGATAGGTATTTTCATTGTTCCCTGAATGTAACTTTGAGGGTTAATAGTTGATTATCTTTGCAGTGATGTCAGTGCAGCGGACTCTAGACAATGCAGTTTTGCCCTTGCTTAGAGAACCTGTTTGTTTAACAAACTTCTGTAGGTATCCGAAATGCCATTTTACCTTCGCCCCCCCCCCCCCCCAAACCCTTAGATCTTAAGATCTAATTGGTAGGAGTCTTTTAGAAAGGAGTAACACAATACTATGAAACTTTCTTGCCTTCATTTGCATACAAAAGTGCATACATTAATGGTTATTTAAAGCTTTGACAAAGAAGTTGTATTTAGGAATAGAGCATCAGTATTCTAGCTTCAACTGGTTCTAAGCATTCTTTTTCTTGTAAATTTAATTCATGTTTTGTGATGGGGGGAGTTAGTGTCAGTAATCTTTGGGCTGAAGAAATGCCCTGATCTAATCAAATATTTGATCATGTCATCAAATATTTAGCCATTTAAAGTTACACCTATTCCCCCCCCCCCCCACTGCCCCCAGTTTTGAACCATTTGAAAACCTGTATTTATTAAGCCCTGGACTCAATCAGGAAAACTTTTGCACCTTTCTTATTTTTAAAGCATTTATTGCATAGATTTGAGAAGTTAATAAGTATTATAGGACAGGTTTAATGATGGCCGGCCGATACTAACTCTCTTCTTATCTACCCTGTCAGAAGCTGCAGTTCATCATCTGCTGTCATAGTTCCACAACCAGAGGATCCAGACAGAGCCAATCCTTCAGAAAGGCAAAAAACGGGGCAGGTGCCTAAGAAAGACAATTCTCGAGGAGTGAAACGCAGTGCTAGTCCAGACTACAACAGGACCAACTCTCCCAGCTCTGCCAAAAAACCGAAAGCACTTCAGCGTACTGAATCCCCCTCAGAAACGAATAAGCCACATAGTAAGTCAAAGAAGAGACATTTAGACCAGGAGCAACAACTGAAATCTGCACACTCGCCATCGACAAGTAAGGCTCACACCAGAAAGAGTGGGGCCGCTGGCAGTTCACGGAGTCAGAAAAGAAAGAGGACAGAGAGTTCTTGTATAAAGAGTGGTTCTGTGTCTGAGTCCACTGGTGCCGAAGAGCGATCTGCAAAACCCACCAAGCTGGCTTCAAAATCCGCCGCCTCGGCCAAGGCTGGGTGCAGCTCCATCACTGATTCTTCCTCTGCCGCCTCTACTTCCTCCTCCTCTTCCGCTGTTGCCTCGGCCTCCTCCGCCGTGCCACCAGGGGCCAGGGTGAAACAAGGAAAAGACCAGAACAAGGCCAGGCGTTCCCGTTCGGCATCCAGTCCCAGTCCCAGAAGAAGTAGCAGGGAAAAGGAACAGAGTAAAACTGGTGGCTCTTCAAAATTCGATTGGGCTGCTCGTTTCAGCCCTAAAGTTAGCCTTCCTAAAACCAAACTGTCTCTTCCAGGGTCTTCTAAGTCAGAGACATCAAAACCTGGCCCTTCTGGATTACAGGCCAAATTGGCAAGTAAGTGGATGGCGACATCTCTTTTTAAAATGAAATGTTTCTTGGTTTGTCAGAAGCGATTATGCTTTGAAGGTAGTCAGATTTGTTTTGCTTTTTTTCTGGCCTGAGGCAGTCTCAGGTTTATTACCGGATCTGTTTGTAACAGTGCATAATAATTGATGCTGCCTTTAGTTTGAAGGAAACCGGTAAGAAATGCTGCCTTCTTATTATTACTAAGTGGTCACGTTTTAGTGCCTGTGTCTTTCTCCTTATAGTTCTTAAGTTATTTCCTGTTATCAGGGCAGGACATCAAGTTGGATTTTCTATAAGCAGACCAGAAAGTTATTTCAGTTATGAGTCGCTTTGGACCATGATCAAAAATCACATGGTGGGTTGTGTTTTGGGGATGATACATTCTTGATGTATGGAAATACTGAGTGAGCTGAGTTTTCAAAATAAATGTATCCTCGTATAAATTAAGCCTTATTCACATGTCCTGTTTTGTGGCCTTGAAGGAGTCTGGTCTAAAGATGAATACCTCTTATGTTCCCTACACTGGCTTTGTTTTGTCCCACATAAATGGGAAAGAGTGTTGCCCTCTTGAACCGCGGAAGAGAGCTAACATTCGGGAATAATACATTTCAAGCAGAGAAACAAACTAGATGGGAGATAGGGATCTTGAGGCACTTTTCTTTTTCTCTTTTTGTCAAAAGGCTTCTTCAGGGAAGCCAAATGTTCATGTCATTAGAATGATTAGGACTGGTGGCGGCCCTCTTCAGTTACATGATTGCTGTCACACTGAAGGGTGTTCTTTTCTTTTTCCTATTTTGAGAAATCTAAAACACACAAAAGAATGATATAGCCCTTATGTATAGTTTTTTTTAAGCATTTAATTTTTGTAGTATTTATCCAGGAAGCTTGCTTTTGACCGTATTTTTTTTCCTTGCCCTCATAGAACATTTTAGATTTATATTTTGATAGGCCTAGAACCTTTTCTTGGTTCTTGACAATTCTATATAGCGTGCTAGTATTCTTGTCAAAGTTTAGCTAATATTGAATCAGCCTAACCTAATATTGAATCACAGCCAATTGTCAGCACTGTTTCCTTTAACCCTACTACCTGTACTTTCACTTGATTCAATATTAGCTGAACTGTGATAGTAATACTAGTAGGCACCACATAAAATCTTGTCTTTAATCTGTACCATAGGGTTATTGTGAAAATAACATCTTTTACGTTGCGGCATTTTGTTCAGTTTGGCATTTTATTTTAATTTTTTAGAGTTTATTTATTTTGAGAGAGAGTGCATGCGGGGGTGTGGGGGAGAGTCAGAGTAGAAGGAGAGAATCCCAAGCAGGCTCTGCCCTGCCGGCTCAGAGTCTGGCATGGGGCTCAATCCCACAAAGTGTGAGATCACGACCTAAGCCAAAAATCAAGAGTTAGATGCCCAACCGACTGAGCCATCCAGGCACCCCCAATTTAGTATTTTAAATACACCTTACATCTGTCTAAAATCTTTTGAATTTCAAGGTGCAGATACTGGATTAAGATTAAGATTGGTATCTCGAGGGGCACCTGGGTGGCTCAGTCGGTTAAGCATCTGACTTCAGCGCAGGTCATGATCTCACAGTTTGTGGGTTGGAGCCCCACATTGAGCTCTGCGTTGAGAGCACGGAGCCTGCTTGGGATTCTCACTCTCCCCTTCTCTCTCTGCCCCTCCCCCCCACAAAACAAACCTTAAAAAGAAAAAAAAAAGATTGGTATCTTCAAGTCAAAAGGGAATTAAAAGCCAGGTGAAAAAGGGCACAGCCAACTGTCCCGTTGGATCTGCCAAGGTTTTCTAGGCACTTGGAGTTAGCTTATCCCTTTTATACCTCCTCTTCTCTGTTTTTAAGGAAGTAGAGAAGTGTGAGAGTGTGTGTGTGTACACATGTACATACGTACGTACCCATTGTAGTAGTTGCGTGACCTCCACAGCCATCAGGCCAGGTTGAGTTTGTGGCATGTTCAGTGGAATTCACTTCTCCACTTCTGCTTTCCAATTGACTTTACTTGAAGAGCTTACCACTTTCAGCTCTTTTTCCTGGGGAGTCCAGTGCGGGGTGAGTTCAGATTGTTCTCGAGTGTCATGTCCTCAACTCTTCTTGGTCACTCGTTTTCTTTTCTTCAGTCTGTTAACAGGAGTTTTCAAAGAAAACCCAGCCCCGGTGGGTTGTCCTTGGTTTCTCCAAGTGAGAAAGCACTGAATGTCCTGTTGCCACCTACCCCTCTGCTGTAATAAAACAGTCTATGAAACTCACTCTGCACGTGGTCACAAACGGAGTAGTTTAAAACTCACCTTGGATTATCTTCCTCAGTTTCACAAAATCCCTATGTGTTGTATGGTCACAAATACCACTTGCCCATTTTCACTACCACTACCCTAGTTCTGAGCCCTACGCTGTTGAAACAAGAGAAGGTGCAATTCCTTAGCATCTGATAAGTACGAGGTATTTTACATAGGCCATCCACTTACTTTTTTTTAAAAAATGGTGCTTAAGGATAGTTATTAAGGAAATGTATTTCACGAGGTGAGAACTTGCACGGGTAACGTGTCTCACAGATGGCAGAGCAGCGATCGGAAGATGGAGGCTACGCGTGACTTGAAGCCACTGCTTCTCTTTGCCGCTTCCTTTTCAACCTTGGGAGCTCTGTCTTGTGCTGATACGCCGTGTTTTGGGTCGTTAAGAGACGTTAAGGTCCCAGAGGAGACGAAGCCCAATTTGATCCTTCTTTACTGGGATTGATTCATCTTTAGAGGTGAATTTGTGTGAACCCAAGGATTTATATCCTACCATTCACTACAGATTTGTTTATTTTCAAATAGGTGAAAATCATTTCAGAACAAAATAGTAGGGAATATTTACGTGTAATGTTCTTACAAGTGCCTGATAACTTGTAAATAGTTTACACGGATCATGTCGTTTACTCCTCATCAGCCCCGTGTGGCAGATACTATTCTTACAGGTAAGGAGACTCAGGGACAGTGGTCAGGTTGCCTGCCCAAGGTCACAGAACTTAGAAGTGATAGAGCCAAGAGTGAAACCCAGGCCATCTGGTTCCAGAAATCCGTCATGACACTAGAAGCATAGGATTGAGTAGATTGGGTGAGCTAAATCTAGGAAGGCTTCTTGAAGTCAGACAGGGCAGGGTGGATTTTAGGCATGATTACATGTGTCACTTCGGGAAAGAGTTTGTAAAGTAAGAAGCAATAATGCGATAGAATTGACAGTACTTGGTAATTTTACTTAAGAACATAGGGGCAAAGTAAGGTAGTTTTGGGGGATCTCTTGAATTTCAAGAAATGGCATTTTGGGGATAGTGAACTCTTATCATACAGGTAAAAACCCTGGGTTTGAATTCTAGTTCTGCTCTTTTATCAGCTGGCAACTGTGGGAAAGCTCGTCATCTTTTCCTTATAAATGGGCATAATCGTTTATTTGAGGAATAAATGAGCAGACTTAGCCTAGTGCTTATTAGTATATGAGATGCGTTATAGAATTTAGAGTGTACACTAGAAGTTGAGTGTCTTAAGACAGAAAACATATTCAGCAACCTTTTGAGAATGAAGGACTGATAAATCCTAGCCTGTGATCAGTTTAAAGCATAGCTATTTTTAAATTTGGAAGGTCTTGATTTAGTTATATTACTTCTTCATAGTTTTGTGTGTTTGGGCCAATCATTCAGCTATAGTTACAGTAGCAGCCTAGCCCCTGATGTTATATGTAAAACAATATTCATGTGAAGCATCAATAAAAGAATGTAAAAATAACTTTGTAAAATTAACGTGCCATGCAAACATATAAAATGGTGACTTGAGAGTTACCGCCATATATTTGAAGGGCTCTTTATGCGTGAGGAATCCCCTCCCGCCCCACCCTGCACGTCAACCCGGGGACAAGATTAGATTCAGTGGGTAGAGGTTGAGAGGCAGATTTCTGATTAGTGTGTCTCGGGGAACCAGAATCTGCAAGTTACCCGAAAAATGGAGTAGACCACTTTGTGAGATAGAAAGCATTCCAAGTTGGGTAGTTACTTGTTTTCTTCAACTTGTTAGCATTCAGTGAACCTGTTAATTAGAATATGGTATGTTTTCTTAGGTAAAGGCTCACTGATCTGATTGGTCAGTAAAACTTCATGGATCAGTACTTACGTGATACTTTGTGAAAACTCATTTCCCACAGCCAAATACTACTACAAATACTACTCCGGGAGATGGAGCATATGCGTTAACACATCGAAGGCTGTGAGAAACCTCATGTTAACTTCTGCTTAACCTTGTAGTTTACAGATTTGCCTGACCACAGGTCATTACCTCGGGAGACAGCAGTAGTCCAAGGAGCACCTTTGGGAAATGATACAATACATTTAGTTGGGACACTTAAGCAAGAAGACCTTTCCCAATGTGCTGGTTCGGCGACTGTTCACAGACTGATGGGCAGGTTCCTGCTGAGGAATTAGAGTTGGCAGGAGAACTGGTGAAACAGCTACTTTTGTGATGGGCTTCCCAAAGCCTTGTGGCTTGCCAGCTGCAACTGATCAAAATAGCTCAGTGGCAAAGGTCACACACTGTATCAGTTGGTTGAAGTCTTGAGAATGCCCCAGAAAGGATAGTGTTACGTGACAATTTTTAATATGCATTAGGAAATTATTCTTGCTCTGTGTTGTTAAACGTAAGCAAACAGACCTTCTCAAAATTTACGTAGCGTAAATGTATAACCAGTGGGGCAATGTAATGACTCAAATGATTTTGGAAAATATTTTATATCTTAATGTGTCTCCAAATGTTTTTACAATTATTAATGGCTTCAAGATCTGTTTTGCTAATTTGCCTTTTTAAGCTAAATTTGAAATAATAGGACTGTTTCAAAGTACGTGCTGAGTGTAGTAGGTGATGGATGGCATAGAAATGTAAGAAAGTTTGTGATCAAAATCTGGGCTGTTACGGAACTTCTTTATGGAAAAACGTAAAGATATTTCTAGTCTGATATGTCTGTTTGCAGATCTGGTTTCCTCTCATTAGTTAAGTGGACACCATGTGCACATTATTAATAACGTAGCAGCAGTTATCAGCTTATTTCCAGCTTGAGTTTTCTACTCTTCTGGTGCCTTGCATGCAGCCTGTGGCCATTATTAGAACTAGACAAGAACCAGGCGGATGCAGAATTCTGGGAAGGTAATTCGGTCTAGATCAGGACTCTACCGTCAGCCCGAGACTGAGACATGGTGCTTTGCACCTCCAGCCTGGAAGGAAGAAATAAGAATGAGTTGAGAAGGAGAGAATTTAAGAGTTACACTCTTGGTTTCACCTAGAGTCTTATAGGGTCATACATGCCGAGCTTATATAATTAAATTATTTTTCCACCTCCTGAGGTGTTGGCTGAGGAGCTTAAAGGGAAAAGAATGAAGTGGTGACAGTTTTCTATATGGTAAGACAGCTGTTGAACTAATTTGGCAACTTAACACTGTAATAATTCTAGTATGTAATTACTTTGAAAAATCACCAATGATTCCTAATAATTTTGAGGCTTTAAAAAAAATTAAATTAGGAAAATGAGTTGCCAAATTTAAGAACATTGAATGGAAACAAGTATCATCACCTGCTTTGTTGAGAAGGCTTTGTTTTATTTTGCCCAGTGAATTTTAACCAACCATGGTATGTATTTTTGTATGCCACGTTAGAATAAGAATTATTTTGGTCAGATTACTTTTTACTGAAGTTACATATAAATTGATTAGGAAAAAACAGTCTTCCCGCCACATTGCCCTTCCCCATTGGATTATTTTGGTATCTATTTCCATGTGTTTGGATTATGTACTCATGTTTATTTGTTGCTTTTCTCCCCCTCCAACGTGTGCTCTGTTACACACCCTTTATGAAAGTTACCGCACCTCTGTACCCACCAAGCACATACTGCATACACTTCCCATTTGCCCCGTCATGATCAGTGCCTGATGTTTGTATGGAGACAGAAACGCCATTTACAGTCGTGTCAGAAGGGTTCCTTTCTTAAATATTTTTGTTTTTCTTGATTTAAATAATTATTTTGTTGATGTTGTTTTCCTTTTCTGTGAACCCATTACTCCAAACTCTTTGCTAATTGTCTAAATCTTTTTCAAGCTGTCTACTTGTGTTTGTTAAATTTTCCTAAAGAAATAAAGTCTCTGGATGGCTGTTCTTTTATGCCTGTGCACTGTTTTTATTTAGCCAGGGTGTTTTCTTCAGTCTTTGGTTTCTTCAGTCTTTGGTTTAGTTTTCTGTTACTAGATCCCACATTGTCTTTCCTGGATTACTATTTTGTGTGATGGAACCTCACTTCCACTTGCTTTCTAAGAAAGCGTGCATACAAGATTTTTAAAGGCCTTTTATTTATTGATTTTTCAGATCTTGAATGTCTGAAAGTATATTAACCTTGATACTTGTTTGAATGAATATAGAGTTCTCAGTTAGAAATTATTGTTCTTAAGAATTTTGAAGAATTACATTATTTTTAAGCGTTTTTTACTGGAAACATTCTGATTCCTAATCTGTTGTATATGTAACCCATTTTTCTGGAAACTTGCAGCTCTTTACCTCTGTGTCATGATATTGCCTTCCCTTTGGGTTTTCATTTCTTCTTAGGGTACCCCGCAGCCCTGGTTTCCCTTGGGACGCTCACCTTAAAACCTGGATTAGAACCAAGCAAACCGAAATCGTTGTTCACTGTATCCTTGTTTCTTTCTCTTTCTAGATCTCCTGTTGTTTTGGATGATTATCTTCTTGGAAAGTTCTGGTCTTTTCATTCTTGATTTACTTTTTTGTTCTGCTTTCTGGTAGATTTCTTCAACTTCTTCCAACCTTTCTATTGAGTTTTTGTTGTTTGCTCTCTATTTTCAAGAGATTATTTTGTTCTCATTTCCTTTTTGTTACGGACGCCTTTCTTTTTTTGAGGACATTAATGGTGAGTTTTCTTTGCACTATTCTCTTATGACGTTTTTTTGGGGAGGGAGGTTGGTTTGGTTTTGATTTTCATACCGGGAAATTTCCTCAGGCTTTGGTAATTCCTGGTTGTTTCCTCATACTCAAGTGTATGGGGACCAAAAATCCAATTTGTAAGCTCTGAGCACAGAGATGAGATTTGACTGAAACTCATTCTGTAGTGATCTGGTTGGTTTAGTCATTACAAAACCTCCTCTATCATTATTTTTAGATCTTTTTTTTTTTGGTAAAATTCCACAGAGAAGATTCCTTTATGCTCCTGCGTGGAGTTAAAAGCTGACCTGACCGAGGTCTGGGGGCTGAGCAGGAAAAGAGGCCACCTGTCATCTAATATGTCTTGTTGATGCTTGATCTTCCTGCCCTTCTCTTATTTTGATATGGTGCACCTATATGCAACTCTGTCCTTTGAGAATTTCTTTGTTTTATACTTTCTTAAGAATAGAGGTATTGTGTTTTGCTGGGTCAGCAGAGGGACAGTTACCCAGCTGTACAAGTGGGGGAGGGGATCTGGGGATCTGACTCCTTTATAAGCAGCCTGTCAACCAATCCTCAGTTTTAATTCCAGAGCCATCCCAGAGGTACCTGGTACCATCAATTCCTGAACCTTTGTGAGATTTTGAGTGGCCCTCTCATTGGCAATTTATCTCAGTTTTCTGGAATTTTCTCGTGCTAAAGTTTCTGCTTTTTGTCTTGTAAAATTGTATTGCGATAGTAATCTTTTCTATTCTTCTCATCCTTGTGGTTTTATGCCTCAGATTCTTTTTTTTTTTTTAAGTTTATTTATTTATTTTGAGAGAGAGCAAGCAGGGTAGAGGGCAGAGAGAGAGAGAGAGAGAGAGAGAGAGAGAGAGAGAGAGAATACCAAGCAGGCTCCTCACTGTCAGCACAGAGCCTGATGGGGGCATGAATTCACGAGCTGTGAGATCATGACCTGAGCTGAAATTGAGTCAGATGCTTAACTGACTGAGCCACCCAGGTGCCCCTGCCTCAGATTCTTTTAATGCCATTTTAGTGGAGCTCTAGGAGAGGACAGAAGTGAATGCATGTGTATTCAGTCTGTCTTTAGCCGGAAGTCACATACTTTTTGATGTTTATGCACATACTTTTTCAAAAGTTGGAGCTTGCTCTGTGTGACAGTAGAATGCCCTAATATTATAAGCCAGGCTCCATGCTGGACATGTGACACACACTAAATTCTATCCTTGCGACAACAGAATGAGGTAGCATCCGTGTTTTTGGTATGAAGAAACCGAAGTGCTTTTATTTGCCTACACATTTATTAATAGATTTTCCTTTCAAAAAAACTAGATCATTTTAATGGCTTAAATGGATGTACTCTAATTTAGCTCATTCCCAATTTATATTGTTCTAAATTTTTAAATTGACTAGAGCTTTGTAATTTACATCATTATCTCCTTGTTAGGTTTCTGGTTATGTTCTTTTTAAATACTGATTTATTTTGAAATTGCCCCTAGAAATATATGAATTTACATTCCCACTAATAGGGTAAAATGCCAATTGTTCAAATCCTTATTAGCTAATACTGTGTTCTGCAGTTTTTATTACTGTACTGGTGTTTATTTAACCATTCCCTATTATTGGACATTTAGCTCTTTTCCAGTGTCTCATTATTAAAAACAATGCTTAGATGAATGTTTGTACATGTCTAATGTTTTTAATTTGTATTGCCAACTCCATGCATGAAATTGCATTGACTAGGAAATAAAAACTTGGCTTAGAAAATTCCATTTGGGAATTAGCTTACTGTCATCTGCAAAACTTATCTTTTATTGTTACTGAGTGATTTTAAAATAAACATCTATGATCCCTTTTAATAGGATAGGTTACTTTCCATTTTGTGAATTTATTTTGGTAAAGTAACCATTAATTAGTAAGGATGTATATACTTGAAAGTAGACAGGCAACACTACCAAGTTATACCAGGTTCTCACAATTCTGTTTTGGCTGAAGGGATCAAGATCTAGTTACTGAAAATATTCCCACTGTTAGTTAATTCTCTTTATTTGGTTCACTTTTTCCAGTAGCAAAATGGCCCCATTGCAGGATTCTAAATTGAAGTCTCCATGTGGGATAATAGTCATGTTATTTGGTTTTTCTCTTTATGAAGAAAAAACAAGTCTTTCTGAAAACCTTTTGAAATAGATTCAACATGTGTAAATAAATGGATACTTCATAGCTTTTTAAAATGTATAAACAAATTGGGGATTTGTGTTTCAAAAATCATTCCTATCATCCTTTGATGCCTTTAAATATAAATGAATTGATTTTGAATACCCTTGTTTAAAATACTGGTTTGTGTACCTTATTCATTGGTTTGTCTACTCCATTTTAAAATGGAGATGTATTTGTTATCTGTGGGAATATTGCAAAACTTAGAAGTAAAAAAATCAAAATAACTAATAATCTAGAAAAATTAGGACTGAAGCTAATACTGCTTAGCTTATTTTTCTAGTCTTATTTTTCTTTTCTTTATTTAAAAAAAAATTTTTTTTTTTCAACGTTTATTTATTTTTGGGACAGAGAGAGACAGAGCATGAACAGGGGAGGGGCAGAGAGAGAGAGGGAGACACAGAATCGGAAATAGGCTCCAGGCTCTGAGCCATCAGCCCAGAGCCCGACGCGGGGCTTGAACTCACGGACCGTGAGATCGTGACCTGGCTGAAGTCGGACGCTCAACCGACTGCGCCACCCAGGCGCCCCTCTTTTCTTTATTTTTAAATTTTTTTTAATGTTTATTTTTGAGAGAGAGTGCGAGCTGGGGAGGGGCAGAGAGAGGGGGAGACACAGTATCCGGAAGCAGGCTCCAGGCTCTGAGCTGTCAGCACAGAGCCTGACGTAGGGCTTGCACTCATGAACTGTGAGATCATGACCTGAGCCAAAGTTGGACACCAACTGAGTCACCCAGGCGCCCCTTGTTTTTCTTTTTAAAACACAAGAGGTTTTTGTTTCTATTTCTTTTGGGTGGGGGACAAGTTCTTATTTTTTAAATATTTAACTGATTTTTGAAGTTTAGATGAGTCCATATACTGTTCTTCCTTTTTCTCTTCAAAGTCCAGGTCAGTATATATTTTCTGTAAAGTCCCATAAAGTAAATATTTTAGGTTTTACTGGCCACATAAGTTTTTTGTCACATCTTCTTCTTTTTAACAACTTACTAAAAATGTAAAAAACCATTCCTAGCTAGTGGGATGCACAAAAACAGGCTGCCAGATGGATTTGGCCCATAGGCTGCAATTTGTCAACACCTGCCTTTTTATAATTTTAATATAATTCTGTGTTATATAAGGTAAATATATTCTATGACATATATTATATGATATGTGGCATACATACATATATACACCAGTCAGTTCACATGACTGGTAAAGTCAGGAGATTGGTTTGCTTCAGGCTTGGCTGGATCCAGGAGCTCAAATAAAGATGACCCTGTCGGTCCCCAGCCTGTGTTACGGCTCCCTCACCCTACCTTCCCCAAGATTACTATCCAGTCATTAATGAATTTCACTTGTAAGAAAGCCCCTCATTTCCTTGGGCCTTGAACAAATCACTATTGTGGAGGTAGAGTTGTAATTTTAATGCTTTTCCAGAAGTATAGTAAAGATGTAGTAGCCTCTGTTTTGCTTCAAAATAAGCTTAGGAATTGTGTAGTTGGCTGGGTTACGCAACTTTAAGCAAGTCAGTTAATATTTTTGTGTCTGAAAAGTAAGAATAATCATAACTTGATATCTGAAAGTGCTTTTGAAAACTAAAGCCAGTCTAATATTGTGAAGACAGTATGTTCTAGGGCACCTGGGTGTGGCTTAGTCGGTTAAGCATCCCGACTTTGGCTCAGTCGTGATCTCGTGGTCTGTGAGTTCAAGCCTCCCATTGGGCTCACTGCTGTCAGCAGCAGAGCTTGCTTTGGATTTTCTGTCCCTCCCCCCACCCCTTCTCTGTCTGTCTCTCAAAAATAAACATTAAAAACGAAGAGGCTTGATGGTATACTTCATTAAAAAAAAAAAAAAATGTTCTAGAACTGACAGCTGAATGGCCAAAAGAAAGTTAAGCTCTCCCCATTTCTAGGCAGAGCTTGGTTTGCCACACTACTTCAGCTTTCCTTTTTCCCCAAAAGTTTGACATTTCTAATCTTAACATGTTTTAGATTTGGGAGGGAGAATTTGTAGAGTTCTTCCAACATTTGACTTGATTTGCCTAGAAATACTGAAAAGTTATTAATTATCACTCTTTGCCAATTGTGAGGTGTTCCCCTGTTCCAGATTTTGGAGCAGAGATACATACAACCGCTAGTTTTGTCTCCCATCCTGGGTTCAGGTAATGTTACAGATAGAGACCTCTCTTCCACCAAAGCGTTACGTGTAGCAGCTCCTTTACCATTGGATTGCCTTTCAGAAAACAGAACGTTTGGGGTTCTCCTAGTTTATCAGGCTAAATGGAGTCATGTCACGTAGCCTGACAGCCATTTTACTTTGCAGCAGGATTATAATACCAGTTAAAAATATCTATCTACTCTGTTGTTGTGGTTCTCCTTTGTCCTACTTTTCTGCAGTTTAGTACGTTTCTCTTAAATTTTAACACCCAGAATGGATGAAGATTGTGGCACATCCATACGAAGGGATACTTCTCCACAATAGAAAGGAATGGACTACTAATCTGTGCAGCAATGTGAATTCATCTCCAAAATACTATAGGACTCCCATTTTTATGAAATTCTAGAAGAGGCGGTAATGTCAGACAGGCACACGAGTGGTGTCCAGAGGTCTGAAATGTGGGGGAGGGAATTAGCAGCAAGGAGCATGAAGGGACTTTTTGGAGCGATGGAGATGTCCTGTCTTGATTGTCGTGTTGGTTATATGGGTCGGTACGTTTGTTAAACTCCATATTGAACCCCGTAATTTAAAGTGAGTACATTTTATCATAAGAAAATGACATATGCGTGAAATTATTTAAAAGAAAGTTAAACACTGAAGTCTAAAATAGGACTTGGGTAGTGAAAGTGTAAAAGTTTGGTCAAAAACTATACTGTCACCTCATTAGCGATATAGGAGTAACCCACGGTGTGTTATTTGAATTTTTGGGGGGATGTCACTGAATAGATACAAAAATGTTTGCTAATGTCCATTGCTGTATCACGGTATATGTATAAAGACATTTAGTATCATATTAAGTAATATTAGTGATAATAACAAGGGATTTTAAAGTGCCTTAAAGGTAAAAACACTGTGGAGTGTTCATACGCAATGTGCACTCATTTTTTCTGTAAATTGTACATTTTTAGTCTATTCTAACTTAGTTGCACAATTCAAATAGATGAGTGGAATATTTTCTAAAACATTATTTAAAAACAATTTGAGTTGTTTACAGATTTAAAAAAGAGTGATAGTAATTAGCTGAATACATGAAGCTAGTCCTGTAATCTGTCCACGTGTCATGTTCGTCTTGCAGATGACGGGGTGTATGTCCAGGCAGAGGAAAGCTAGTGTAGGGTATCAGGCATAGATTGGTGATCGCACCGAGGAACTGTGGTGATATGCTGTGTAGAAAATCAGTCTAAAAACTGATTTTTTGAAATTTAATTGAATTAAAATTAAAATTAAAATAAATTAAATTGAAATTTAAGAAACTCTTAGGCCAGTCTTTCCCCAATTAAAGTTTCAGCTTGGTCCTTTTATGCTAGTTTGAGGAGTCTGCATAAAGTTTCCCAAAAGTTACTCTGGGGGAGACAAAAAAGGGCGTGGAAGGTTTGGTTTAGATTTCTAAATGGTAATAATGCCTGTCTAAACATCGATTTTTGTCTTTATAACTTCTGTTTGGTATTTAAAGATTCTTTAGTAGTGTGCTGTTTTTACTTAGCAACTTTTATTATACGTGGTATGGGGACCATCCCAAGTTAAATGAACTGAAGTTTTACTTTTTTTTTTTTTTTTTAATTTTTTTTTTCAACGTTTATTTTTTTTTATTTTTGGGACAGAGAGAGACAGAGCATGAACGGGGGAGGGGCAGAGAGAGAGGGAGACACAGAATCGGAAACAGGCTCCAGGCTCTGAGCCATCAGCCCAGAGCCCGACGCGGGGCTCGAACTCACGGACCGCGAGATCGTGACCTGGCTGAAGTCGGACGCTTAACCGACTGCGCCACCCAGGCGCCCCTGAACTGAAGTTTTAAATTAAGCAGCTAGAAGCCCAAAAAATTTTTTTGAAATTTTTTTTTTTTTTTTTTTATTTACCACCTCTTATCCAGGCCATTACTGGTGTTTTTATCCCAGTCGGGAGTAAGGAATTTCTGATCTTTCCACTGTGAAGCAGTGAAATGGTCCAAAACATTAGAACTTCCTGGGGGAAATAACAAGTGAGCTAGAGAGTTGTTATTACTATGTAATTAGTCTCAGATAAAGGTAAGGGCTCTGTCAGATGATGCTGTACTTCTCCTGGAAATAGGCTTTTTGACTTTGGAGACCTTTCACTGTTGGAGATCTTTGTTTAGGTCCAGCACACTGCCCAGCGCGTCATCATGGATGATAACGTTGTTGGGGGGGGGGCGGGGGGGGGAGGGCGAACAGCACTCTGACTGCTTCACCGTTGTTTATAAAATAGTAATAAACTTTACCTTTACCTAATGCTGTACCTTTTTAGGTTCTGTTAACCCTATAAAGGGTATCCGTTAGCTTCTAGAATGACATGTGAAGTGTGCTTGATTTACTTTTGACCCCGAATTATCCAGTTATCTGTATATTGGACATCCTAATAGCCTTCAGCTCCAGTGTATATTCCTTGTTGATGGGGTGGTGTAAAGCAAAGAAAGCATTTTGTGCTCTCGTAGTCTTAATTGACGGACTTTGTATAAACTAGGTGAAATGGGACAGTTTAAAGGCCATGTAATAAAGTGCTAATGAATGAGAATGAAATTTAGGCAATTTTTTCAATTTAGTAAAAACCTGAAATACGTAGTAAATGCGAAAAAGAAAATCTCTTGGCTTAGTTAGCGGAGCAGTACAGCTGTGATCAGAACATTTAAGGGGATAGGATGAGAGAAGAAGTACTGTCACTTGTGGGGTGGCATAGCTTGAGTCAAGGTTGGGCTTACGTGAGAAGGTTCTATCCTGACCAGGAGTGCGGCGTGTCCCATATTAGCTTTGCCAGTATGAGTCAGGTAAGTAAAGGCCAACTGGGAAGGGACCCTGGTAGAGTGCTACAAAGGCCACGGAAGATGCTGCGGTCTCCTGACCTGAAGAGTTTTGTACTTTTTAATTTACGATAACTTTTAAAAACAAAAACTGATCTTGCATTTCACACGTATAGGTTTAAGAAAATCTACCAAGAAGCGCAGTGAATCCCCACCTGCTGAGCTCCCCAGTTTGAGGCGGAGCACACGCCAAAAGACCACGGGCTCCTGTGCTAGTGCCAGGTAACACATGGGGTTTTCCCGGTTTATGATCAGTTCACTGTCTTCTGTTCCACTCTGATCAAAATCTTTCCTTTTACAAGTTTTCAAAACTTACTGAAATTTCACTTGACATTTATTTGTCCTATGTAAATGAATTCTTCCCCAGTGTTTATATGTTTTTGCTAAGCTTTATTCATGCTAGTTTAAAAAACTTTTTTTAGGGGCGCCTGGGTGGCTCAGTCGGTTAAGTGGCTGACTTCGGCTCAGGTCATGATCTCGCGCTCCGTGAGTTTGAGCCCTGCGTCGGGCTCTGTGCTGACAGCTCAGAGCCTGGGGCCTGTTTCAGATTCTGTGTCTCCCTCTCTCTGATCCTCCCCCGTTCATGCTCTCTCTCTGTCTCAAAAATAAGTAAACGTTTAAAAAAAAAATTAAAAAACAACTTTTTTTAATGTTTATTTTTGAGAGACAGACCGCGTGTGAACGGGGGAGGGGCAGAGAGAGAGGGAGACACAGAATCTGAAGCAGGCTGCAGGCTCTGCACTGTCCGCACAGAGCCTGACGTGGGGCTCGAATCCATGAGCCCTGTGAGATCAAGACCTGAGCCAAACTCAGGCGCATAATCAACTGAGCCACCCAGGCGCCCCTCATGCTATTTTTTGACAACACTCTTAACCATCTGTCTTGTCTTCTGTTGCTACAACATTTTCACAGAGTTATTGCCAGTAGTTGGACTTGAGGCTGTTTTCAGAGTTCCAGTCGTCCAATAAATCTCTAATGAGCATCTTTATGCAGATTTGGGTTATTTTGTAAAGGTAGCTAAATTTCCCGGTAGTGTGATTAATGGATCAAAAGGGATGCCTGTTTTAATGGCTGTACCATTGCCTACTTAGTTTCTGAAAATGTGGGCACCATGGAGTTGAATGGATCAGGGGGAGAGAGACGCTTCACTTTCACATGTAGGACGACACCTACCCCTGGAGGCCGGATGTAGGTTCTGCGTGTGGCTTTTCAGGACTCCAGTCCCCGTTTCCCTCAGTTGCTGGATGGGATCTCATTTTCAGGAAATCCACTACCTTTGTGTGTGACACGGTGCGTTTTGTCACATGCTTTTGTTAACTGATTGAGAATCTGAAGTTAAAGTTAAAAAAAATTTCTTACAGTTGCCTCACATTTTGGGGCGTGGTCAGTTGCTCAGATGCCCTTGCGAAGCTAATTATTCACTCTTTTATATGTAGTTTGTTCTTTCTACGAAGTGTGTCACGAAACAGTGGTGGGGCAGAGGGTTTGAGTGTCCTTTTCCCCTACTCTCCCTCAGGTGAGCTAAAAGGGCTTAGCTCTTGTTTCCGCTCTAAGGTGAGAGACATTGACTGCTCTCAGTGCCGGGTCCAGTGGTGACGTAAGGAAACAGACTTGTTATAGGTCAGAAGAAAAGGACTTGTGCCACTTTAACTCTGTTTTTCCCCTTATCTTCTGCTTCTATCTGGATTATTTAATGTACTGGTTAAAATCTGTGGAGTTAGTGTACCTGTTGGCTTTTGAGGTTTCTTGGCCATAGTTTTCCAAGAACTCTTTTGAGAAAATGTCTCAGTTCCTCAGAGGGTTTGTCTTATTTTGGGCTAGATTTTGAATCCAGTTTTTACCCAAAGTTTATCATCTGAGAGGTAAACTGAATTCGCTGTGGTTGAAAATTAATTTTAGGTTGATGTGAAGTCAGGTAATCTAAGGGTCCCATCTTTGCTGCCTTCTGTTCATGACCACTTTCTTAGAGCATGTCACGTTACTTACAGTTTACGTGCTTATGCTCTACACAAGCAAGCTAGCCACCTGCCTGGAGAGCTCTCCATCTCGAATTTTTTCTGAATTAGTTGAGATGCCTCTTGAATTTAGTGCTTTCATAGCCTGCTACGGGTGTGTCTTCATCTCTGTAGACCAGTGACTCTTTGAGGGCAGCCACCCAAGTGTTCAGCATGGCGTGTGTTACGGGGTTGGTGCAAATTGAATGTTAAATAGATGGATTAATTTGAATCCCACTAAGTGGTAGCTTGGTAAATTGGGTTTGCAGTGAGCTGTTTCCGTGGAAGAGAAGATTGGCTAAGCAAATTCCCGTGTAGGGGGGATTACAGACTCTTCTAGCACTGTCTGGAGATTCAGAGCCTTCATTTCCATGTCACTTACGCCTGCTGCCTTCTTCTTGTTCTTTACTAGCCAGCATCCAATTCCACTGCAGATTGACTTTGGTCTAAAACATTTCCTTAGTGTCTTTCTTCATTTCCTAAGGTACTTTGAAGGCTATATATTTAAACAGTACCAAGTTGTAATAACCTGGAGAAATCTTTTGTTTTTACCTAATTTGCTTACTGATTTCTCTTTTAAAATAGAAAAAATTTTCATCAGTAAAATGTTACTTGCTTTATGAGAGATGATTGATTGACGTTCTGATGCATATTACACTGTTACTTAATCCGAAACCAGTGTCTTCCTCAGTGTCAGCTGTATGTATTTATAAATATTAAATCTTCCTTCCTTCCTTCCTTCCTTCCTTCCTTCCTTCCTTCCTTCCTTCCTTCCTTCCTTC
>NW_024412433.1:9541642-9623134 GCF_014898765.1 Herpailurus yagouaroundi
TTCCTTCCTTCCTTCCTTCCTTCCTTCCTTCCTTCCTTCCTTCCTTCGAACATTTATTCATTTTTGAGAGAGGCAGAGAGAGAGCGAGACACAGAATCGGAAGCAGGCTCCAGGCTCTGATCTGTCAGCACAGGGCCTGATGCGGGGCTCGAACTCGCTGACCACGAGATCATGACCTGAGCTGAAGTCAGACGCTTAACTGACTGAACCACCCAGGCGCCCCTTTAATCCTTATTTTAAAAGATGGAACTCTTGCACATTATTGGGATAGTTATTTTTTGTTGATGATTAAAGTTGTCTGGAACTTAGTGATGGGAATCCCTACCCTCCCCCCACCCCCAGCCCCGACCTTTTTGTCTTCCACTTTCCTTCCCCCTCATTGTCAAGTGTAAAGTCTGTATATTGATCCACTATTTAGCCTGGAAGTAGGGATCTATTTCAAATGGTTGAATTCTCTCAGCAGGAGTCACTTTTCCATTTGGTTGAAGTGTTTAAAAATCATTTTTGTCTGTAAAGATGACCACAGCTCATAGCGACACAAAAGCGTGTATTGTGAATGCGACGTAACTTGGAAGAATTTTAAATATACAAAGTCCTGGTTGTTACCCATAGTGATTTTCTGCAACAATTTTTATGTAAAAAGAAGAAACTGGCTTTGTGCTCCATGCATTGGAGCTTTGTGCTGTGTGGACATTGCTCCTGGTCACTGGTAGTGCCGCCTATGATGGCATCTTTCTGTTGCAGTCGGCGGGGCTCTGGCCTGGGCAAACGAGGAGCAGCTGAAGCTCGTCGACAGGAGAAAATGGCGGACCCTGAAAGCAACCAGGAGACAGTAAATTCTTCAGCTGCACGGACAGACGAAACCCCCCAGGGAGCTGCAGGTAGATTGGCACTTCTAGCCCCGAGATGCGTTTATGTGTCTTACAGATTTATTTAGAGAGCAACTGCTTTGTAGGCGTACCAAATATAATGCAAGAGAGGGGACAGAAATATACTTGATGTTACCATCAAATAAGCTTTTGGTTCTCTTTGGCTTTACTTTATAGGTTTGGGTTTTTTTGATTAGTCGGATTCATTGGTTTTTTGGTTTGTTCGTTTGTTTTTGTTTTAATTCTTTTCCAAATCCAAGTTTGTGATGATTACATTCAAAAGGTTTTTAGGTAAGATAAGTCACTCTCTGTTTAAGATTCTTCACTGTCCATGCGGACATACAGTAGTTGCCCATTGTTTGTGTGAAAATTTGAGTTTATAATCAGAATGTAAGGATGTGGCTTAAATTGCTTCTTCGTATATGTGTAAATTTTGATGTAGAATATGTTGTAGCCTCTAAAAAGTAAGAAGTATTCAGTTTGGAAGGAACTTGAAGAATGCTATTTATGTTTTTATGGGCTTATTTTTATTCTTCTTGATACCTCAGCACAACAAAAATTAGGCTGCCCCCCACCCCTTTCAGCTTTAAATATGTATTGATCACCAATACGAATAAGAGACTAATAATTCAGAGGTTAATTGTGGATGACGGTTGTAAAATGTAGCTTGCTGTGAGCATTTTTCACTAACGGTAAGTACAGATGGAAAAATGTCGCAGTCTATCATTATGAACTTGGGTATGATGAGTCCCTTATGTCCGAATGATACACATGGGCTTAGGTTTAGGTAAGGACTGACTTTAACAGAGCTCTTCCACTTACTGTAACGTTAGTATATGTGCTAGTTCTCTCTCATCCCTGTGGTGGAGCCTGTGTCCTAGTTTGCCAGGAAGCTTCGGGTTTGCCCGCAGCTATTCATGGTTTGTGCTTTTTGTCTCCGCTTTCTGTCCACCTTAACGTTTTTGCCACTGTCTTTCTTGCTTTTGTATGATAAACGGAACCGTGAACTTGAAGCACTTCTTCTGGTAGGAGGGGACTTTTCTCACATGCTTTTCTTCAGACTAGTTTTTCTGAAAGTTTAAATTTGAGGGAAAGTCCAGTCCATTGTAGTACAACTCGTTGAAACTCTTCATGCCACACGGGCTGTGCTTCCCAATGTCTTAGTGTTTATTTCGCATCTGCATATGGAAGTGGGGCAGTTCCCGTGCGGACAACACAAATGGCGCTGCTGAGCGTGGTGTTAAAGTGGACTCGTTACAGGAATTACCGTAGCCAGCGTTTATAAAGTTGTAGGCTGCTGCAGACAGGGTATTGAGAGCTCCATGTATATTCTCTTTTAATATTCAAAACAGTATGCTGAGGTGTGAGTGCTGTTACCCTAATTTTGGAAATGAGGAAAAACTGAGACACATGATAGTTGAGCTTGCCTGGAGGTGTGGGGCTCCCAAATCCAGGTTTTCAAAAATAAGGGTGCATTTATAAAGGCTGTATCATTCTGCTTCCCCCATAGTCACGAGAGTTTGTTTAATCCGTACGGATATAATTGGAGGCCAGAGTGAGGAGGTGGTGTGTAAAACTTTGATCCCTGGCATGTATACCTAAGAGGATAAAACCTTCAAGGGATTAGGTGGGTACGACTGCCCCCCGAAGGCTTGTGTTCATTGTCGTTCTTACTTGGAATCACAGTGTGATCTAGGTGTTTTCCAAGTTTCTGTAAAAGATGCATGTGGCACGCTGACTGGTGTCTGAGCAGCACTAGTTAATTTTATTTTGGAAGCAGGATGCCTTATGGATCCTGCAGGAATACTTTCTCTGCCAGCTCACTACAGTAGTGCTGCGGAAAGAGGCAGATTCCTTATTAGCTTTAAGTCTTCAGTGCAATGTGCTTTAGTTTCTCAGTATGCAAAATTGGAATTCAAGGAAAAATAAAACCCTCTAAGTTAGCGCGGAATATAAATCCATGGTGGTAATGTAGAGCATCTTTCGCGAAGCATCCGTTATCAGGAAGCTCTTAGACAGTTGGTAGAAGACGCCGTTTATTGGAAACATTTATTTTGAAATAATGTTTTTACTCATTTAAGGAGATTGGTTTAATCTCTTCAGTGTTTTTGGTGTGGTTTTTTATCCCCAGTGTTACTTATTTATAGAGATCCCATCTTTCTGATCTATTTTAATGAAATCAGTAAAATAAACTTACTTCTTTTTACATGTGTAGTAAGAAAACGTTGCTTCATCTTGGGCGAACTTGTTCATATCACCCTGACTTTGCCAGTGTTGTTGACTCTTAAGAACATTTGTTGACAACAGTGTGCCTGCTCGGTCACCTTGAAACATAATGTTCTATGGAGCACAACTTCTTGGCTCTTTGTGGAAGAGATGCCAGCTCTTGGAGTTGAAAGTTAAGTGTTCTCCATGCTTGCCCACGAGTTGGGGGGGTCTCGTTTTTGACTTTATCAGAACTGTGTACCTTTTCATAGTGCTGGTGAAGTCTTGCAAATACTAGAGACACCACAGTGAGAAATATTCTTCCTTACACCTGCAAAGCAATCAGATGGCAAGGAAAAATAGCCCATGTCCTGGCACCCGATTTTGCATTGAGAATCTTAATTTCACAAGAAATAAACAGGATCATTTTGTAAAAAGAAAGCAACACAGTTTTTTAAGTTTTTATCTTCCTAATTTTGTTTAGAATCACTAAAAGTTAGATTGCTTCCGTATCACCTGATACCAGGGCCTATAATAAGGCAGAATTACATTACCGACAGTGACTGTTTTGGTTCTCCTCAAAAGTTTTCATTACACTCCAGAAAAACATCTTCCCGTTGCTTCTTGTACTTAGGTATCTGGTGAACCCTTGGAAGTTCCTGTCCAGTAAAATTGAACTCTGTCAGCTTTCTAATATTTTATCACTTCTTTCTGCATAAGAGGCTTTATCAGTTAAAGTGTAAAAACATGGGGTTCTGGGATAAATTTCTTGTGTTCTAATTTAAACAATATTTTTTCTATTGTTTTCATTCAGCTGTGTATTAGAAACTGTCTTTCGAGGTGCTGTGAAGATGGGAGAGATAAGAGTAGATGGGGGAGATAACTGGTGTAAACATCAGCAAAAAAAGATGGACACCTCTTACAATCTGACATCACATTTTCTCTGCTTGATGGTCTTGTTTTTATATTTGTATCAGGAGAGATCTTGTGCATGTTGCCCAAGGAGGTTTGTCGCCTCGACTAAAGAACTTTGTCATTGACTGTTGGTTGATGACACTTCCTTGCCTGCATGACTTGACAGACCCGCTACTCACAGACTGGTTTTCTAACTTTGTGATTCTCACAGGGCACTTTAGTACCTTAATGCTTGATACTTGCCTTCAGTGGGCTGGCGAAGGATCTTTTTTCCTTTGGGTTCAGTGACTGGTTTCTGTTAAAACAGGCCCTCCACTTCCATGAAAAATCAGAATATACTTGCCTCTTCTTATGGTGACCCTCTAATACAGAAACTAAAAAAAACAGCATTACCTTCCCAAGTGAATTTTTGGGGTTTTTTTTTCCTTAAAGGTGTGGTACCAGAATGTACATTAAAAAAATCTACCTCATGGGGCGCCTGAGTGGCTCAGTCCGTTAAGCGTCCGACTTTGGCTCAGGTCATGAGCTTGCGGTCTGTGAGTTCGAGCCCTGCGTTGGGCTCTGTGCTGACCGCTCGGAGCCTGAAGCCTGTTTCAGGGTCTGTGTCTCCCTCTCTCTCTGACCCTCCCCCGTTCATGCTCTGTCTCTCTCTGTCTCAAAAATAAACATTAAAAAAAAATTAAAAAAAAAATCTACCTCATTTGTCAAAGCTTTTTGTTTGCTCTCCACATACTTGGAAAAGTTTAAAAGCAAGCATAAGAGTCACTTTAACAAATGAAGTCATAATTGGGACCTTACTAACAGTATTTGTTGGGGCGCCTGGGTGGCTCAGTCAGTTAAGCGTCCCGACTTCGGCTCAGGCCACGATGTCACAGTTCATGAGTTCGAGCCCCACACCAGGCTCCGTATTGACAGCTCAGAGCCCGGAGCCTGCTTCAGATCTGTGTCTCCTTCTCTCTGCTCCTCTTCTGCTTATACTCTGTCTCTGTCTCTCTCTGTCTCTCTCTCTCTCTCTCTCTCTCAAAAATAAAGAAACATTTAAAAAAATCAAAAAAATATAATAACAGTATTTGTTAACAAGATTTCTGTTGAATATGAAGAAGCAGCTGTACTGGAATAAAAAAATCAGTACTGCAGAATATATTCAGGGGGGCAATAGAATGCAGTACTTGAGAACAGCCTATGAAGAGTCAGACCACTTGTGCTCTCATCTGTGCTCCATCGTTAGCTATCTGACCTCGGGCAAGTGCACTCCAAGTTACAAGGCCTTAGTTTGCTCACATGTGTGAAAAAGCTCACAATACCTGCTTGTATGGTTGTGAGGAAACAGAAACAGCCTGCGTATGGTGAGCATTTTATACATGCCATGTGTAGGTGGCATTAGAGAGTGTCATTACTCTTTTCTTCATCCAAAGTATGCATTTTGTCAAGCTCTGATACACTTTTATATTAGCGTTTCTGGTTCGCCTGTAACTATAAACCATGGGGTTGCTAACCTTTCTGGTGAAGGGCCAGACAGTTGATATTTTAGGCTTTATATCAGCCCTGTTGGAACTACCCAGCTCTGTGGTTGTAGACTGAAAGCAGACACAGGCAACTTGTTAAAGAATGAGTTTGGTTGTGTTTTAATAAAATTTTATTGACGGAATGATGTGCTGGATCAAATTTGGCCCGTGGGCCGCAGTTTGAGAACTCTTGTTCTTAAATCACCCATTTTTTGATGAATTTTCTAAAAATCCCAGTGAAATCATAGAAGATACTTAATGAGGTGTGAAGAAAACTACTAAGAAAATACACAGTTGGTGGCTGGTATGTTAGCATCTTTTCAGAAAAGCTCTGTAAATTCACATGTTATCTCTGTGCTTCTTTTAACAATCAGCAACATTGTTTTGGGCTGACCTGTCGTCATCTGGCAAGTGTGCAGGGCTTAGGGTATTGTGGATAATGCGGTCATAACATGGGTTAATTGTGTAGAAAAACTGCTTAAAGACTCAGTGGACATGGAGAGGAGGAACAGAACAACCGCTGGTTTTACAGGACTATAGTGTTTCATCAGGGCAGGTTCGTAACAGACTCCACCTCTCTGCTTAGACCGAATCATTGTTCAGGTTAGCTTTTTGGGGAGTAGAATCCTTCTAAATCTGAGCTCTTGTTTTTCTGCACTTGTTCTGACATCCTAGCTGTCCTGTCTTTTGTATTTCAGTGCTGGGCTGTTCGTTAATGTGTATCTTCAGTATTTGGTCCTGGAAATAAGCGTGTAATCTGCACATCCTTAAAACGTGTAAGGGATTGTGTCAAGGCTGCAGTCCAGAAATAAGTTAGACTGAAGAAGACACTCATCTACACGGAACATGTCCCCCAAATGTCAGTTTTGCTTTCTGTTCTGTTTGTGACTAATTGCCCAGCCGTTAAATACCACAGTGGTTTTGGCAGTATGAACTTCGCGGACTTTTGGTAGGCGAGTTCAGGACAAGGCGTGAGGAATCTGTCAAAGCCGTGTATGAATGAGATGTAAAGGTTGTAGTTTTATGCTTCTTGAACACTAAGATAGTTGAGCCGTCTTGTTCATAAAAGCTACAGGACGAAATCTAGAAGAACAGTTGAGTGTGCATTGGGCAGACACATTTAATTGCCATGATTCACTATAGTCCGTAAAACTCTTTTTCTTTTTTTAAGATAAACCAGGCATAATAAGTGTGAATATTCCTCTCCTAACCCTCACCTTCTTTTTTCCCTCCCTTTGAAGCTTCTAGTTCTGTTGCAGGGGCTGTGGGCATGACCACCTCTGGGGAGAGTGAATCCGATGATTCCGAGATGGGACGATTACAAGGTAAAGACGGTTAATGAGCTTATAAGAAACAAGAAGCCATTACCAGATGCCGCCTGTTACTTCTGTGCTTTGTTGAAATTAATTCAGATAAGCTCATTTAAACATAATCTAGCAATGCCTATACTTCCCCCCCCCCCCCCCAAAAAAAAAAGCTGCTTATTTAGTGATGATTTGGATTTGGAAGATGATCTGTCTCACTCTTTAGTTTTATTGTTTAAACAAAATCTTATATGTTTATTTTTTATGTTTTTAAATTGTTCTTTATTATGTTTGCTTGTGTAGCTGGTAATAAATTAAGAAAGATCTTGAAAAGGGGATAGTTGAGTATATTGCTGCATGGTGCCTGGTAACATAATACATCCAGTGGGGTGCTTTTTGTGTTCTTTTGTGTTCTTGGTCAGCATTTAAAAATGAATGCAAAGTGTATACATAAACACCAGGTATTTTAATGTTGTGCTTTTGAAGAAGCAACCTTATATTATGTATACACTCTCTACAGGTGGATGGGTATGTATTTTTATTGTCTTCAGATAGTTGGTTTATATGCTAGAACCCCAGTGTGAGGCTTATAAGAAACATTATTTATAAATCACTTTCAGATCGCTTTTAAGTTCCTAAAGTAACTTTTACAGCAGTCTCTTTTTGACTAGAGGTCTTGTGAGCCCATTTTTTCTCTTTACGGACATTATAAAAATAATTTTTCATGTTTTTAGAGGATCTCATGACCAGTGTTTGATTGGTAGATAATATTACAGGGAAAACAACACAAGGGTACTTAATCTATAATTTCTTCAAAATAAATATGTACTCTGGGTTTTTCTTGGATCATTTGAGACAGTCCCCTCTGGCACTAATATTTAATACCTCCATAAAACCTTAAGATGCCGTGGAGAGGCACATGGGTGTTGTAACTTATATATTAATATTTAAGAATGATCTTGAAAGTTTAAGATACTTTCTCTTAAAGTTAGAAATGGGAAGTAACATTGTCTAAATCCGTTATGTGAGATGAATCAGTTGCTTGAAATTTTTAGGTAAGATCAACTGCATTCATAATTCAATTATTCCTCCCGCCTTTCTTTTTTCTTTAGCTTTGTTAGAGGCCAGGGGTCTTCCCCCTCATCTGTTTGGCCCTCTTGGTCCTCGGATGTCACAGCTTTTCCATAGAACAATTGGAAGCGGAGCTAGTAAGTGAATACTTTTGAATTTGCCCTCCCCCTCCAAAACCTTCAATAAATAGTTGAGTGCTGTTTTTACTGTTTATGTATTGATGTAAAGAGGCTTTCATGGAAGGAGCTTTTCACGAATATTAACCTATTTTTAAAAATAGGGTTGTGCGCATTCTTGCCTTTAAATACATCAACTCGAAGTTCTTCTGTACTTTTATTTTTTGTCAGAGAGAGACACGCACACACAAGTGTGAGCGGGGGAGGGGCAGAGAGAGGGAGATACAGAATCAGAAGCAGGCTCCAGGCTCTTGAGCTGTCAGCACAGAGCCCGACGTGGGGCTTGAACCCGCAAACCGTGAGATCATGACCTGAGCTGATGTTGGACGCTTAACTGACTGAGCCACCCAGGCGCCCCTTGTACTTTTATTTTCGATTACTGAATTGGAATCATTAGAAAACCATCCAGAGTTTATGGCAAGATTGGATCTTTGTTTAACTCTAGGATAGTAAAGAATCTCAAATGATTGCATTGATTATATTATAGCATCTGATTGCATGATTTGCATATGTTTGAATCTTGAATTTTTTTGTGGCATAATAAAATTTAATCCATGAGACAGTCAGTCGTAGAGCTGAGCCTTAGAGAAAAGATTTCTCAGCAGAATTATGAGTCGCTCGACTCATTTAATCAAATTAACATATTATAATCCAGAGATCTTGTCATATATGGTAGACAAAACAGTGACTCTTGAAGTGGCAGTTTGTAACAAGAATAACTTTTGCATAATTACAAATCCAGTTAAATTCTTTTGGTATAGCATACTATCTTTAGCTTTCTTAAACAAAATTTGCATTTAAGCATTTTTTAATAATTCCATTGATAATGTTTTCCATAGAATCAGCAGGCTATTTTTAGACTTGTCTTGATTAACTTTAAAATTTCTGAAGTGTAGGGGCGCCTGGGTGGCGCAGTCGGTTGAGCATCCGACTTCATCCAGGTCACGATCTCGCGGTCCGTGGGTTCGAGCCCCGTGTCGGGCTCTGGGCTGATGGCTCAGAGCCTGGAGCCTGTTTCCGATTCTGTGTCTCCCTCTCTCTCTGCCCCTCCCCCGTTCATGCTCTGTCTCTCTCTGTCCCACAAATAAATAAAAACGTTGAAAAAAAAAAAATTTAAAATTTCTGAAGTGTTAACTGAGACCTATTAACTCTGACCTTACTAATATGTGCTCATAGAATTTTCCATCAAGTATTCTAAGGTGTTTTTTGTTTTTTAAACCTGATGCACTGTGCGGACATATGCTCACATGTGTGTATTTATACTTAAGTCCTTTTCAAGTTTCTGGCCTTAGCATTTGACAGGAAATTTAAGAAGCAGCTGGTATTTGGGTTTGGTGTGGTTTTGCTTTTGCTGCCCTGACACTCAGCTCTCAGATAATGTGCCCTTTTGCAAAGTTCTCACGAACTTCTGAGTGAGGATTTTGATTTAGTGTCATTTATAAGGTACTGGGATTGTCCTGAATCATAAACAGGATAATATACAGAGTTTTTCCCATATGGAGCTTCCATGCTAGAGGGTGACCCTGACAATGAGGAAGACAGCTGTCCTATAGAAAAATTTCAGATAGCATCAGTGCAGTGAAGGAAAACAGAACAAAACAAGGATGTAAGTCAGCTGGTGAGAGGATATCAGTAGGCTGGTTAGAGAAACCTTCTCTGAGGCAGGGTGAGTTTGTGGATCCTTAAGTGAGGAAGCCAGCCCCACACGGGTCTGAGGGGAGATGAAGCGCGCCACCAGAGGTGGGAATTAGCTTGGCATGTTGGAGACATAGCAGGAGGGGCCTGCGGAACGAGTTAAGCTGTAAAAGATGAAATCTATGAGGGGTAGATACTTGATAGGTCAGGTAGGGCTTGGCAGGCCTTGGGCCAGTGTGGGGTTTAACCCAGTACGTGTACTTAGGAACCACTGAAGGCCTTAGGAAAGGGGAAGGACATATTTATTACAGAAATGATCAAATACACCCCAAAGTTGAGGGTATAGTAGTAGACTAACCTCCATGAACCATGAACCCATCAACAATTATCAGTCCACAGCAACTGTTGTTTCAGTTACATCCTCAACCTTTCTCTCAAATCCTTTTTCAGGCAGTCCTAGGCACCATTTCATTTGCATGTCATTGAATTTGTAACTATAAGGACAAAAGTTTTTAGACCGTGTTGTGGTCCTGTGAAGAGGAATCCTTACTTTTATTAAATGCCTGTTTAGAGTGCAAATGCTCTAGGCCTCTCAGAAATCCAGTTAAAATTTTTGTTTGAATCAGGACCAAAATGTGGTCTGTACATTGCCATCAGTTAGTGTGTTTAAGTTCTTCTTCTTTGTCTTCTTTTTTTTTTTTTCTCTTGAGAGAAATTTGATTCATTTATTTTGCCACTTCATTTATTTCTTAGAGAAGGCTAGGAAGAAAACATGTTGCAGGGCTGCCTGAGCGTATTAACAGTAAAGTATCTCAAACCCATATTAAGGGTTGACCATTGCATATGAAATTAATGTGGGCCATAGATTAGAACCAGAGTAGAAAGAAGTGTTGTCCCCCCAGGCCTGTGACCCAGCTTCAGCACTGCCTACTTTGTCTTTACCCTTGCCCACATTCCCTTCTCCCACATTGTTTGAAATGAATCCCAGACATTATATAATATTACCTATAAACATTTTATCATGTAGCTCAAGGTAATGCCCCTTAAAACACACATACACACCCCCAGATTATCGTTATCATACCCAAAAAATTAAACTAGTGATTCCTTTAATAATTACCGTCTGATGGGTGTCAAGTTTCCATCTGTTGAATATCATCAATGTGTTTCTCTATAAACTGGCAGTTGGATCCAGAGGATTTTTCAGATTCAAGTTTGATTCTTTCTTTAGTCCCTTGGTGGGGAAAGACTGCTGAAGTGGTAGTGGGTTCTAATACAGGAGGTACCTTAAAGTCTGATTGTCTCTTCTGCCATCAAAACTCAGTGTCTAGATGACAGGGAGTATAAAATGATGGTACCTCACATCTGATGACCAGACTTCATTTTTTAGAAGTAAAAGAGGTGATTTTTAAGTAGAAATCTATTAAGAGTATCTCCCTTCTATTCTGCTACACAGAAGAGTAACAGGAAAAGTGGTTTTCTCGCCTTTATTTACCAGTTTGGAAAGTAGTTGGTTTTTGCTTCCTCCAAAGTGCCATTGTGGTTTTAAATATCACTGTCAAGTGCAGACATGTTTTTAGACATTTCTGTGATTTTTACTGATTAAATTGTCACATTGGGCAATGGGATCTTTTTTAGGTTGGCTTCTGAATCTTTTTGATTTGATCCCAGTAGTTTTTGTTAATTTCCTTCCTCTCTGATATGTCAGGCACCGCCCCCACCCCAAATATCTGAAATTAGGGATTTTTTCAGAACACCCTGGTTTCTTTTACATGAAATAGTATTTAGAGCCCATTGCCTAGAGTCTAGGTATATTCGTTTATACCTGGGTGATCTTTGTTATTGGATGCTTGTAATGAACAAACCTAGAAAATAATTGTATTTTATCTTTTAAAATAAAAATAAGGAGTTCCTACTTTTTTTTTTTTTTAATTTTTTTTTTCAACGTTTATTTATTTTTGGGACAGAGAGAGACAGAGCATGAACGGGGGAGGGGCAGAGAGAGAGAGGAAGACAAAGAATCTGAAACAGGCTCCAGGCTCTGAGCCATCAGCCCAGAGCCTGACGCGGGGCTCGAACTCACGGACCGCGAGATCGTGACCTGGCTGAAGTCGGACGCTTAACCGACTGCGCCACCCAGGCACCCCAAGGAGTTCCTACTTTTAATGCCAATTCAAATTTTAGGGCTGCAAGATTTTTATTTACCTTTATCGTGTACCTCCCATGCCACAAATTCCAGTTCCCAGTGATAATATCATAGTCCTCTGTTTACTTTCTCCTACAGTACAAACTTCAGTGTAACACCAAAAGTAATATGAATGAGAATGTTTTAATTTTTGAACGGTTTTTCTTATGGTGTTTGTTGGGACTCACTTTGTGGTCAGATTTTTGGATTTCAAAGTAATTTGAAATGATTGCTTCTATATTCAGGCTGCCACATTGGTTTGGTTCATTTGCTTTGTGTTGCTTTTAACTCTTAGAGATTGCTTTTAAGTTTTAACTTCAATTTTATACTTATGGGATGTTCACATGCTTTAAAAAGTCAAATTATTAATAAATAAGGTGTGTTTAGAGACGTCTTATCATCTTTTGCGATTCCCTTTGCCTTGCTTCCTCCTCCCACACAAATAACCTTTGTTAATTTTATGGCTTGTCCTTCTGTTATTTACTTTAGAAAACAAAAACAAATTCATATTATCTATTCCACACACGCGCTGCCTTTTTAAGATAAGAGTAGTAAACTTTATACGCTTTATGTTGCTCTTAACAATATTTTGGGGTTCACTTTCTATAGCTGCTGCATAGTGCTCCGCCGTGGGGCTGAAGTTTATTTAGCATGTCCTCTGTTGGACATTCAGGTCATTTCCAGTCTTCCTTGTATTGCAGTAGTAAAACACAGCTTTTGTATTTTTTCCTGCGTCATCTTTAGGATAGATTATTGTAAATCAGCCTTTTTTGAAGTTGTATCTTTTTGTATTTCTTTAACAAACAACGTGGTGTCATTTTTTTTTTTTTTCTTCTAACCCTTTAGTTATATATCCTTGTAGACCTCGGTTAGTGGTTCCTGTAGAGGTGTTAATGCGTGTCCTTGGTTTATTATAGCCAACCTTATATTAATACTTTACCACATCCCAGACAATGTAAGGAGTACAACATCTTTGCTCTTTTTACCTCCTGCCATCCTCTATGCTGTTGTTTTAATTTGTTATGCTTATACGTGTGTTAGTAAACACAGTAAGACCTAATTTTTGTTGTAGATCATCCATATTCCTTTGTCCACATACATTTTCAGTGCTCTTAATTCCCTCCTACAGTTCCTCTCTTCTAATCAGAATAGTTTCCCTTCAGCCTGAAGAACTTTTTTTGATGTGGTGAATGACTGCTAGTAATGATTTTTCTCTGCTTTTGAGAAATCCTTGATTTGCCTTAATTTTGAAAATATATTTTCCCCAGCTATAAAATTCTCATTTAGCACTTTGTAATGTCTTCTGGTTTCCATAGTTGCTATTTAAAAGTCTTACTGGTGCCCTTTCGAGGCAATGTCTTTTTTCTTCTGGCTTTTAAGATTTGTTTTTTTCAAATTAGCATTAATTCTTAATAGTTTGTATTCAGCCTAGTGACTTATTTTTAATTTGCTTAGGTTTGACTGAGCATTTGAGGCTGTGAGTTTGATACCTTTCATCAGTTTGGAAAATTCTTGGCCATTATCTCATAAAATAACTGCTTCTCTTATCTCATGATCTCTTCATATATTCCTCTTTCTTTCCTTCTGGGAGTATCAAGATCATACATGTTCAGACTTTGGGCTTCATGCAGCATGTTTCTCTGGCTCTATTTTACTTTATTATTTTTTTTTCCCTTTTGTCCAGTTTGAAAACTTTCTATCGATCAGTTTTCAGATTTCACTAATTCTTTTTTCTGCTGAAATCTTTAATCTTTTGGTAAACCCACCAATGAGTTTTTAATTTCAGATACTTTCCACTTCTGGACAGATAACTTGATTTTGTTTTGTAGATTCTGGTTTTCTATTAAATGCTTTACATTCTTATTCATGTTGTCCATCTTTGGTTATATTTGCAGTTTTGGTTATGTGTGTCATAAAATACTTTTCAAATTAGGGGCACCTGGGTGGCTCATCAGTTAAGGGTCCAACAGCAGCTCAGGTCATGATCTCACAGTTCGTGAGTTCAAGCCTCATGTCATACTCTGTGCCGACAGCTCAGAGCGTGGAGCCTGCTTCAGATTCTGTGTCTCCCTTTCTCTGTTCTCCCCCGCTCATACTCTGTCTCTCTTTCTCAGAAATGAATTTAAAACATTAAAAAAGTTTTAAAAAAAAAAACTTTTCAAATTCTAATGATGTTGGTCTGTTTCCATTTTTTTCTCTCTTGATTATCTCTTGATTATTCCTGCCTCTTCATGTGTCTAGTAGTTATTTATGTGCTAGACGTTTTGTATAGAAGAACTGGAGAGACCCCAAGTGAGGTTTTCTACTGTAAAGGTTTCCCCTTTTCTGTATTTAAATATTAAGGGTCAGATGCTAATCAGTTTGTTCCCTTCAGGGCATTAGCTTGTTTTGACTAGAATTGCAATTTTTGTATGACTCGTTACACCTCTGGCTCATCCCTGTTTGTATGTTGTGACCCTCCCATGGTGTTGATTGAGAACCTTGCAGGTCTCTGTCGACTGAGACTTCATTCATTATGCAATTTGGAAATATTGTAGATGTCTTGGGGGGTAGGGCCTACTGACTGTACATATTTGAAGCAGGCCTCCTCCCTCTGTCTTCTGGAGCACCATGAGAATGCACGAGGTTTTGTTCTGCCTTACCAAAACTTCTGATTCATCCCTAGCCCTCTTCACAGCTCTAGAACTGAGCACATGTCCGGTGGGACCAATGCAGTTGGAAACATCAGCTTCCTGTGACTCCCAGCAGTACTATGGGTTCTCTCCAGCCATATCAGCAGTTGGCAAACTGCTGCCTAGTGGCCAAATTCAGCCTCCTGCTTGGTTTTATAGAGTCTGCGAACTAATAAAAATGATGTTTATATTTTTAAATGCTGAAAAACTTTCAAAAGTAATATCTTCTGACACTTGAAAATTCAATGAAAATCAAATTCTAGTGTACGTCAAGTTTTATTGGAATACAGACAGCCATGCTTATCTGTTTACGTATTGTCTGTTTTTGCCTTTGTGCTCGGGTTGAATAGTTGCAGCAGAGACCCTATGGCTTCTAAAGCCGAAAATATTAATATCTGGCTCTTTATAAAAAATGTTTGCCGGGGCGCCTGGGTGGCGCAGTCGGCTAAGCGTCCGACTTCAGCCAGGTCACGATCTCGCGGTCCGTGAGTTCGAGCCCCACGTCAGGCTCTGGGCTGATGGCTCAGAGCCTGGAGCCTATTTCTAATTCTGTGTCTTCCTCTCTCTCTGCCCCTCCCCCGTTCATGCTCTGTCTCTCTCTGTCCCAAAAATAAATAAACGTTCAAAAAAAGAAAATTAAAAAAAAAAAAAAAATGTTTGCCTACCAACCCTGATCTGTGATGGTGGTTCTTAAAGTGTGCGTCTGTGGATTGCTGGCTGTTCCTGAAACCCTAGCGTTGAATCCATAGGCCAGAACTCTAGTAATAAGTGCTGAGGTTTTGCCTCTTCTACTTTGTTTCACGTTTGAATTTTGTTGATGTTGATGGTGCAAAAGCTGTGGTAGGTAAAAGTGTTGGTGCTTGATTGAAAGAATCAAAGCAGTGGCTCCAAACTGCACGAACAGTCACTGTAGTTTTCAATACCATAGGCTCCTAGTAAAATAACTCAATTTTTTTACATGAGGATGCCCTTGCTAAGCAAAGTTATTAACTGTATTGTCTTTACCAGTAAGTACATGTCTTTTTAATAGTCTTTGTGAAAACTGGGGCCCGTGTTCTCCACATTCTTCATCTCAAACAGTGTTGCCACAGATTGACAGTAGATGCAGAGGTGGTCATACCGCTGGTTTTGTTGTTGTTGCTAGTTTTTTTTTGTTTTGTTCTTTTTGTAATCTTGACCTTTAAATGATTTGCAACAGAAAACGTAGTCATCTCTGAATTTTTTTGTTTTAGAAAGTATGCTGGTTTTCACACAAATTTTGTTTATATTAATGTGTAATGATTTAACAAATAGTTAAAAATTTTCTCTTTTAATTCCAAACACATTTATAAATATCAGCAGATATAAACCACATAAACAAGAGTGCTTTGGGGCTCTTCAGCAATTTTTAAGAGTACAAAGAGGTTCTAAAACCAAAATTGATCAGAGCATAAACGATAGTTTGGCTTTTTATTGTCATTTTTGGTTTGGTTTAGGGTCTTTTTAGGAACATCCTAAAGGTTCAGTGGTTATTGTTGATGATTTTGATCATGCTAACGTCATCTACGTCCTAGACATCCAGTGTTGATAAGACATCTGTGTTGATAAGGCATCCAGTGGCATGTGTCAGTTTTTCCTATTTTAGGTGGTTGTGCTATTAGTGTGTACTTTTATGAGCTGTTTCATCCTTGAAAAGCAAATCTAGAAGCCACCGAGGATTCTTTCGTTTTCATTAGTTTACTTTCCATTCATTTGTTTGGCCTTTCACATTTCAACTCAGAAACGAAACGATTAGCCTGCTCTAACTGGAACTGACGTTATTTGGAAAAGTTTAAAGATGGCAAGCCATATGAATTTGACTTTCTTGCGGTCTGTTGTTGGATTGACTCTTAGTTATGTTAAAGTTATGTAGGCAGTAATAGTTGTCCAGTTCACTAGCCACAGTCTTACACGATAGAGAAAAATAAATCTTTCAAGGATCACCATGTGTCCCTTTGAAAGGCTGTGCCATCCAGGAAGATCACTGTAACTTAATTCAATTTTAAAGAAACTTTGGTTTTCATGTGAATTCCACATTCATTGGACAGTTTCCAAATGTGTGCCATTTCTAAGCCATTTCATTAATAATACAGGAGTGGAAAAAATCCATACGCAAACAACTTGAAAAGGTATAGGAAGAGAAGGGGCCTGAAGTAGCATCAGTTATAATTTAGTTAGCATTAATCGAGTTAACCATGCTCACAAGTAGGAAGATGTTCGTGAAAATTTGAAACACACTTTATTTTTGAGTATGTTATCCAGGTCACTGACAAGTCTTTCTCTGTGGTGGCTGAATCTTAGTGTTTTTCAGTTGTTTGGGCAATGGATTTGAGCCTTAAAAGTGAAAGTACTCTCTCGCACTCTGATGGCAGCATCTGCACTGGGAATGAGAGGAGGTGAAAAACCCAGTCTTTTCCTGTTTTTAGAACTACTTCATTCTCTGCAATCTCTTTCCTTAGATGCATTGCTCCGTTTGTCTTTATTTTCTTGCCCTCTGTTAACCTGGATTCCATTTATGCTGACCAGGTCTTTGGAGGTATGCGGCATTTCCTTTTAAGACAGGACATTGCACGGGCACCTGGGTGGCTCCCTCGGTTAAGCGTCTGGCTCTTGATTCTGGCTCAGGTCATGATCTCGGGGTTTGTGGGATCAAGGCCCACGTCAGGCCTTGCTGCGCTGACAGCACGGAGTCGGCTTGGGATCTCTCTCTCTCCTTCTCTCTGCCCCTCCCCTGCTCGCTCGCTCACTCACTCTCTCTCTAAAAATAAATAAATAAACTTAACAGGTTTTATAAAAAAATACATGTTAAAAGTAACAATTTATATTCATCTCACAGATACCATTTTTTTGTTTCAGCTAGTAAGAGCCAGTCAGCTTGTCTGATTTTAAAAGGAAAATTAAAAGACAAAAATCTGTAAATACCGTGAGATCACTTTAAGGTAGACTAAATCCAACTCCTTTAATTCTGCCTTGAAGTATCAGCACCCTGTGTTAGCGCTGGAATAGATCCAGCCTTTCATGGGGATCCAAAGAAGACAAGCAGCCAGCTACCACGTAGAGTCCCACCTTATACCTAGGAACCGTTTCCTTGCATGTTTGAAAATGACGATTTTCTTTCCTGTGAAGGCTCTAAGGCCCAGCAGCTTCTGCAAGGACTGCAGGCGAGTGATGAAAGCCAGCAACTCCAGGCGGTTATCGAAATGTGTCAGTTATTGGTCATGGGAAATGAAGAGACGCTGGGAGGGTTTCCCGTCAAGAGTGTCGTTCCTGCTTTGGTAAGAGACTTCCCCCCTCTTTCTACCTTAGTTGTTCTCTGGATGCTACCGTGAAAGCATGATTAGTGTCATCGTGAATTTTAAAATACGGTAGAACTAAGAGCGGATTGTGGCTTCATGCTTAGAGATCTCGTGACTGATTATAATAATGAATCAGTACATCTGCTAAACTACTTCTTTGTAAGTAGTTACCCATCTTTGATACGTAAATGACTGGTCTTCAATTTCCAGTTGTTTGTCCCATCGGGTAGGACCTAGACTTACTGCGCCAAAATTGACACGCTTTCTCTTTTAAACTGGTGATACATACGCAGTACTAAACGGCTCGCTTGTGGGCTGGCTTTGTGGGTCACAAAGGTTTCATGTTTGATAATTGTATGCAATGGCAGAGCATTCAAGCCAGAATACCACGTGAATCCTTCCAGGTTAGGTGTTACGTTAAGCAAAAATCAAAGAAACAAAACAAAAAAATCTTCTGGTGACTTTTCAACACGGTTGTGAGTTGATGTTTAAAATTTTATTAACATCTTAATCGCTTAAGCTTTTTAATGGAAAACAACAGGAAGAGAAATTGCCGCTACTAAATATGTGCCCCTGAGTCTTAAATAGTGGCTTGGTAGTTTTCTGAGTTCAAGATGAGAACACTTGGCTATAATTGAAAATAAAAATTTAAGTCGACTAAAAGACTAACATAAACATCATGAACACACTCAGCATATTTTACCTTGGACGTTAAAAATAAGTATCATGTTAAGTCTTGTTGACGGAAATTTGGTTGATATGGGATCGCCCCATTTGATCACATTATCAGATCGTGGGGGCAGTTGAATGAGCTCATTGAAACACAGGGTGACATGGTCTTTGTTTTGTCTGTTCTTGTTGGGTGGCTCTGCTCTGGCAGGGGTGATAAAGGATGGGCCGGTTTCTTTACCTTCTGCCACGCAGACCTCTGGGTAATGGACACTAGCATTTAAATATTACCAGTGCCATTCTGTTGAAGGCTGGAATGTTGGTTTCTGAATGTGTAATGAAAGCAGTATTTATTTTTCTGTCTTTACATTTTGCCTCTGTTAATATTCACACTCACCCCACTCATTTCCCCGCTCGTTACAAAATAACCACAAAGAGCTAGGTTTATCTTATGTTACCTAAAAAGCAGTTTTTATTAGTCGGGTAAAGAGGCTATTAAATCTAGGCACAGATGTTGGCACATAATGTAATTTACTTAATTTCTTAGTTGTTGATTAGATTTGAGTGCTCAGTAGGCCTGCACAAGTCAGCTCTTGCTATTAATACTGACTGCTGTTAATGAATTGGCCAGATTTATCTTGTATCATAATTGAATATTGTGATTATATATCCATCCGTCACCATTCACTTGTGTGACTGTAGTCATTTTTGGTGATGAGGAATCTATAGCAGTTTTTCCCAAACATGGTCTGTAAGGTTCATTCTACCTTAAGAATTGAAGAACTTGTTTCTTTTCTTGTTAACGTTAACAACCCCTTTCAGTTTACAGTGGGTGTTTTAGATGCCTGATTGTGGATGGTTTTGAGTGCCACTGAACCCCAAAATGGGGCATGTGTGTATGTGTTTGTGTGTTTTAACAAAAAGTTATCAGGTCCTTTAGTATGTGTGTATACCTTACCCAGCATAATTCAAAGCTGAGAAGGCACTCCTATGAAATGAATATTGTGTTAGAATATCTCACGTCCATTATTAAATAATTTAATTGAAAAGGTACTTTATAGCTTAAATTCTACGCATTAAAATTTTTCCATTTAGAACTAGAAGACCGTGACAGATTGCTTCCCCAAATAGGAAATTTCTTTGGTAGCTTTGGCTGCTTCAGGAGGATAGACAATTTACATATATACATATATACTTCTGTATAGGGGTATTCCCACCTTTGAAAAACATGGCTGAAATTTGCTTAAGGACGTTTCCACAAGAGAAAGTAAATAAAATATTTAGATTCTCTCCTGTATTTGTAGAATAATTACATTAACTTGGGTTTTAATTAGTGCATAATTTGTTTCTGATGTGATCAATTTTGTGTTTAGATTCTATACTGCTGTGCATATTACAGCTGAGTTAAATGGTGTTTGGTTCAACTTGTAGAGAAGCTTATTTACAAGAGATGAAGCATTGGCCTTGACTCTGTACTGACAGCTGTTCACAAACATCAGTGCATTGTTTGTTTATGTATTAAGTATTTATTGATGCCTGGGATTCTGAAGGGGGGCTGGAGGTAACGAGAGTAGTTGGTTATAGGTGACAAGAAAGCTTTCTTTTTGACCTGGATCATGAAAGGGGATGATCATCTAGCAGAGTTCCGAAGTGAGCTCTATAGTCTGTGAGTCATGCCATCCTTAATATAAATCATTTCTTGTGTGTGTGCTAGGTTTTATCTTGATGTTATTTTTGTATGATAAAAGTCTTGAACAATACTTTACATTTCCGTTGACATAGAGGAAGAAACCGTTCTTCTAGGGCTTTCCTCTAAGAATATAGATAGCTTCTAACACTTTGTTATCTTTTTTAACAGATAACATTACTGCAGATGGAACATAATTTCGATATTGTAAGTATATGGTATATTTTGAATATCCCAAATTTAAATGTTGGGTTCTCATGGAGTAAAAGTGCCTTCTTGTTTTCCAGATGAACCATGCTTGTCGAGCCTTAACATACATGATGGAAGCACTTCCTCGGTCATCTGCTGTTGTCGTAGATGCAATTCCCGTCTTCTTAGAAAAGGTAATCCTGCTTTTGCTCAGCTCGTTCGGTAGCAGGTGTAGGGGAATCCAGTCGAGGACTCTTGACTTCTAAATTCTAAAGTGGTACATCACATTGTAAGGCCACCTTAAAGGACATTTTTTTTAGTGTCTATTTTCTAGTCAAAGTATATTTTTTAGCCAAGATTCCAGAAAAATATTTTATGTTTAGCAGACCAGTAGTTTAAAGTTGATGCTAATAAAGCATTTCATAGAATCATTTCAGCTTTATAATTTTTAATGGAAGCAGTTTACCACATTACTATAAAATCTTTCAGAGAAGAACTTCAAGCACTTAATTAAAATCTCATTCTAGAAAATATCCCAATGAGGTTGATAGCTATTTATACCCTCATTTTACAGCTGAGAAGGCTGAGACAGACAAAGTGCCTTGTTCAAGGTCATAAAGTGAGTCAGTGGAGAAAGGAAATTTTTTCATGTGGCCTGTGGTAGGTTGTGTTTTTGGTCTGTTTTAAGGGCCTCTTTCTTTTTTAATGCATAATAAAATTTGCATTGTCTGATAACCTTGGAATAGGATATAAAGCGTAAAAGCTAACTTTTAAAATTTGTTACATAAAACCACCCATTTATTGTAAATCTGAAGATTTCAAGTCCTTTCATTGGGTTCAGCGTACTCTCTATGGAAAACCTATTTTTCTGTGTCCTAAAACAGAGCAAGGTAGTCGGAAGGAAACCATAGTGACTGTATGTTATATAGCTTAAGCTCGTAAATCACTGGTTTTCTATGGTGGGTTTCATGTCAGAGGCAGTATACAGATTGATGGAAATTAGAGAAAATAACTGTTTATTCGTGTAGAAGATAAGCGACTAGACAAGAGCTTGAATGATGGGCTTAAGTTACCTATTTTTATGTTCCCAGCTGCAGGTTATTCAGTGTATTGATGTGGCAGAGCAGGCCTTGACCGCCTTGGAGATGTTATCACGCAGACACAGTAAAGCCATTCTACAGGCGGTAGGTGTTGCCACCCAAGGACTGTATTTCGTTTCAAGGGGGATCTTAGATCCACATTTGTCCTAGCTCCTAGATTGCAATCTCTGTAAGGTACGCATGATGTTTCCAAAGTGATGTGTTAGACTTCTTAGTAGTTTTGTTTGTTTGTTTGTTTAGTTGCTGTTAGAGGGCATTTCTTCACTTGAATGGTTTCCTGTGTTTTAGGGTGGTTTGGCGGACTGCTTGCTGTATCTAGAGTTCTTCAGCATAAATGCCCAAAGAAATGCACTAGCGATCGCCGCCAATTGCTGCCAGAGTATCACGCCGGATGAATTTCATTTTGTGGCAGATTCCCTCCCGTTGCTCACCCAAAGGCTAACCCATCAGGTAAAACATGAATCTGTTTTGTGTGTCATAACAAGTTTTTACTATGTCTTTTAAAATGCCACTTTTATCTAGGGCTTTCACTCTTCCAACTGGATAGATAAATTGGAAATACTCTGATCCATGTTTCTTTCCTCTGTGCTTTCCAGTCACGTACCACATTAGGTTGTGTTATACAATTTGGTGGACTTACCCAAATGACCAGCATTTCATATGCTTGATGTCTTCAGGTATTTTGACTTTAAGGGATGGAATGGTTATTTCAGCAAACATTGAGTGTTTCTTGTGTGATAAAATCAGAGTTTCCTTTCGGAACGATCATCTCGCCTGTAAGGCATTGGGTTAGTCAGGAAAGACTAGGAAGTTATGGGCTCAGATCGGAGGTGAGAAGAGACTGTGTCCCAAATAGAAATGAACTGGAAAAAAAAATGCAGACTGTGGCTGTCTGAGGTTGGGGAAGAGCAGGAGCCATTATTTGGGAGATGGAAGTGGTGGGCCTGGTGCTGGAGGATGAGAAGCAGGAGACCCTGGTGTGGAGGACCATGAGTTAAGCTTCATTGTGGGGAAATCAAAAAAAATTTTTTTTAATGCAAATCAATTTTTTTTTTAATTCTTTTTAATGTTTGTTTATTTTTGACAGAGAGAGACAGAGCATGAGCAGGGGAGGGGCAGAGAGAGGGCGAGACACAGAATCTGAAGCAGGCTCCAGGCTCTGAGCTGTCAGCACAGAGCCCGACTAAGGGCACGAACCCACAGACCACGAGACCATGACCTGAGCCGAAGTCGGACGCTCAACCGACTGAGCCACCCAGGCGCCCCTGCAAACCAATTTTTTTAAAGTGTTGTTGCTAAAATGATTTTGGAAATGTGACTTTTAAGTCACCTTTACAAAATATGTTTAAAATCTTTTTGGGAAAATTAGGTAGAGAATATGCTAAATAAGGGCTTTATATAAGATAGATAAAATAATGATTGAGTCACTCTGAGATGTTTTGCTTCTAAGATGATCAAGACACAAATCGGGCCATTCGTTGTTTCTTTAATGTTAAAACTTAGGCTGAGATGGCCTGTGCTTATCAGGGATAGAAGTATATTCTTGGGTTGGCTGTGATTTCAGTACCTTACTTTGGAAATAAAGTGTGAGAATCAGAGAAGTTTAATAGTTGGTCTCTGTTATTTGTAGCACTCTGTCTAGACTGAAGTACTGATGGTGAGGGCATAGGGCTTCTATAACACCAGAGTTATTCTTTTATAGAAGCACGTCTGGTTTTCATATCTGAAGCCCCTTTATCGATAGGAAGAAAAAGTAGCAGTATCAAAACACTTGTTTAGCTGCTAAGTTATTCTTCCCATTCTAATAAGGACATTTCATATGTTTTCTGAATGAGGCCACTGCACTAGTTTTTCTAGATTATTTTCATAGTGAATACAACAGATCTACACCTGGTTTCGCACATCATCAGTAAACCTCTGGTTCATGCTTGTATACTGAACTGTTTCCAACTTTTTAGTGTATATGTTTTAAACCTTTCTATGGGGAATGCTTTTTTAGAGTGGTATCTTTATTATAATTTGTGTTTAGGTATTAAGTTAGCAGAAGCACAAAAGTTGTTCCTTCCTTTCTATATATTTTCTCTTACCTCTTGGGGCCTTAACGGAGGAGAGAAGCTCTCTCCGTGTGATTCTCTTTGCTTTGAAATCATGGTGTTACTGATTGTACCTTGCTTATTATAAAGGCTCATTGGGTTTTCAGAGCCCATCTAATTGGGCTGGCCTTGAAGAATTTGGGGATAGGAAGAAAATTAGGTAATAATATGAGATAGTTTTCTATTAACAAACTTTTTTCTTTTATTAAAAAAATAGGACAAAAAGTCGGTTGAAAGCACTTGCCTTTGTTTTGCACGTCTGGTGGACAACTTCCAACATGAGGAGGTGAGCATGTAGTCTTTGGTGGTATTTTTGTGAAAAGGTTAAATTGCTGAATCACAATATAATAGTATCTTTTTTCCTTCTGTTTGTGAAGAATTTACTCCAGCAGGTTGCCTCCAAAGATCTGCTTACAAATGTTCAACAGCTACTGGTAGTGACCCCACCAATTTTAAGTTCTGGGATGTTTATAATGGTGGTTCGCATGTTTTCTCTGATGTGTTCCAACTGTCCGACTTTAGCTGTTCAACTTATGAAGCAAAGTAAGTGCTACTTTATTATCCTGCTGTAGGTGAGAGAGGTGGTTGTTTTGTTTGTTTTTTTTTAAATGTTTATTAAGTAAAGTCAACATAAGCAAGTAGAAGAGCTTGCTAATAGCTCAGACACTGGGTAGTAAAGGAAGAAAAATGTTAACGTGACGCAGCAAATCCTTAGATTGCAAGTAACTCGTTCTGCGAGTGTTCTGCAAGATGAGCAAACATTTCTAACATTTTAATTTGATAAATGAGCGACGTCTTGCAGTACAAGTAGTTAGTACATGTCGCCGAACATCATGTGATAACAGCTAAGCCAACGGTTCTTGAAATTCGCTTTGATATTCAAGTGCTTTGGATTACAAGCATGTTTCTGGAACAAATTATGCTCACAAAGCAAGGTTTTGCTATATAATAAATTTGTGTGGGAACAACATAGTAGTGCTTCTTACATACAATTGTTTGGGTATGTAGTATATTAAAATTTTATCCTAGGTGATTCAGGGGCTAAAGGTGCAAGATCATTGCCTTCTCTACAATATCAATGATGTAGTGACGCTTCATTGGGAGAATTCTGAATTTTATGTTACCAGTAACTGCTTGTCTTCCGCTTCTAGGTGGTCCTTTCTGCCCCCATTAGAGTTTTTCCTTATCTGATTTCACAGTGCTTTACTCCCTCAAAAATTCGGAACTTCTTTACACAGTTGAATCTCTCATCTTTGCTGCTTTAGTATTTTCTAAACCTTTCTCAACCTTATCTATAAATATAGTTTCCCTGCACTCCTGTGTTGCTATTGCTTCTGTCTCAGAAACCTTCGATTCCCCAGGTTAATGTCAGAAGACAGTGGGCCTCAGAAAGCATCTGTATGTTAGGGTTATTGCTAGGAGAGTAGTGGTCACATTTGTATGGAGTGCGTAGTATAGTGGGTAATTTCGTGCTTCTAATCTCTGAGGACATCACCGCGGTGATGGTATTCACTGACAAAATAGCCTTTGTTGTCACTGCCTCAGATATGTCACATAATACTATTTTGGGGGGGGGTCAGTTTTATATTTAGTCACATTTCTTGTGAGTAAGCACATTGGCCCAGGATTTTGCAGAAAAATGGTGTTGTTGAGGTGTCCTATTGAAAAGATTCCTCTTAATGCAGTGAATCACTCCCAAACCTGGTATTCCAGAGAAAACTGCACAGCTCGTGTTGTAACCAAAGTGAGAAGCTGAGGAAAGGTTTAGCTTTTTCTTTAATCATCACAGTGCATTTTGCTTGTTAAAATCCCTAGGAGCCCTTTGAATCTCCCCTCTTTCCTGAAGTTTGAGTACAGATTATTTCTTGTTACCATGTGGTGCACAGCATTTCCCTAAAACCAGTTTGGGAAGTTGTTCACTGACTTGTTTGCTTTACCATGTTGAATTTTTTTTCCTCATGATGAATATTTTCACCTTTTGCATACTCCATGAAATTTGCCACACATTTATCACGCGGACGCCACTAGACCTTCGTTTTCTTTGTTCAGCAGCAACACAAAGGAAAAAATTTTGTCACCCTTTAATCTCTCAAAAAATTAAGGAGTCCTTATAATGTAACATTGCCATGAATTCACATTTCTTAGGAAAGTTGGCAAAACTGTAGTTTTTCAAAAAACTTAAAATATTTTTTTTAATTTATATTTATTCTTGAGAGAGAGAGCTTTAAGCAGAGGAGCGGCAGAGAGACAGGGAGAGAGAGGATCCTAACTACGCTTTGCACTGTCACCACAGAGCCCGATGTGGGGGCTCAGATTCACAAACCGTGAGATCATGACCTGAGCTGAAATCAATCGCTGGATGCTTAACCTGCTGAGCCACCCTGGCACCCCAAGAAATTTAGAATATTTCTAATCACTGTCAGTGAAATTTCTGTGGGGCAGCAATTTAACTATCCACACTCTGCCCCAATCAGTAGTGAATACTTTCTTTGATAACATTTTTATGAACTTACGTGACATAAAACATTTCAATGAAACGTTTACATTTTGCACAAGTATAGTATGGTATTTGCGGAAACAGCCACAACGAACAAAGACCTAGCTTTGTTACTTTTAGTTATTTGAATGACTAAACCTGTGTGGATAATGGGGGCTTCCTCATGTCACAGCGTCTGTACATCAGACTGGTTTTCATGCAGATCACTCTATAAACTGATGTCTTCTGAGAATGGAAACTTAGGGTAGAGGATATGTTAACGATCTTTGCATTAAGTTGGCATGCTTGTCTTGTAAGTAATTACTTCCTGATCACAGTATGGTAACATTCAGATGCTTGTAACATACAGGTTTTACCGTGTTTGACCCCGGGTTTTCAGTATAAGACAAATACACGAATATACTTGAATTGGGGATTAAAATGTGCATCGAATGTGCCTTTGCACAAAGCACTGTGTTCCTCAATGCAACACAAAATTAAAAAATTCCCCAAGTCTCTGGGGGTGGATTAGTGATTAAATGCACAGCTGGACTTGAGACTGAAGTCTTTTTTCTTTTTTTTTTTTTTTGTTTGTTTTTGAGAGAAAGAGAGACAGAGCACAAGGCGGGGAGGGTCAGAGAGAGAGGGAGACACAGACTCTGAAGCAGGCTCCAGGCTCTGAGCTGTCGGCACGGAGCCCGGCACGGGGCTCGAACCCCCACTGAGCTGAAGTTAGCCGCTTAACTGACTGAGCCACCCAGGCACCGCTAGACTGAAGTCTTTAGAAAGAAATTGTTAAAATCTTCATAAATTTCTTTTTAAGTTTTCATTATAACTCATTTGGACTTGTAATTTCTGTAGTAATTGTTTTGTAAGAAAATAATTCATTTTACTTTTTTTCATGTATAGTTGACTTTAAGAAAATAATTCTGATTGGGCCCCCCCCCCCCCCCCCGGGAATGATTACCTATTACGTTAACTTTCATGAGCTTTTGGTTTCTGTTGTTGGTTTTACAGATATTGCAGAAACACTTCACTTCCTCCTGTGCGGTGCCTCTAATGGAAGTTGTCAGGAGCAGATTGATCTTGTTCCACGAAGCCCTCAAGAACTGTACGAGCTGACGTCTCTGATTTGGTAAGGATCGGGCCAGTAGTAACTGTGGTTTATAGGTGGGTGTTTCACTTTAGAGGTCTGTCATTTCATAGTTCAGGAAGCTACTTAATAAAATAATTGCACCTCTGTTTTCAGCGAACTTATGCCATGTTTACCAAAAGAAGGCATTTTTGCAGTTGATACCATGCTGAAGAAGGGAAATGCGCAGAACACGGATGGTGCGATATGGCAGTGGCGTGACGACCGTGGCCTTTGGCATCCCTATAACAGGATTGACAGCCGGATCATTGAGGTAGTAGTTTCATCGTACCGTTTAAAGATGTTTATTTTGGTGGAGAGTGGGTGTAGGGATGGAGTGGGGAGGTGGATGTGTGTACTTCAATGTGCTCGCTTTTGAATTAACTCAAGATTCTCTCATTTTGTCTCCTGAGAACAAGGTCCTCATTTCTGTTCAGGTCAGAAAACATGATGTTCTAGTCCTGCTTCTGCTGCTAACTACCAGATTGACTTGGAGCAAGTAATTTAAGTTCTTTGTTCCATAGTTTCCTCATCTCTGAAAGGAAACATTGGAGGAGTTAGGCCAAATGTTTAAAAGTCCCTTCTGTCTCCTACCCAGAAGAAAACCTCCCATAAGCAAAGATTTGCATACAAATCGCTGTTTCTCAGCACTTACTAAAGAGCGAAAACATGGAAACAACTTACATATCAAAGTCTAGGTGAAATGGTTAAGTAGGTTTTGATACATACTAGCCTCATGTAATCCATTGGGATAAATTTTAAGTGACATAAAATGGGATATGATAAATGACCACGTAATAATCAAATTTTGTGGCTCTTTGGGGGGAACTCAGCAAAATAATAGAAAAAGGAATAATACAAAGGAGAGAGGTGCACCAAAAATAGTGTTTTCCTGTGAAGATTTTTTGTGTGATTTTATTCTTTTCATTACTTCCTTGTTAAGTATGCATTGAATATTTCAAAAAATTTTCAGGTCCGGAAAATCGCCCTGTGTAAGAACTGTTGGTCACAGCATTAATTGGGGTACCATGCATCATTTACTAATAATTTCAGTGTGTGAGATACCTTTAAGTCATACTATCTTTCCCAATTTTGACTTGTGATGTTTGAATCTTTATAGAGCATCACTCTTGAAGAGACATTCTTTAAAGATGTCTTCTACCTGTTTTTAAAAACAAATTTTTGAAAACCAACTTTGAAACCACTGTTACCAAATCAGAAGTTCTTCTGAAAATATCCAAGTTTTGAGTCAGCTTTTAGGTGTGATGGGTCCACTGTGTGTTCTCTTAGTGTGTAAGCAGGCCATGGTCTAACGTGGTCAGTGCTAAGCCGCCTTCTTTTAGCATTTTCTTATTAATTGCATTTTCCCTGTTTGCTTACTCTCTTATACTTCCCTGGAGGCCTGTCTTCCACTCAGCCTAGGAATTCCATACATCGGACTGTTACAAAAATGAATATTCTGTCACTTCTTTTGGCTGTCTTATGTCAAGCACATAGTGTCAAAGCGTGTCATTTTCTTTTCGGACAGTGCCTGCATGCACAGCCTAAGCATTGCTCTCTCAGGTCCAGTTGTGTCCCTTTCAATCTTAGAGCATGATGTAAATGGAAAGCCTTTTGATCTAAGGGTAATTTTATAGGAGCATATTGTTTAAAGAAGATTTTGGTGGGCTGCTAAGAATCCATGATGTAAATAACATTTTAACCTAAAAATTAGATACTAAGATTTTATGGATAACGATTTTTTTTTTTTCTATCAGCAATGTCTTAAAAGCTTCCTTAATACAAATGGTGTCATCTTCATGTCACTGATTCTCCATGACTGGATCTTTCATCAGGAATTTATCTGTATTTATTTATGACTCCAGGGGCCTTAAAGGGCCTGTGGTGTATATTTGTGTTTAATTAAAAATGATTTATTGAATAAATGAGTGTTGTCACATCCACACTATTAAATTTTCCATATTCTTTGACTTCACCATCTGAAACCTGATCAAATAAATCTGTAAGTTAGCGTTTATGAAGGTTCCCCCACTGTGTCTTAAGTTAATAAATTTCTCCATGTTTATATTCAAGGTTTCTCTCTCTTTGCTCTCAGGCAGCCCATCAGGTCGGTGAGGATGAGATAAGCTTGTCCACTCTGGGACGAGTTTATACTATTGATTTTAATTCTATGCAGCAAATCAATGAGGACACGGGAACAGCACGTGCCATTCAGAGAAAACCTAACCCCTTAGCCAATACTAACACTAGTAAGTACCTTTCGAGTTAATAGTAGTACGATACTGTCATGTGAATAATATTTGCGGTGATTGTTTCATTGAGTGTCTTTATTAAGCTGAAGACAGCTGCATAGGAGTAATTAATTTCTTGTTGTTTCTATCGTGTTTTAATTGATGAATAAGCCAGGATTGCCGAAATGGTATCCTCCGCATTATTTTTCTGCTGTGTGGTTTGCTGTGTTCCGGAATTCCAGCGAGAATTGGCCCATGCAGTTTTTCTGTCTGATCCTGTTCTCCCTCTTTTACCTCTAGATCCACTTGCACCTGTCAGATTAGTTTTTCCAACCTTATAGATTATACTTTCCCGTGAACGTTCTCTTCTTAACTAATGACCAATAGATGATTTGACTGTTTTTTCAGGTTTCTGACATTTAGCTTTGTCCTTGGGGATACATACCGTCTATTGCTTTTGCAGCTCTAGTTTAGAATGCAGGGGTCAGCAGACTTTTTCTGGAAAGGGCCAGGTAGTAAATATTTAACCTTTTGGACAGCACGGTCCCGGTACTCAACACTGCTGTTGTGACTCCAAAGCCGCCATATACAATATGTAAACAAACGCACGTGGTTATGTTCTGGTAAGATTTGCTGTACAAAAATAGGTGCTGGGCCACATTGGGCCTTTGGACCAGACTTTGCCAGCCCCTCATCTCGAGCTTACTTTTCATCAGTTTCCTTTCCCCTGTACTTTTATTCCCCCTAAGGAAAGCAACAGATCATCTTGTGTTTCCGTAGCTTCTAGTCACGTACCCTCTGTCCATTACTTGAACTCTGTTTCTTACCAGTGGTTTAGGTGGCTAACACTGAACATCCTTAGTGTTTTGTTAAGTATATATTATTAAAATAAGAGGTACAGTGTGCTGGTGGCTTGTTCTTTCGAGCTGGCTACATTTTGTCTAAACGCTGCTCTTGGCATCTTTGTAGACCCTAGTCAGTCATATTAGATAAGTTGACTTGTTACATGACCAAATTTTTAAAATAACATTTCAGGTAATCACGGCAGCTTGCGTGCTTTATGTTGTTTACTTCCTTGTGTTTCTGAGGTCTGTCACTTCAGGATTGTCCGTTTTTTTTACAACAGGCGGATATTCCGAGTTAAAGAAGGATGATGCTCGAGCACAGCTTATGAAAGAGGATCCGGAACTGGCTAAGGCTTTCATTAAGACGTTATTCGGTGTCCTTTATGAAGTGTATAGTTCCTCGGCAGGACCTGCGGTCAGACATAAGTGCCTTAGAGCAATTCTTAGGATAATTTATTTTGCGGATGCTGAACTTCTGAAGGATGTCCTGAAAAATCATGCTGTTTCAAGGTGTGTTCATGAAAATAGTGAAGACTTTTTAGAAATTCAAGTCTCTGCAAGTAATTTCAGAAACCTTAAAAGTGACAACATAGAAAAAAATATGCACAGAACAGTTTATTTGTAGTATCTGGAGCCCCTTGTCTCTTTATATGCATACACACCTTTGAGAAGGACTAAAACAAATGCAAAAGTTGAGCGTTTAAGAAAAACTTGTCGTTGTAGTGGACTGTTTTCATAATTAAAATGTTTTGCTCTCAGAGTTAAAGTAGTATGGCCCAAAATAATTCTCACATTCAGACAGATGTTTTATATATGAATGCTTTCTTTTTTTAGTCACATTGCTTCCATGCTGTCAAGCCAAGACCTGAAGATAGTAGTCGGAGCGCTTCAGATGGCAGAGATCTTAATGCAGAAGTTACCTGATATTTTTAGTGTTTACTTCAGAAGAGAAGGTAATGTCCTCCATACTCATTCATTAATGGCTAGTCTTTTCGTTTACGTAGTATTGCAGTAGCATGTATAGTTCTAATTCCGAACAACCTCTTACGTGAGAAGTCTCCATCCTTACAGCTCACATACATACAGGGTGTGTCCTTTGTAAAATCTGTCGATACAAGTTGTGTGAGATTCACAGTCTGTTGATAAACAGTAAGTTGTAATGATTTGAATGTTTATGGCCCAGAAGTAATCATTAACATTTCCTTTCATGTAGATAATGTGCAGCTCCCATAAAGACGCCTCGAGAAAGTCAGAGGCCACTTTCTTTCCCAGTGAATCCCATTAGTAGATCAGAACACTTGTAAGAGGGATTATTATTTACTTCGTTGTGTGCCTAGTGGAATATTTTTAGGCTTCATTTATTTATGTACTGAAATCTTTAGTATGCAACTGGTCTGGTCCCCTGATTTGAGGAATCTGAATGTGGAAATCAGCCTAGGAGAGATGGTACTTGTCTGTTCTCTTTTTGAAGACCTCAAAGACTGTTGTTGCTCATTCAGGTGTTTTCTCCTTTTCAAGCATTCCAAGATATTAAAAGAAGTTCTTTCTCATAAACAGGTCTCTGTAATTCTTTTGGTCTTTTAGAGATACTTTGGTGTTGCGAGGACACAGGAGATCATGGTGTTTTTATACTGAATTAATCCTTAGCTTCATCTTCCATCTTACCAACAATTCTAGTTCTTTCTGCAAATGATCTGTTTTCCCTTCTTTCATCACCCGATGCTGGCTCTGTATCTCTTCACATCTTGAGAATGCTGTAGTCCTGTTAGCGTAAGAGTATTAAATAGGAAGAGGCTTTCACCATTTTTTACTAGTTTTGTTTAAAAAACAGTCAAAAAAAAAATTCCAGTGCTACATATTTATTTGAAGTGGAAAGCAAACTCCATAACTATGGTTTACAAATGGAGTGCCTGTATGAATAGATGTTTCTGTGCTCACATAAACATTTGGTATGTGGTTTTTTTAGCCTTGGATTATCTTATAATTTGTTTTGTATCTTGGTTTTGGTGTTAGCCTTTAGTTCTACCTTTCGGATATATTCCGCCCTCTGATTTGGAAGTCTTATGAGAGTATGTCTTTTTCTCAAAGTGATTTTTTTTTCTTTTTACATGTATAAGAACACTATGCCATCAAATTGAATTTTCCATCCCCCAGATAGTCATATAGTGTATACATTATGAAGTTTGGGGGGGGGGGGTGTGCTTGATTACTTCAGCTACTTTGCATCTGGCATTTGTTCTGTCCAGTTCCACCTGTCATTTTTTTCCTGAGGACTTGCCTTCTAGAATCTGTGTTAGATCCTCCTGCTGTGTGTTCCATCAGCACTGTATTTTCTCTCTGAGGAGCAGTTTACTCTATTTGCAATTTCTTATAAAAATTATTTTTTCTCCCCAGTAAGTGCCCTAAGTCCATTTTTCTCACCAATGGTCATATTCTTAGTACCTTGCACACAGTCTGGCATATGATTGCTGCAAACAGTATTTGTGGAGTCAACGCCTGAAGTTTGAGATCATTCAGACATCTTGCGGTCTTGTGAGGTTTTTTTGTTTGCTTTAAGAATCTGATGGAAAACTCTGGACTCTATCCCGGAAAAAACGTGAATGTGTGAACATGCGCTCATATACTCAAGACATACACCTTTGCATACAGTTAATAGTTCGTGGCACTCCCCTCCGCCCCACCTACATTCTCCTGTGATTCTAGCCCAGATATGAACCCCTGCCTTCATGAGTTACAGTTCGGCTCTCCTTGTACACCTCCAAGGATGTGAAAATCCCCATCCTTGGGTTGCTGGTGTTCTCTCTTTTGGCAGCAGCGTCACAGTTACTTTCGTCTCATTGTAACATTTGAAGCTGGTTAATAATCGTAGCAGGTCTTTCTTTACTTGTGGCGATCGAACCACAGGTGCGCTACTGTGTTTTTGTAGTTGATTGTTTTTATAATGGGTATTTTGAATTTTCATTAGGTATTTATGTGTGACCCTATTAAAACTTCCTGTTACCAGGTTTTGAATATTAGATGATGTTCAAAATAATTATCTTTCAATATCAATATCAATATCTTTCTTTAATGTTGAATTTGCCTACGACTCTTTCGAATGGGTCAAGTTGAAAACCCTGGCACCTAAGGGCCTCCACCCCCACTCCTACCCCCCCAATTCGCTGGATACTTTTGATTCATTTCCTGTTTAGCATTTAGGGATTTTGTAATCGTGGGAGGTGGTTCTAATTAAAACTGACTCTTTTAAATCTGTTACTGTATAGGTGTAATGCATCAAGTAAAACACTTAGCAGAATCAGAGTCTTTGTTGACAAGTCCACCAAAGGCATGTACGAATGGGTCAGGATCCTTGGGGTCCACGACGTCAGTCAGCAGTGGAACAGCCACGGCTGCCACTAATGCTGCGGCTGACGTGGGATCCCCCAGCTTGCAGCACAGCAGAGATGATTCTTTAGATCTGAGCCCTCAAGGGTAAGTCAGAGTTCTGTGGTGGTTTTTATGCTCTTTGCCTTTAACTGTCTCCTGGTACCTGAGATTCCCATAGGGAATAAAATGGTAAAATATTCGAGAGTACACCTTGTATTTTCCCGTCTGTATCTTCTTAGACCTTTAATGGGAATGGGTGGGAAGAAACTGAACATGTATTACAAAGCCGTGTTTAGGAACCACAAGAGATACTAGGTATTTCCAGGGACAGTGAAGGCAGCTGAGGCTCAGAGAAGTTAATGATGTGCCAAAGTCACACACTGAATTTTACAGATGTAGGATTTGAGCCCTCATTTCTAATTCCCTGATCTGGCGAATATTTACTGCATTGTAGCATACATTCCAGGTTTGAGACATCCAAGTAGTGACATATGAAAAATATTAAAAATTAGAATTTTTAGAACGTACAGGAAAAAACCTGACTTCCCATTTATCTTCCATTGGCAAATGAGGACTTTGCTCTTAATAAAGGAAAATGGGAGTTCTTAAGTGTGTCTGCTTCCACCTCTTTATCTGTTTTTAATCCCCTTGTTGTACTGTGCTACTGAGAACATCGCCACCAAACCCTCATATTAGCTTTCATTTTGTTGGGTTAAAACAAATTATACTCTGAAGTGTTTTTGTTTCTTTGACATCAGAAACTTAATATGGCTGTAAGAATGGTGCATGATCAACCAGACTCGGTTCTGGAATTCAGAGTGTACTCCGTGTAATATTCCTTTTTACTCCTTTTAAGTTGTAACGTGGATCTGGGTGAAACATATAGTCAATAAGTGAGGTCCAAAAATTGAACCTCTGTGAACTGCAAGGTAGCGTTGTTCTAAGAAGCTGGCCAGCTGAGGATCCAGCTCCTTTTGGTGCCACCTGGTGGCAGTTATCCACTCTAGCTTAAGTATGAATTTTGGCATTTGGACTTGGGCTACCCGCTGGGACTTCTGACACAGTGGCTGTTATTTTGGGAAACTTCTAGGTTTGGGTGGTGCCTGTGTCATGGATCCAGCCCTGTGAGATTGGGCCTGAACAATACTGGAGACCCTCCACCTTCTCTTTTCTCCGGTTGGATTTGTCCGCCTGCCTCTCTTCTTCCTTCCTTTCCAGCCCCATCCCTTCCCCCTGGCTGCTGTAGTAACTTCCGCTACCGCAGGCATGGTGCCCTAGACAGCAGGCGCTTGGTGAGATGTGATGCAGCTCAGAGAAAGACGCTGTTTCTGAGCCACTGAAGGATTAGACTTGATTATAGTCTAATAATTGAAAATTCTAAAAAAACAAAACCGAAACAAAACAGAAAGACCCTTTTGGAGTTTTAAGTGGTTCCATTTCTTTTTAATATGGTTTCTAATGAAAAGTTCATATAAATTTGTAAAGGGGGAATTTTTTACCCATACATATCTGGACGTTCACTCATTTTGCTTCTCAAGCATAAACACATTACTGTTGTTTTTGTTTTGTTTTTTTTTTAATGTTTATTTTTGAGAGAGAGAGACAGAGCATGAGCAAGGGAGGTACAGAGATAGAGGGAGACACAGAATCAGAAGCAGGCTCAAGACTCTGAGCTGTCAACACAGAGCCCGATGCAGGGGTCGAACCCATAAGCTGTGAGATCATGACCTAAGCCAAAGTTGGACGCTTAACCAACTGATCACCCAGGCTCCCCAAACACATTAGTGTTTTTAATAGACATCAGATATTGGAAGAACTTTAAAACTTTTTCAAATTTTTCTAATTTTATTGTGGGTCACAGACCAACTGAACCAGAACATTTTTCCCATATTATCTATCTTACATGGTTTTGTTATTCTAAGAATCATTTGATAATTTCAAACTATTTCTACTGTTAGGAATAGTGAAAATAAGACAGGCTACGTATGTTCTATTTCAGGTATTCTAATTCAGAATAGGTTATTCATACTATGATTTGATCTGTTTATAGGTAATTTTGAGGTGTTTTTTTTTTTTAATCCCTAAACTATTTATAAATGAATTCATTTAGGATGTTATGGCAGTTGTATACCGTGAAATTACTTTGGGCAGTGTCAGGAAAGCATTTTGATAATATTAACACTCAATGTCATGAGTGTTACTTCTTGTCATTTAGGTTAGGGAAGAAATACGATAATCAGATTTAACATTCTATTTCTAGTTTGATAGCGTAGGTCTTTTTAAATTTTTGTTTTTGCATTGTAAATTTGTTTTATGTACTTTTCTGTACGTGTACAACATTTTATAGTAAGAGTTTACCACAGGATTATTCAAATAGTCTATTTGGTTTTACTTTTAGTAGCTCAGTATAGTCAAATAGCTTTTTCTGAACGCATCATCTTCTGTGTCTCTATACCTCTTAGATCATGACTGGAGCAGAGTCTGCATTAAATAGGTAATCACTGAATGAAAAATACCGTTATGGCAGTATTTTACAGCTCCTTGTTTCTGCCATTTTAGCTTGCTTTTCAGTGAGTGATAATAAATCGTGGTAATTGCTAAACTTCTCCCATATTTTCTCATGTGATAGTCGATTAAGCGATGTTCTAAAGAGAAAGCGACTGCCAAAACGAGGGCCACGAAGGCCAAAGTATTCACCTCCAAGAGATGATGACAAAGTAGACAATCAAGGTAATTCCTTTGGTGACACTGTGGGGGTGGACGGCAGAGGGAAAGATGGTACCAGTTAGAGACACGAATCTCACGAAAGCTGCTGATAGCTTTGAAGTACACCTGAGTTTACTCCGTGTTCTAAGTTGTTTCAGCTAATTCATCTCACAAGAACAGGAATGTTAAATTTCAGTTGGTTTTCATCAGTTACGCTAAAGTGGTTTAACCATTATTCCCTTTTCTTCTCATAGCTAAAAGCCCCACCACTACTCAGTCACCTAAATCTTCTTTCCTGGCAAGCTTGAATCCAAAAACGTGGGGAAGGTTAAGCGCACAGTCCAACAGCAACAACATTGAACCAGCACGAACCGCGGGAGTCAGTGGTCTTGCCAGGGCTGCCTCAAAGGACACCATCTCCAATAATAGGTGAAGTGGGGGAATCATCTATTGCTTCTGTGCTTGGGATTAGCCAAACTGAGCATTATTTCAGTCAGCACGTGTATTGTATGGAGATGAAACATGGACACAGACCTTTAATTTATGCTCAGTAGTGGTATTGCTCAAAGATGAAATAGATTTCTCAGTTCTTGAACTCCGTGCCTGGCTTTGTCCTGAATTTCAACCTTACATCTTAAAACATATTTCAACATTTCTCGTTGGGAGTTGTAGACGTTCAAAACCAAATAAATTCTCCCTGTGGAACCTGTTCCTCAGTTTTATTCCAGACAAGTAAAAGCTGGCATTTTCTGCATGCACACACAGACACGCACACACACTCACCTGCGTCTCAGATCCCCTCCCTCTTCCCTTTACATTAGGACTTAAAGATCTTAGAGTATAGGTCAGTTGGTTGGTCTTAAGAAATTTAGAACTGTATCAGCTAAACTGTTTCACACACCAATTTGTGGCTATTAACAATTATTTCTTAAAAACCCTCTAGAGTTGTTCTTTTGACTCTGGATGTAGCATGCCAACATGGATTATTTCCTCTGCAACCAAGAAATTTTTAAAAATCAGATTCCACTGGCAAAGAAACAGGCTCTTTTTGTTTGGTTGATTGGTTGCGTTGGTTATTGTTTTTCTCAATTTCATTTAATAATAATTAAGCACGTGTATTTCTAAAGCCATCAGAATTTGTAATTTAAGCAGCGAGGTTTCAGTTAATTGTACATCTAACAGGTGCATGTTTCTGGTCTATAGTTCTTTACCTCACCTCTCCAAGGAACACAAATAAAGGACAAAGCAAGTGTGTCTGTACCCAGTGAAACAGTCATGTCAAGTTGTTATCAGGCGAATAGTTAGGAAGGAAACTATTAATGTGGTAGAGTTCCAGGGAGTTAGAACTTTTTGTATATGTTTCATGTAATGACCTGAAATATATTTTAAGTACCTGTGCATTTCTCTAGTACACCTTAACCCATTTTCAAAATGACACTTAAATTTGGTTAATATGGAATCTGAGTTCATGAATCTATAAGCATAGGCCCAAAAGGGTTTTTTAAAAACGTAGCAACAATTTGCCTTTGGGTAGTTACAGTCGAAATCCTTTTTGTACACTGAGACTAAATTTAATATCTTGTTTTTCCTTTGTGCAGAGAAAAAATTAAAGGTTGGATTAAGGAACAAGCGCATAAATTTGTAGAACGTTACTTCAGTTCTGAGAACATGGATGGAAGCAACCCTGCACTGAATGTCCTTCAGAGACTTTGTGCTGCGACCGAACAACTCAACCTCCAGGTACCGCGTTGGGTGCACCTTGCTGGTCCTTCACAGTCTCTTTTGGCATCTCTTCTGTCTTCCTGTTCCTCCCTTGATGACTCTCTGGCTTTCCACGGATTTGCTGTCCTAGATCAACTTTTTAGCTAGACGTGTACCTCTAGCACTGACGTTTCTGTAACGAGTCCCTTGACTTTCGTGCTTCATCATTTTATCATTAACGGTACTGGGAAATCTCTTCCTTGACTTTGTTCTCTTCACAACTCGTATTTCTTGACAAAAGAAGAGACTCGAGAAATGTCCCTTGAGTATATCTCCTCAACTCTGGGTATTAGAGTGGATGGGACCCTCCCTAACCTAACTGGGTCTCATAGTAGTTGAAGAGGGAGGTTGAATAAACTGTTTAAATTTCGTCTGATTCTTAGCCTTTTTACATTTTTTTGTGCACCCTGAGCAATTTGAGTAGTACATGTTTTGCAAGAAATTGTCCATTTCATCTAGGTTTTATTTTTTTATTATTATTTTTTTTAATTTTTTTTAACGTTTTTATTTATTTTTGGGACAGAGAGAGACAGAGCATGAACGGGGGAGGGGCAGAGAGAGAGGGAGACACAGAATCGGAAACAGGCTCCAGGCTCTGAGCCATCAGCCCAGAGCCCGACGCGGGGCTCGAACTCACGGACCGCGAGATCGTGACCTGGCTGAAGTCGGACGCTTAACCGACTGCGCCACCCAGGCGCCCCTCATCTAGGTTTTAAATGTATTAATTTAAAGCCACACTTCATATTCTGTTTTCATCTTCTTCTGGTGTTCTCTTTTCCCCTCAATTTATATTCTCGTTGTTTGTATTTATTTTGTTTGTTTTACATCGGTTGAGTGTGAGACTTTTCTATGTTAGTAGTGTGGATGCCGGTTAAGATCGTATTTTCCAAGGATCTACCAAGAATGCATCACTTCCCCTGCCTTCTTTTTTAAAGGTGTTGAGAATGTATTCTGTTCCTTTGGGGGAAGTGTAAATTGTGCATTTAGTAAGGACTGTTTAAATCAACATAGAAATACTCTTCCCAACTCTTGCAGGTGGATGGTGGAGCTGAGTGCCTTGTAGAAATCCGTAGCATAGTCTCAGAGTCAGACGTTTCATCATTTGAAATCCAGCATAGTGGATTCGTGAAGCAGCTGTTGCTTTATTTGACATCTAAAAGTGAAAAGGATGCTGTGAGCAGAGAGATCAGATTAAAGAGATTCCTTCATGTATTCTTTTCTTCACCAGTAAGTTGTCTATAATGCTTGTGTATGTTATTACGGAAATCTTTGCTCACTAATGTGTGTATTTTCATCTCCGTGATTTCCATTAGGTGCTGGTCGAGATACTCAGGTAAAGCTTCTAGCTTCTGATACACAGTTGGAGTCCTTGGTCTTTTATAGATCACATACACTAGTAAAGCAACAGCATGGTGATTTAATGGTGCAAGTGCCACAGTTTTTATGATCCGTGTTATCCTGAGTCTTTGTTTTTCCTGTAAGCCCAGTCGTTAATAGTAGTCTCTCACTTGTGAATGTGTTTATGCTCAAGATTTGTTTTTAAACATACTGTAGTGGAAATACAGTAAACATAGCTATAGACGTAAGATAGAGTGGACATTTCCATTTTGCATATAAAATACAGTATTAACAGTTGTATTCGAGAGTACTTAGTCACCACTTACAATCTGGATTATAAGAGCAGAGGCCACAAAGAGGCTCCCCTACCTTCAGCCTCAGTGGGTAAGAGCAAGAATGTACCTATTCTTGGACAATATTGACTTAACATCATTCTACTTGTTGACAACTACTTGAGATAAGGCATCCCTGGAGATGTCTCTGGATCTTCTGTGTAGTAGGGCTAAGGATGATTCTGTGTGTTAGTGGAAACTACTTCACTATGCCTTCCTTTCAGTGTTTGTAGTCATTTTGAGCATTTCTTGTTTTATTTTTTCAAATTTTAATTTTTTAATTTAGTTGTTAGTTTTGAGAGAGAGAGCGCGAGGGAGCGGGGGGAGGGGCAGAGAGGGGGGAGAAAGAGAAGCTCAAGCAGTCTCCATGCCCAGCATGGACCCCAATGTGGGGCTCCATCTCACCACCCTGGGATCATAACTTGAGCCTAAAGGAAGAGTTTGCCACTTAACTGACTGAGCCACCCAGGCACCCCTCTTGTATTGTTTTAACTTGAGCTACCTGAAGCAGAGTTGGGATTTGTTAGAGATGCATTAGATGTGTAGCAATACTGGATGTGGTTTTATACTATGCCTAAGATTATGTACAGGTAGATATGTAATCTCTTACCTGAAACTCCTTGGGGCTGGATGGTTTTCACAAGTTCTTCAATACAGTACATAGATATTACCTGATATCCCCAGTGGATAAATAACACTCCACACACATTAAATGTTTTTGCAGCAAAGCATGTGAATGTCCCTACTAAATAAACGTAAAGACTGCAGATAGCCTTGTGTCTGGGTCAGGTTTCACCACCACACAGGTTGTGTTTTCAAGCCCTTTGGACCTAGGAACTAGGAATAAAGGATTGTGGACCTGCACAAAAAGCGTCTCTATTTTGAAATAATTTATTTGGAAGTAACCATTCCAACCAAATGTATCAAGAGATAAAAGAGAATAAATGAATGGTTCTCTTCTGCAAAACTGCCTGTTAAATTTTCTTGTTGAGCAGTGTTCCATTTTCAGGAGGCCTTGCTTAACCGATTGGTTTATTTATAACTTCAGCTTCCTGGAGAAGAGCCCATTGGAAGAGTAGAACCAGTGGGTAATGCACCTTTGTTGGCATTAGTTCACAAGATGAACAACTGCCTCAGCCAGATGGAACAGTTTCCAGTCAAAGTACATGACTTCCCCAGTGGGAATGGGACAGGAGGCAGGTAAGAATCATGGCTTGGGTGTGCCCTTGCCATTGGGCTTTGTGCTTAATTTTGTTGAGGTAAAGTGGCAAGAGGTCTGGTAATATCTTCATCTGCCCAAAGACCATTTGGTTGTAATGGCTAAAGAAAAATACTTTTTATATTTAAAATCCACCCCTTGTGTTTTTTAAACATGGCGTTTTGGAAATCTATAACCCAATGACTGTGTTGGCAACCTGTAATAAGCTTAGTGTTCCATTACTTTAATCTAGCTAGAATGCTTCTCCGTGAATTTTACAGGCATGGATGATAAAATATTTGCATTCTGTGCAGGATTGGGATTCCCTGTGTGATGTGATTATACCTTTGATGGGTTTTAACAAATAAGTTTATTTTGAAGTTTTCTTGTTTTAATAAAACTTGCTATTTTTTTCTATAATATAGTACTTTTACTGGACTCATGAAGTGCTACAGAAAGAATTCACTGTAAAGGTTCATTATTGTATTTTATGGAATGTTACAAGGTTTCTAGAATGTCATGACTGGAAGCATACAAAATAAGAAATTAGTTTGGTTGTTTTGAGTTTGTTTATTTTGCGAGAGAGTACGAACACGTGTGCGCAGGGTAGGGCCAGAGGGAGACAGAATCTCAAGCAGGCTCCGTGCTACCAGTGCAGGCCCCATACGGGACTCCGTCTCAGGAACTGTGAGATCACGACCGGAGCCAAAAAGCAAGAGTCGGATGCTTAAGAACTGAGCTCCCCAGGTGCCCCTGAGATCAGTTTGGTTTAAAAATACACAGTCTGATGTATTTTGAAAGCATTTAAATTTGTGATTGAATTAAAACAATATGCATTACTGGGTCAGATGAGGGAGCAGTGTGGGCTAGAGCTGTTTCTGGCTTTGAAAATTAATGTAGAAAATGGTATTCGGTTTTAATCATCCTACTGGAGGATTTTATGAAACAAGGGGGCATCTCATCTATGCCTGAGAAAACCATGACGTTTTTCATTTTCACCCAGATTTGTGTAAAGTGTGTATGTTTACATATGTATCCGTTTAATGCAATATTCCTCTCCAATACCCCAGTTTGCATGCCTTCTGGAATCTTAAAGAGAACTGCATTTTAAGCCTGCCTGTGTCTTGATGTTGTCAGCCCTTTTTCAGAAATGAGCGATTAATTCTCATTTCCAGGGTCAGACTGGTGCAGCTCTTGAACTGCTTCATTCAAAAGAATATAGTGAAGTAAATTGTAAAGGGTAGTTTTTAAAGTAATTTTGTAGCAGAAGCATTTGAAAGCAAAAAAGAGGGCTTTTTCTTTTGTTTTTAAATCCATAGAATTTAGTTAGGCAGTGGCAAAATACTGCGGAAGTGAGCATGCACAGTGGTTGCGGAATGTTTATTCTAGAGAAATGGCTAAATCTCGGTGGGGAGGGATTTCTGCCTGCTTGGATTTATGGTAGGACAGAGAATGATGATTTAATGTTCTCATATGCGTGCATACACACCCTCTTTTATTTCTTACTTTAACAACTTTACTAAGTAAGTCAAATTGCTGACTTCACTATTTACATAACTGGTAAGTGAGTGCTTATTTTGTGCCTTAAAAAATGCAGTTTGTATTATCTTGCTTTTGTGTGAATTGTTATGTTGATTTTGAAAATAATAGAATAACTTTTTTTCATAAATTATCTTGAGCTTTTCTCTCAACAGAGGATCACAGGCTTTAAAATTTTTCAACACCCATCAGTTAAAATGCCAGTTACAAAGACATCCAGACTGTGCAAATGTGAAACAGTGGAAGGGTGGGCCTGTCAAGATTGATCCCCTGGCTTTGGTACAAGCTATCGAGAGATACCTTGTGGTCAGAGGTACTTTCCCTATATGTGTGTTTTGTTTCCATACGTACATGTGGGCTGGGAATATTGAGGGATATATAAATGATTTCCCTTGTATTACTACTTCTGTTCAAACCTAGCTTCAGGAACTCGGCTTCCCATCATTTATTTAATACGTGGTATGTGGAAATGCGGGAAATTTCCTAGGAGCTGACTGCTTACAGTCAGCTGGAATGTAATGTAGTGGGAATGGCATTTGGTATGTGACCGTTTTCTTGAATCCTTCTGTTTCATAGGTCAAGGTGTAGTATACACGTGTTTTTCTAAGAGCATATTAGTTTAACCGGTATATGTGGGCCCTGGCATGTAAAGTTGCTAGAAATTTAACAGCCTTCTTGCATCCTTAGGGTATGGAAGAGTAAGAGAAGATGATGAAGACAGTGATGATGATGGCTCTGATGAGGAAATAGACGAGTCTCTGGTAAGGTGCTGTTCTCACCATGTTGTAATGGATGAAGTTCAGGGCCTGTAGCTTAACTGGATTTTCTTTTGCTTCATTTAGGCTGCTCAGTTCTTAAATTCAGGAAATGTGAGACACCGGCTACAGTTTTACATTGGAGAACACTTGCTCCCGTATAACATGACTGTGTATCAGGCAGTCCGACAGTTCAGTATACAGGCTGAAGATGAAAGGGAGTCCACAGACGATGAGAGCAATCCTCTGGGAAGAGCTGGTATTTGGACAAAGACTCATACAATATGGCAAGTAAAATGACTTCGTTCGGTTTTCATCAGCTTTGTTACTGTTTGTGTGTTTTGGGAATTCATATGAATGGCTGGCCTAAGTAAGGGGAGGAGACCCAAATCCTACATTTTATTATCAAAAGCCACTTCACATACTTTTTGCATGAATGCCTACACGCATGCACATACGTATGTGTGTGCTTACCTTCGTTATGTCTACTAGAAAACGTGTTTGTTCAAGGGCAGTAATCCTAGCTTACGTCACCTTTTTAGATTCATTTCAGATCTTTAAATAAGACAGAAACATCTCCATAAGATGAAGTTCCTTTGGGTGATGAGCAGCTTGGCATCTTTAAGCCCTTAGAGGCACTTGGATGCAGCTTCCCACATTGTGAATGAATGTCTGCTACTTACATTTAAAGAGATCTGTTCTCCCCTGGACCACCCCCGGAGTTCCTCAGGTGGCCCCTCCTGGGAATGTGGTCTATTTGTGGTCTCTTTTTGGAAGCGGTGCCGTTGGTAATTCTCCAGACCCAGAAGTCAAGAGAAACTGGATAGATCTTAGAGTTCTAGAAACTCCAGTGTCTGTGGGTCACCCTTTGGCCCCTGTAGAACAGTTTTTATTCTTAAGATCTACATTTAGTTTACGTACTCTCCAATCGATTTAGGTACAAACCCGTGCGAGAGGATGAAGAAAGTAATAAAGATTGTGTTGGTGGTAAAAGAGGAAGAGCCCAAACAGCTCCAACAAAAACATCCCCCAGAAATGCAAAAAAGCATGATGAGTTATGGCACGGTAAGTTCGTGCAAGGGACGGGAAGACCCATCGCCATGGGGCAGTAGACTTCTTGTCCTGATGTATACCTAGCAGTCAAATCTTTATAATTTAGAAAATACAAAATTACCACAAATGAAAAATTAAGTATCTGCAAAATTAAATTTGGAAAGAAAATTGGAAAAGACTCAGATACTCTTTCCATGAAAAATTTGTTTTCATGAAGGCTAAAACACATTTCATTAGTAGAGCACATTTACTGAAGAAGAGACTGATCGTGGTCAGGCAGGCCCTTCATTTTCATCATTTATTGTACTCTAACAGTTCTAGAAGAAATGAAAAGTTTTGCCAGGTAATACGATGACTACTGAATGGAGTAGCATCTCCCAGTCTGAGCTCTTTTCTTTTGTAGTATTTCTTTCCAGTCTACATGTGCTCGTTCACACCCCCCCCCCCCCACACGTTTTTTCTGTGGTAGTGGCAGTGCCTCGGGACATTGGCTGCAGGGTCATTGCACAGAGACCATCCCTATCAGGGATTTCCAAACTAAATGGTGTCAATTGCTGAGAATTTTTCTAGTCCTCAGAAATAAGGACATTGTAACAAATATTTTTGGGGTTCGTTGTTGCTGTGGTTCTCTCCCCCGCATTCTCCCCCACAACTAAGTTCTTTTTTAAAGGGTTTATATTTTGAAATTTTTATTTCTGTGTTTTTGGTGTTAGAAATTGCCCTTTGTTTTCTGTAGTGATAATGTTGTGATTTTGATTCCTGTGCATGGTAACCAAGTAAATGGCAACAGTCCACACCCCCACAACCCCCTTCCCCACCATGCTGCTACTAAGTGAAATCTAAGAAGAAAAGCATCCTAGATCCCCTCAGAAATCATCACAGTCTTTTCTATCCTAAGCCTCGAATTAAATAACCAAATCTCTTATAGATTTACAATTGGGAGTGTTTGTCTATTTTACATGGCCATTTTAAGCTGGATATAAAAATTAAAAATCCAAGAAATTTATATCTGTGAATTTAAATTTACACATTTTGTCCTTTTGTCTTTATTCTTTCCCAGCTATTTTATTATTAGCTGTTGTTTCTGTTGAAAGAGGAAATGCGTATGAGTCAGTCAGTGTTTATTTTGATATGGGAGGCAAGTGAAATTCTTATAAGCCTGGATGATTTTGGTATAAGATAAGAGGGAAAAAATGTTCAAGCTATCAATACCCTAATAAGATACCAAACATTACATCTTCACAGCTTGTGCTTACTATTTTAGGTGTGATAAGGTGACACCAGTGCCACTGGCATAGCCTTTGTAACCTTGATCAAACTTAACTTTGATCTTTTGCCCTCTAGATGGAGTGTGCCCATCCGTATCAAATCCTTTAGAAGTTTACCTCATATCCACGCCACCTGAAAATATAACTTTTGAAGACCCGTCATTAGATGTGATTCTTCTTTTAAGAGTTCTACATGCCATCAGTCGATACTGGTATTACTTGTATGATGTGAGTAATGTGGCCCGCTGATGATGGTTCCCATGGTGTGGTGTTCACGGCACACTACCCATAGTTTTCTGTCTAGTAGTTGATGAATTTAATTTCTGTTGTACTAGAAACAGAAATAACGATTCGGTTAAATGCAGGGATCATAGCCCAGTGAAATACAATTTATTCACAGTGGGAGCTTCTCCCCCACTTTTTTTTTTTTTTTTCTTTTTAATGTTTATTTACTCTCTTTGAGAGAGTACAAGCTGGGACAGATCAGGGCCGGGAAGGACAGAGGAGCCTGACAGCAGTGAGTCCAATGGGGGGCTCAAAGTCACAAACTGTGAGATCATGACCCGAGCTGAAGTCAGACGCTCAACCAACTGAGCCACCTAGGCGCCCCTCCCCCACTTTTCGTTGCTGGCCTATATTTTGGATTAATGTTTTCCTAGCTGTAACTTTATTAAGGTAGGCTGCAACAAGAAATATGAATGTGAATTTACATAGTTAAAATTCTTTCTCCATTAAACAAAAGTTACATTTGTCTAAGTTAAAATACATATTAAGTGAAAAATGAAGTGAAAGTTAAGTACTACCTTTGATATTTATACAATACAAAGCAGAATGAAGGAATTGGCCTCGCATGAGTGTTAGCTGCCGCATCAGTGACTGGGACAGTACTGGTGCCCTGTAGCAGTTCGGCCATTCCGCTGGGCATTGTAGAAGTTGTCATTTAGATTGGGACACTCCTGTGGAAAGCTGTGTATTGTATGTTGGGAACCAGCTAGAATCCAGGCACTCTGGGTACATATTTGGAGGTAAAGAAAGAGGTAGTGGATATAATCCTAATGTTTTCCTGCATGCAGACCTTTTTGTTTTTGGGTTTGTTTTTTTTTTTTTTAACATTTTACAGAATGCAATGTGCAAGGAGATTATTCCAACTAGTGAATTTATTAACAGTAAGTTGACAGCAAAAGCAAACAGGCAGCTTCAAGATCCTTTAGTGATCATGACCGGAAACATCCCAACGTGGCTGACTGAACTGGGAAAAACCTGGTAAGACGATCATTTCTGAAACGGCGACTTTGGGAGTGTTATCGTTGTGTTGGTCTTTATACATTTTGTCACAGAAGCATAGTCTTTGATGAACCTGTTTAAATGTGTTTAAGTGACGTTATCATATCTGATGACAGCTTGCTGAATATTCAGTGGCTCTAGCATCCAGAGGAGGCTAGCTGGGGCTCGTACGAGATCTTTGTGGCAGTGTGTATCTATGTGTGTGAAATAGGAAAGTACACAAGGATCATTAAGGAGATTAAAATCCCCTGTCATCACAAAATGGGGACTCCAAAGGTATAGTCAGTTGATTTTTCTGTGCCTGTTTGGGCCCAGACTTACATTCTCAGAGACCATAGAACTGCACTGATCGGTATGATAGTCGGTAGCCACACACAGTTGTTTACATTTAGATCAATTAAAATTAAGTAAATTAGAAATTAGTTTTTAGTCCCACATAGCCACATCTTTATGTGGCTACCTGTATTGGACAGAACAAATGTTGAATATTGGGGTCTTCAAAGGAAGTGCTTTTAGCCACTCTGTGTCAAGAACTACCAAAATCCTACATCATGAAGCAATAGAATCTGTATTACTGTAGGGTTCATTCTTTGGAAATCAGCATGGCCCTTTGGCATGCTTGAGTGACTTAGAAATGCCAAAGCTGGGAGGAAAATCATGAGCTAGTAAAGCCATTATCTATTATTTGTGTATATGTGGTATGGGATGGCAGTGAAATGTGACCAGGCTTAAAACTATATTTTAAATTTAAAATTTCTCTAGTCGTGTTATGCATCCTGAAGGTCTTTGGGTAGATCAAAGATAATCTTGAATAGACCTGATATGAATAGTTGGATTTCAGATTTCACAGCAAAAAACTACTTAATACATTATTACTTGATCACTGAGACATTTCATAAAAGAATTATGAAAATTGTTCAAAATTAGTTTGCCTAGACCATTTTTGGTTATGTTTACAGTTATTATTCTGTATCATATTAAAACTTGTTTCTAATACAAGGGTTTGTATGGTTTCTGATTTTAATTCACATCATCTATATCGCATCTTTTTACAGCCCATTTTTCTTCCCTTTTGATACCCGGCAAATGCTTTTTTATGTAACTGCGTTTGATCGGGACCGAGCGATGCAGAGATTACTTGACACCAACCCAGAAATCAACCAGTCTGATTCTCAAGATAGCAGAGTTGCACCTAGATTGGATAGAAAAAAAGTAAGTTTCTCCCCCCAGATATTCAAAGGTAAACCAAACCGGCCTTTGGAAAGTAATGGGGAAACTAGAAATGGGGTGCACCTGAACGTGCCTGTTGGCACAGGGCCGTAGCTGAGCCACAGCCAGCTCTTGGCTTGTCTGATTTCTCACCTGGATGTTTTACTCTCAAGCTCTTGGAACTGGGCTCTTTGTGGTTCTTCTTCACCCAGCAGGTAAGAGTCCCTTCTTCCTGTTTCTGAAATAATTTCTGCAATTCTTTTTCCTCTCTTGTGCCAACAAAGAATCTCGTCTTCTCTTACTGAGGATTCTTTTCCTTTTTAAATTACGAACTCAAACTGTAGCCTCCCTTTTATAATTGATGCTTTATGCAGTAGGTAGAATTAATCAGATCCACTTTCTTCCCTTCACAAATCACTGCCCAGAAATGACTGAAACAGGATTCATGGTGTAATTCCCAGCTCAAGCCCAGTCAGCCCCTGTGCTGCTGATCTCATTTTCCTGGGCTTCTCATCTTGGCTGCACATTCGTAGATCTGACCACACTGCTCTGAGCCATTCCTGCAGAGACCCCATCCAACATTGCTGACCCTGCACTGCCTTTTTATCTTCCTCTTTTGTGCTGAAGATTCCTACTCAGGTCTGTCCTTCCAAAACCTTTCACTCCAAGACTCATGAGAGCCATTAGTAATGACATTAGAAGAGGAGTTAGAAGGAATGAGAAGCAGAAACAAAAAAGTACTTTTTTTTTTTTTTTTAAGCTTTGCTATTTCTATTTATACTTGTGTCATTAGGATTGAGTAAACAGTGGTGTTGATGGGATTTGGAAATCTAGCAGGACCTCTCTTGTCCTCCTGAATCTCCTGAGTAGATGTTTGTAGTTTCTGCAGGTCGGAACCGGGAAGTTTCCGCTCACCTGTGTCACCAGCCACCCCCATACCTATTTCTCCATTACGTCAATGTACGTGTGCCTGGGGGGTGGTTCATGCAGCTGCAGCCCTGACTTGCACTGGTCTTGGGCAAGGTCACAGAGATCCTTTCTTCTCCACCTTGAATTTTCTGAACCTGTCGTGGGCTCAAGAGGACACTTCCCATGTAGCCTCGCTGTGTGTGTTTGTAGCCGTGCGGCCACTCTCTTACCCTTTTCTGAGGCGTGCTTTAAAGAAACAGTTAAAACAACCGAATTGATTTTTTTTTTTTTTGCACTTCGATAAATGCCACCTGTTTATTATAGTGTAATATGAGTCTAGTTTCTTCACCCTTGTACTTTTTTTTCTTTTTTTCTTTCTTTCTTTTTTTTTTTTTTTTTTTTTTAGCGTACTGTGAACAGAGAGGAGCTGCTGAAACAAGCCGAGTCTGTGATGCAGGATCTGGGGAGCTCACGGGCCATGTTAGAAATCCAGTATGAGAATGAGGTGAGCTTATGAGCGTTGACGCTTTTCAGCTTCATTTGTGCTTTCGTAAGAGTTTGTTGGTCCTCTGAAATTCTAAAAGACAGTTGGGAAATTTATCTGGAAACTGGAGATGTGCTCTGCTGGTGATCTAAGCTCTCCATTTTCCAAAGTTCAGTTGTATATTAAGAGAGAGTTTTTTTTCTTGCCTAAGAACAAATGTTTGTGCAGTTGTTAGGTTGATAAAGTGGAAGAGTGTTTTAAGCCATATCTTTCAGAATGTTTGAACTGCCTTTTTAAAAATTTACATTTACCGAAATAGATAACCTATGTAATAAATGCACACTTTTAACACGTCCAGTTCTAATTGTACAAATTCTCGTGGCCAAATGTACACACCCCACCCCCACCCCCACCCCCACCCTCAGGCAACCATTGATTGGTCTGTTTTCTGTCCCATAGTTTTGTCTTTTTCACAGTGCAGTAGGCGGTGGACACCTGTGGTGCGTAGCCATTTGTGTCATTCTTCTAGCACTTAGTGTGTAGTGCTTTTCAGATTCATCCTGTTGTTCCATATATCAGTTTGTTTCCTTTTATCACTAGTATGAGTCTATGGTAGGGATATCTCACAAAATGTTCAATCACTAGGGGATGCACATTTTAGTTTCCAGTTTTGTTTTGTTTTGTTTTGTTGTTTTTTGTTTTTTTTTTTAGTTTCTTTATCTTAGAGCGAGTGCGTACGGGTGGGGCAGGGGCAGAGAGAGAGGAAGAGAGAGCATCCCAATCGGGCTCCGTGCCGTCCACGCAGAGCCTGACGCAGGGCTCGAACTCACAAACCGTGAGATCATGACCTGAGCCGAAATCAAGAGTCAGGCGCTCAACCAACTGAAGCCACCCAGGCACCCCTAGTTTCCAGTTTTTGATACTTCTGAATAATGCTGCTATGAACATTTGTGTACAAGTCTTTGTAGACCTAGGTTTTTTTTTTTTTTCTCGTGGGTAAATAGTTCAGGGATGAATTGGTAAGTTATTTAGTAAGACATGTTTTTACTTGATGAGAAACATCAAACTGTTTTCCAAAGTAGCTTTGCCATTTTCCATTCCCACCAGCGATGGAGCGTGTAAATTTCAATTGCTTCACATACTCACCAGCCCTTGGGTACTGTCTTTTTAATTTGGGGTATTTTGGTGGGTTTGTAGTGACGTCTTAATGTGTTGTATTTGCACTTTTCTGAAGATTAATGATATTTTCATTCCCGTTTGTTTCATTGGCCACTCATGCATGTTCTCTGGAGAAGTATCCCAAGCATTCTGTCCACTTTTTCATCATTGGGTTTTATGATTAAGTTGTTGAGTTTTTCATTACTCTGGACACAAGTTCTTCATGAGATAGGTGTTTAGAGATATTTTCCAGTTTGTACTTCATCTTTCAGTTTCCCCGTGAAAGGTCTTTGGAAGAGCAGAAGATTTTAATTGTGATAAAATCCAATTCATCAATTCTTCTTTTCTAGTTTGTGCTTTTATATATCCCCAGGAAATTTTCCCCTGACCCTTAGAGTTCGACCTTGTTAAACTTAATTATTCTAATAACTTAAAATTTTTTTTTAATATTTATTTTATTTTTGAGAGAGAGAGCGCGTGCACACGAGCATGAGTGGGGGAGGAGCAGAGAGAGAGAGAGAGAGACACACACACAGAATCCAAAGCAGGCTTCAGGCTTTCAGTACAGAGCCTGGCATGGGGCTCAAACTCAGGAGCCGCAAGATTGTGACCTGAGCTGAAGTCAGCACTTAACCGACTGAGCCATCCAAGCACCCCAGTTGTAATAACTTTGTAATACATCACTTAGGATTCCAGGGCTTCGGAAGCTTTTCTGTAAAGGGCCAGATTCAGGTGGTGTGGGCCCTGCAGCCTCCCATCACCGCTACTCAGTTTCGCCTTTGCACAAGCGTGAACGTGGCCACAGACAGTACATATACAAATGTGCCTGGCCATGTTCCAATAAAATTTTGTCAGTGAAGTTTATAGTTCATACAATTTTCACATGTTGTGAAATATTCAAGATTTTTCTATCAACCGTTGAAATTGTAAAAACCATTCTTAGATTGCAGATTGTACAAAACAGGAAGTGGGCCAGAGGTGCAGTTTACTGATCTGTGTTGTTAGACAGTCGTGTCGGCTGTGAAAGAAGATGGTTTTACTTCTTTTCTAATCTTTGTCATTTATTTCTTTTGAGATGCTTTTAAACAGCCAGGACAGTACACCAAATACTTATTTTCTGTCTCTTTTTACTATGAAATATGGAGTTTCTTGGGGATACTTTCCTCCCTCTTTCCCCTAAATATTTTTAAGACAAAACTTCAGAATTTTCAGACTTCTGAAACTCTTAGAGACGTAAAATATCCAAACCTTCTATTACGCCAATTATTTCTAATAGCTAGTCTCTCTGCCTCTCGGTTTTCTTATCTATAAAATGTGGGTTATAGCACAATCTCTAATAGTCTACAGTATGACCTGTAGTATGCAAGTAATTTTAAGTATGACTTTGAATTTTCACTCATTTTCTTAAGCATTTTCATCTTCTCCTTAAGGCTTTTGAAAAGATAATTTGAGAGTCTTCGGTCATCAAAATTAAAACTCTAAGTACTTCTGTACTGGGAAGTATACGGCGCCCTAGTGATACAGGTTATAGCAGAGTTCACAGGATTACAGAGATCAAAGGATATTATGGTGTAGTTGGGAAGTCCTAGGACAAAGGTATATGGCCGATGAGTGATACAGGTGTCAAGAGAACGAGGCTTTCACACAAGTACAACTGTCCTGGGAGCCATGAGGACCAGTAGGCCATAGAGTTAGACCTTCATGGAAGAGACTGGGAGCATTAAGGGACCAACAAATGCTGTGGCTTGAGCAAAGGATTGGGCTTGGTGGTGTGGAAAGCAGCAGAAATGAGTACTGGCTCCAGAAGTGATGGGGTGAGGGGACACCGGGGCAAGGCCTCGCATGCTGGGATAAGAAATTGGGGTCGAGTTTTGATTCCAAGGTGCTTAGGCCACTTGCTCGGAGGATACAGGATTTAGATGTTTACGTGCCCACATTTCTTCTTCATAAAACTGCAAGACCTCTGCTCCAGCTCTGACTTCTTTTACCGAATTTATTTTAACATGCTTTCTACTTTTTTACTCCAACATAGTGTTTTCTTGCCAGGAATGTCTTTCCTTTCCTCTCTCATCCTTTGTGCCTCTCTTCAAATTGCATCTTACATGGAGCCTAAACAAGTTCAGAGTAGCATCACATTGATCTGAGGATCATCAAGAATGAATTACTGATGCAGAAATCATGAGCTTATAATCTTCATGGATGGTCCTAACTACTGACGCTGGAAAAGATTCCAGGAGCTGACTTCAGTGGGGAACAGGGGTTGGGAGTACTGTCTTTTTAGATACAAAGGGTATCAGGTCATAAATCCTATTCAACTATACAAGTATGCAGGTGACCTTTCGGAAGACTTCAGAGTAGCTCCAGAAGAATCCTAGTTCACGGTGTCAAATCAACATGGGCCCTAGCTTGAACAAGGATGATTGGTGAGCCAGGGAAGAACCAAACCCGTCTCTGGGCTCAGAGAGTCTTCAAGCCTCAGGATTCGCTGGGGCTACGAATGACCAGCCTCTGGGGTGGTGAAGCGTTAGGAGCATGGACTGTGGAGCCTGGTGCCAGCACTGACTGACCGTGACGTTGGGCACATTATGTAAACTCCTCGGTGATGCCTCAACAAGTGTGTAAGAAATGGACCTTTTTCATCATGTTGTTAGAATGACTAAATGAGCTAAGGTGTGAAAAACACTCAGAACAGAACAGTGGCACATGATAATTGCTGGTACATAAGGGTTAGCTTTTGAAAGAAAAAGACTCGCAGCACTTCGAGTAAGACAAGTTGTCAGAACTTGGTCTTCTCTGTTTTTATTTCTAAAGCTTTATGCTTTTCTTTCCTTTAAAGACCAATGAAGCAAAAGCAAACTCCCTACCTTTTTACTGGAGTGGCTGAGTAGAACAAAGATGCCTGAGAAGATCAGGTTGCGAACAGCAGCACTGTTGGCCAGCGCAGGGCTTGGGAAGAGCATCTTTTTCTTTCTTTCTTTTTTAATGTTTTTATTTATTTTTGAGAGAGAGACAGAGCACGAGTGAGGTAGGAACAGAAAGAGATGGAGACACAGAATCCAAAGCAGGCTCCAGGCTCTGGGCTGTCAGCACAGAGTCAGACGTGGGGCTCGAACTCACAGACAGCGAGATCATGACCTGAGCCAAAGTCCAAGGCCCAACCAACTGAGCCACCCAGGTGCCCCATGCCAGGGCAGCTTCGACCTGTTCCTTCCACCCTCACAGAGATTTGCTGTGGTGACGGGTTTATAGTGATACCCAGGCCATTTAATATTTTAAGTCTGTTTTGCCTTTAGAAAGAACAGTATTATTTGGATGAAGGAATTTGATCTGATTTGTGATTTCTCTTTCGCCTAGGATAATTACGCTAAAGGGAGAAAAAGTTAAGCAGCTCTAAACTGCCCTCTGGTGGATGTCAGATGTTACTGCAGTTTTTTCTTTTCTCTGCTTCTCTTTTTTCCCCTTCTTCCTCTCCTCCACTACCCAGTATTCAGTGAAGAACAAAACATACAAAATTCCTACCATCTCAGAACTTTGTTCAGTTTGGGAAGGCCAGTACGCACTTCCTTATTACATATTATCATGTAATAATTATTATGTTAATAATATTATTAACATATGTATATGTTAGGCCTCGTGATGAAGAAAAATCTAAATGAGATGGATCACGATGGGGAAGGGAAAGGGTGGCCCAAGAGGACCTTTGAGCACAGGTGAGCCATTACCATTTAGGGAAGGGTGTGTCTAGCAAAAGAACTGAGAAGCAAAAGCCCTGACACGGAGACCTGGCCTGTCGCAGAATGACTGGTTGGAGGTCGGAGTCCAGCTGTAGGAGGGGTCACGGAGGACCTGCGTGGAAGAACTTGAGCTTTTGCTTTTGCGAGAGACGGAGGCCTCTGTCAGCGCTGTGAGCCTAGAACAGGAGACGCCAAGCTTGCTGGTGCAGAGACCCTGGAGGAGGGCTGGCAGTAGCCCAGATGAGGGGTGATGGCGGTGACCGGTTTAGAATATATTGTGAGGGTGGGGCTTACAGTGTTCAACGATGGGTTGGAATGCGGCGAGTGAAAAAGAGATGAGCCAAGGTTTTTTGGAGTCTGGGGTGAACGCAGATGCCGTTTACTGCCGTAGAGGAAAACTAACGAAGGGATGGAAGTGGATCCCCAAGGTGCCACCGCATCCAGCCTGGTAGATCACTGTTGGCAAAGTTAGAGTCAAACATTTGGTGGATTGCATCTTATCGTTTGAACTAGTATAGGCACTTTTTTTTTTTTTTTTAATTTTTTTTCAACGTTTATTTATTTTTGGGACAGAGAGAGACAGAGCATGAACGGGCGAGGGGCAGAGAGAGAGGGAGACACAGAATCAGAAACAGGCTCCAGGCTCTGAGCCATCAGCCCAGAGCCCGACGCGGGGCTCGAACTCACGGACCGCGAGATCGTGACCTGGCTGAAGTCGGACGCTCAACCGACTGCGCCACCCAGGCGCCCCAGTATAGGCACTTTTTAAAAGTAACTATGGTAATAAAATAAGGCCAGTTATTTACAATGATCTATAAGGGAACTCGTTTTTTTCACCAGGACTGTGGATGCAGCACATAAACTATGATACTAACTTGTCATTAGCCAAATATCTAATTTATGGTCTGAGCTGGCAGGACCTTGAAACATGAAGGAATAACGAGACTGTGAACATGGACACAGGATATGTCTCACAGAGGAGGGGTTTCCATTCAAGGCTGTGCAGTCACCTTGGAGCTGGGCCAGGCTCTAAATCAGACCTGTCAGTTGAGAGTCTTCAGGACATGCTCCCCATCCCGTGTACATACCGATAAAGCTCTCCGGAGTTGCTAGTGCACCGTGAGGCTCCGAAGCTGAGTTAGCCGTGTGGGTGCTGGCGTGGGTTCTGGCCTTCTCTTATTCTTGTTTTATTCAACGAACCTCTGTTAAATGACTGGTGCGTGCCCAGGCACCACTGAAGGTACAAAGGTGAATTAAAGTTATCCTCGAGTGAGAAATGTGAGTCCGTAACAAAATTGCGGTGCTATGATGTGATAAGCACTAAAGTAGCTGGACTAGAAATCCTAAAAAAAGGGGGGTGGGCAGAGTAACTGGGCAGAAAAGGAGGCTTCTCCTGAGGAGATGACATTTGAACTGCTTTCAGGCTAACAGCTCACCCATGAGAGCTCGGGAAAGAGATTCGTACTCAGACAAAGCCATCTTATTCCCCGGGGGCAAGACAGCTGCAGTGGCACTGTTACCGGTGTAGGAGCCGGACCCTTGCAGTGACAGTGTTAGGTCCTGGGGAGAAAGAGGAAATACAGGGCTGCTGGTTCTTGTTCTGGCCGACCAAGACGGAAGGAAGATAGGATGGTCTGGGCAATAACACGTCCAAAAAATGGTTGCTGTTAGCGTCTGCGTTGCAGAAAGGTTGGCTGGTCTAAAAGGCAGCGTCAGATCTGAAGTTTGAAATCGTTCAATTTTTGTTCTCCTGTAGGTTGGTACCGGTCTTGGGCCTACACTGGAGTTTTATGCACTTGTATCTCAGGAACTACAGAGAGCCGATTTGGGTCTCTGGAGAGGTGAAGAAGTGACTCTCAGCAATCCAAAAGGTACCATCAATTTGTGAGTCTCTGTGGGTTTTCCACATCAAGTAAAAGGGCCATTACAGTTCATTAAATATATTTAGCTTCTAATAAACTCACATGCTCTCCGACCTCAATCCCTTTTACCTTTTAGCCTTTGTTTTCTCTGTTATCAAATAAGAGAGCCTTCCGGCTCTAGAGGTCTTCATTCTGTGATCTGCCTTCTGATTTTGAGAATACTGAATTTCTTAAGTGTTATTAGTTAACCAGGTTTTGTCTTATTTTGTTCTGTTCTGGGAAATCGCACCTAAAGTTTCGTGACTTGCTCATTTTATAGGAAGCCAAGAAGGGACCAAGTACATTCAAAACCTCCAGGGCCTGTTTGCGCTTCCCTTTGGTAGGACGGCTAAGCCCGCTCATATCGCAAAGGTTAAGATGAAGTTTCGCTTCTTAGGCAAATTAATGGCCAAGGCGATCATGGATTTCAGATTGGTAAGTGTAGGATTATTCGCTTGTCGACGGTTTTGTTTTGTACCTGTACTATGAAAGTATCTTAATCCCCTGCACTTAATGCTGTATTTTATTGTTTATTTTTATTTTTGAATTTTTTTAATGTTTTTATTTATTTGGAGTGAGAGAAAGAGTGTATGCATGCATGCGAGCAGGGGCCGGGGGGCAGAGAGAGAAGGAGAGAGAAGAGCCCAGTGCAGGACTCGAACTCAACAACCATGAGATCATGACCTGAGCTGAAACCAAGAGTCAGATGCTTTAGCCAACTGAGCCGCCCAGGTGCCCTGAGTTATTTTAGAAGTTACATTTTTTCATTTTTAATTAGTTGGTCCTTCCTTTTAACTTCTTTTTCTTCCAAATGTGCAGTAATACAAACTTCAGTGGAATTTAGTTTACACCACCCCAAATAGAGTAAGATTCCTATAAACATCTCTTAGTTTGAGGCTCTTATGGAGAATATATATGTCCATCACCTTTTTAGCGTCAGTTTTTTTAAATAGGATTCTTCGGTGTACTAAGTTTTTCACAATATCAGGGCCCCAAATTGGGTTTAAATGGGAACAGTTGTGTCTAATGAGAGAAACCATTCCAAAATGTGGGGGTTTTGGGGGAGTACTACTCAACCTTTATAAATGATCTCTTAAAGTGTCAGTTATAAAATTGAGGCAATTCTAGAAGCTTAGCATGACTGTCTTATTTTGTGTATATTCCCTTTCAGGTGGACCTTCCCCTTGGCTTACCCTTCTATAAGTGGATGCTACGGCAAGAAACTTCACTGACATCGCATGATTTGTTTGACATTGACCCGGTTGTAGCCAGATCAGTGTATCACCTAGAAGATATTGTCAGACAGAAGAAAAGACTTGAACAAGATAAATCCCAGGTGAGCCTAGAAGATAAGAAAGCGGTCAAGTGGATCACTTTCTTACCGTTGCGAGATGAGGTCTTTGTTAAGTGCTTTATATTTGATCCAGTTATTATATTAATGTCGTATTTTAGAAGAGTTCTAATTTTTTTATTAGAATAACTGAAAAGACTTCACAGTGGGTAAGATGACCTATGATAACAGCAGGTGATAAATAAACAGCTTGATTAACAAATAGGATACAGTCCTGACTTGAAGCCATAGGGCTCTCGTTTATTAAATTAAAATTTTTTTTTTTTTCAACGTTTATTTATTTTTGGGACAGAGAGAGACAGAGCATGAACGGGGGAGGGGCAGAGAGAGAGGGAGACACAGAATCGGAAACAGGCTCCAGGCTCTGAGCCATCAGCCCAGAGCCTGACGCGGGGCTCGAACTCCCAGACTGCGAGATCGTGACCTGGCTGAAGTCGGACGCTTAACCGACTGCGCCACCCAGGCGCCCCACTCGTTTATTAAATTTAGATGGGCATTACGTACCTGGACAGGTAGTGTTATCATACTGAATTATTTTTTTTCTTTTTTTCTTTTAGTTTTTATTTATTTGTTTTGAGAGCGAGCGAATGCAAGTGGGGTGGGGGGAGCATAGAGTGAGGGGGAGAGAGAGAATCCCAAGCAGGCTCTGGACGCTCCGCGCACAGAGCCTGATACGTGGCTCTGGATCTCACGAAACCGTGATCACGTGATCTGAGCTGAACTCGAGAGTCAACTGACTGAGCCACCCAGGCCCCCCTGAATTCTTTTAGTAAGCATTTGAATCAATAAAACTATGCTTAGGATAGATTGTTTTTCTGGAAAGAAGACCAGTCCACCTGTTTTTAGAAAGATCTCAGGAAAATAGTTTTAAAGGTCATGGTGGGTGTTCTCTATTTCTCAGGAACACCTGTTGAGGTTTCGCTATTAGAATGTGTGATTTTTCATTTTATATCATGAATGTGTATTCTTTATATATTGATAACAGATTAAAGATTATTTACCCAGTCTGAGATTAATAGCAGTTCTGCGTCAGACATTAGAAGAAGACAAAAGTGGCACGGATTCAAATAGCTATGTCTGGGCATGTAACATGGCCCGATTTTAAAGCAGCTCCCATTTTATAAATTATGTAAAGTAAGAATAGGGGAGATTCTGTAGGGAAGTGTCACATCTCCTGATAAGCTGGAGAAGGGCTTACTGTAGACAGATAGGTTTTAGAATGCCTTGTTATCAGAGAAGAAAATGATTTGTAAGGGAAATAATTTTATCTCCCTTATTAATTGGTGACTTGAGGAAAAATGTTTTATTAAGAGAAATTGGCATTTAAAAGAGGCCATGTAAGGTTTGTTGTCTTAAGATTTTCTAGAATCCATTAGATTTACGTGTACCAACTTGATAAATTTTCATAACTAATGCAGTCCTCTTTAGGATTATCTCTTAGGTAAATAATGAGGGGAAAATGAAGGAAGGAAAGAAAGTGAAACTCATGGCACTGCTCCAGGTGCCTTATGTCTATTAATTCATTTCATCCACAACACCCCTGGGAGATTTAGGTCTTTCTGATATTCCTGCCTTACACACAAGAAACCCAGGGCAGACCAGCTGAGTAACCTGCCAAGGTCACATACCTAGAAGTGGGGGCAGGGCTGAGAGTTCACACCCGGGCTGTTTGCTCTGGAACCTTCACTGTTACACATTTTGCAATATGCCACCCGGTTTTCTTCCTCATATCTTTTGAGATTTGTTCTTATCTTTATTTTTGATGTTGCCACTTTAAAAGTATAAAATGCCCAGCACGGAAACCAGATTCCAGAAACCGATGTACCATGTTAACCGACTTTCATCCAGCACGTGAGGAATGGCGTGGGTTCCAAACCCTCCCCTCATCGTTTATAAAGTACACGGATGGAGCAAACTCGGTAGTTAAATTCTCAAAAGATACATGGGAAATGGGCTAAAGCTTATTAGCCTTCGATTTAATGTAAGATCTGAAAAAACGAATAGTGAATTTCTTTTAAGCATCTCGAGGACACTGTATATTCTAGATTCCTCTCAATGATAGCGATTTTTTTTTCTTTTGAGAGAGAGTGAGAGTGAGCAGGGAAGAGGCAGAGAGGGAGAGAGAGAGTCCCGAGCAGGCTCCGCGCTGTCCAAGCGGAGCCCAACGTGGGGCACGAACCGTGAGATCATGACCTGAGCTGAGGTGAAGAGTCGGATGCTTCACCGACTGAGCCACCCAGGTGTCCCAATGATGGCAATGAAAGGTCTTCATTCAGGTGCCCTCAAATGTGCACCTGAGTCCGAGGAAAGACGTAAACACAGGCTTTTACAGGCGAGGACAGACGGCCATAGTCCCCAGGCACATTATACCTCGTCTTCGTGCTGTTACCCCTCCTGCGTTCTGAATCCTCTGGAATCCTAGGCAGCTTTTATTTCCCTTTTTAAAAATGACTAATTTTAAAAATGCCTGGGTGGCTTCATCAGTGTGCACACACACACTCTCAAAATAAATAAACAAATATATATATATTTTTTAATTAAAGAATGACTAAATGAGAACTTCTAAAAATGACTGTAAGCCAGAACTTCCTAGCTTTTTTTTAGTTTAAATCACTAATTTCTTGTACCTAGACTCTTTGGCTGCTAGGAATTTCATACGTATGGGTATCCCCAGTTTGGAAAGTCACTTGGCCCCTTCCTCCTATACTGAACACCTTTATTTTCAGATAGTATTTGCAGTTCTGCATGTTGGTCTTTGATTTCTAATCTAAAGAAATTTTACGTAAGCCTTTCGTATTCTTGAGCATTTAAAAAGGTGAATAATACAAACTGCTTTTTAATAATTGTCTTTAGAGTAGGACTTGAGGGTTTTGTTGGAACTTTTCTTCATTGTGGATACAGATCTGTTCCTCTAGTCCTGAAGTGATTGAATGAGGAATCCCCAGGGTATTCCTTAGACTTGAGCTTTGCAGCAGGAAGAATGTTAATTATAACCATTAGTAGATAGTACGTTATTTGTATTTACAGTTTCCTAACTATTGCTTGGTATTTGGGGTGTGTGTGTGTAGGATTAAGATAGAATTTAGGAGAAGTTTGGCCCTATTAGCTACTCTTGAATTAACCATCATGTAAACAATTAGGACTTTCTGTGAAAGGTGATTTGAAATTCAGTCAGATGGAGTAGCAGACCTCTCATCTTGAAAGAACACTTAAGGGGGCGCCTGGGTGGCGCAGTCGGTTAAGCGTCCGACTTCAGCCAGGTCACGATCTCGCGGTCCGTGAGTTCGAGCCCCGCGTCAGGCTCTGGGCTGATGGCTCGGGGCCTGGAGCCTGTTTCCGATTCTGTGTCTCCCTCTCTCTCTGCCCCTCCCCCGTTCATGCTCTGTCTCTCTCTGTCCCAAAAATAAATAAAAACTTAAAAAAAAAAAAAAATAAATAAAAACCACTTAGGTGATCTGGTTTTTCCCCCATATAAAAATAGTTGGATTCTAAAGTGCTTATTTCCTTTGTGATCTGTGTCATGTGTAAATTACGACAATAAAAGAAGTATTCTAAGAGCTGAAGGAACCCATAAAATTTATTAGCATATCTTTTGTTTTATAAACACAGACATACAAGCAACTGAATCACTGTGCTTGATCTCCCATTCCCCTTGTTTAGACCAAAGAGAGTCTACAATATGCATTAGAAACCCTGACTATGAACGGCTGCTCAGTTGAAGATCTAGGATTGGATTTCACTCTGCCAGGATTTCCCAACATCGAACTGAAGAAAGGAGGAAAGGATATACCGGTCACTATCCACAATTTAGAAGAATATTTAAGAGTACGTAATCATGGCACCCTTTGGGGAAAAGGCCAGCGTGGTGGGCGACACAGGACTTCTGTGGACACTGTTCTGGGGGAAGGGGGAAGCACCTGTCCCGGGAGCCTGCCTCCCCTGCCTCCCCTGCCCGAGACCCTCGACACCCAAGATCACTGCACAACATCCACTTTTTCAGGCCCTCATTTCTGTCTGCACTTGACAAAATGTGTCAGATATTTCATGAAGCCTTATATATGACCTTGAATTTTCTGTCTTGAAGTTTGAATACTACTAAACTCTCATTGTCTTCGTTTAAAACAAATCAGTGAAAAGGAGCCATCACTTGTGTTCTCATTAAACTGCATTCTGTCTATCAAGGCAAAACTAGACCTTATTCTTCACACACACACACATTTTTATGGGCGTAATGAGGACTTTCAGATAATCTATAGCCCTTGACTATATTTGTTAAATTAAGGGAAAACAATTTTGTATTAAAAAGAAATTGTATTTTAAGTTCCATGCTATATAGGTCTTTACTACTGCTTTTTGAAAAGTTTCTTTTGGTTTATTTCTGACCCTGAGTGGAAAGAGCATTGGGTTCAAGATAGAAAACCACCTATACCCAGACTTGGGTTTTCTGCCACCCTACAGTGGGATTTTATTTAAAAAAAAAAAAAAATTTTTTTTTTATTTATTTTTGATAGCGAGCACAAGCGGGGGAGGGGCAGAGAGAGAGGGAGACACAGAATCCGAAGCAGGCTCCAGGCTCTGAGCTGTCAGCACAGAGCTGGACAGGGCTCGAACTCCCAAACCGCGAGATCATGACCTGAGCTGAAGTCGGACCCTTAACCAACTGAGCCACCCAGGTGCCCATACAGTGGGATTTTAGGTAGAACCTCTGAAAAATGGCTCTGGTTTCTTCGTCTGTTAGAGAAAGAGTAGATAGCCAAGGTCTTCAGATATCTTTTGGCATACCCAACTGTTCTGTGACTGTTAAAACACATTCTTTAATATTCACAGGACTATCTGATCAAACTTACCTGCTGCTTTTCCTAACTTTGAGAAAGCTAACCTTTCCGCTTACTTGTAAATGATGAGTTAATGTCCAGATTAAAGTTCTCTGAAAAGAATTTGTGATGATGCTTGTATTTTTCTGTCAGCAAAATGCTGTTGTTTTTATTTTTATCTGAGTATGTCCTGTATTTCTTGAACCCAGTGGGTTAGCTGGAGTCATTGATGACTAGATATCATTGAACCAGTAACAGATGCTTTCTGTTCCTTTTCAATTTCACGTGACTGCATTTCCAGAGTTTGCCTTTTTCTAAGTGAAGGTCCACTTCAGAAGCATGGGTTCTAAGAACTTAATCGGGATTTGGATAGAAAAATTTCACATTAAAAATTCAGAACACTTAACAGTTGGTTATTATGCATCTTGACACATTATCTTTAATTCTTAATAACATTTTATCCTCTTGAGAAACTTTCATCTGCTTCTCATCTAGTAAGGTACCGTTCTGTGCCATCAGGGTTTTATGTAGATGAATTTTTAATTTTTTTTTTTTCAACGTTTATTTTTTTGGGGACAGAGAGAGACAGAGCATGAACAGGGGAGGGGCAGAGAGAGAGGGAGACACAGAGTCGGAAACAGGCTCCAGGCTCTGAGCCATCCGCCCAGAGCCCGACGCGGGGCTCGAACTCACGGACCGCGAGATCGTGACCTGGCTGACGTCGGACGCTTAACCGACTGCGCCACCCAGGTGCCCCATGTAGATGAATTTTTAAAACACACTAAACATAAATGCTCATCGTAATTGTTTTTACATTTTCTTGCTGGCCAGGCCCCGAGTTAGAAGTTGACCTGAGAGATCGCTTATGTGGTTTTCTGAGAGATGTTTTAGAGACTTAATTTGTGTGGGGTTTTTTGTTGTTGTTGTTGCTGTTGTTTTTAAAGTGATCAGGATGGATGTTTCACTGTACTTTGCCGTGTATTGGGTAGGAAAGAGATAGGAAATCTTGTCACAGTTTTTAAAAGACCTTTCTTTTTACAGCTGGTTATATTCTGGGCACTAAATGAAGGCGTTTCTAGGCAATTCGACTCCTTCAGAGATGGATTTGAATCTGTCTTCCCACTCAGTCATCTCCAGTACTTCTACCCGGAAGAAGTGAGTAGCTTGTGTCTGAAGAAATTGCCCATTGCTCCCTGTGTACCTGTAGCAATCGTAGCACGCCGTCTCTGTGCCATCCGGCCGAAGAGGATTGCAAAGGAGAGAACTGGGGGGCGAGGTGGGTTTGTGAGCCGAGGGGTGGATGCTGGTAAAGGTAGAAGATCATTTCTGAGCAAAGAAGAGTATCAAATACTAAGTGTAATGCGATGTAATATAAATATAGCATTTTATATTGTATAAATATTAAATATAGTTGAAGTATTGGAGTGGGGTCTGTGTGCGAGATTGGGTGGGCCCAGCCTCGTCGTCAGTCACCTGACCCTGGATGCCGGCCGGTGGAGAATGGAGTGCGCGTCTTTGCGGTCGCTGAGGAGAGTGCACTTTTTTTTTTAACCTAAACTTCCCGGATTGGGTGAGACCCTGCTTTATGATTGGAGTCCGTTCTTGGAGTTAAGGAAGTGTTGCAAGTACCGTTAAGAGTGGGGGAAATGAGTGTGCAGTTTTCCAGCCATCTTAAGTGCAACAAGAATCTGGAACACTGCTCTCGAGTGGGGAGATGGCACAGAAAGGGTCTGCGAGGTATGGGGTTTCTCCAGTTTGGGATGCTTTTTGTTTACTATTTGAATGATAACTTTACACACACATTACTGGCTGAATCCGGATACCTTTGAATGACTTGGACGTAGCATTTCAATCTCAGTTACGATTTTTACGTCCACTCTGATTTGCTGCTTGCGGGAGCATGTGGTGTAGCTGACACTTTGAGGCACTAAGTGTCACCTGGAATTGAAAGCAGCAAGGGTTGCTCCTGGAATTGAATTCTGGTCCTTCCTGCTTCACCGTATGACCTTGTCTAGGCTGTTGTGTCTGACCCGACTGCCTCGTCCATAAGATCGGGATAACCTCTGTCTTACTGAACAGGACACATAGAGTACCTGCCAGCGAGTGACGCGTAGTAGGTATTACATTTTCTCAAAGCACGCAGTCCTTCTGCAGGGGGGCAGGTCACCAGAGAAAAGATGGCTTAATGTGAAACTGGTGTTAGATTTTCCAAGGGGACGCAAGCACTTCTTGCTTTCTCCTGTTCCCCCTGGAACGGCTTGCCTGGTCCCCGTGCAGCCCCAGCCGACCATCTGGCAGCCATCTGCCTCTGTACAAGGTGAGGAAGCTGCCCGTTGGCTGGGCCTCAGTTCAGCTTTCTCCCACTTCTCTCTCCAGCTCACTAGTCTGTGTCTTGGCTTCTGGCATTTCTAGAAAACAGGATTTATGAAATCTCCCTGGCGAGATGTAGGTTATGGAGTTAAAACCTGTAAAGACACGAGAAGCGTTAGGAAAGCTTAAACAAAGGTTTGTCTCAGGTATGTTTTGTTTGCGATTAAAGTCTTCTCAAGAAGCCAGTCCCTGCAGATGGGCAGGGTGCCTTTAAAGGCACCAGAAGAGGAGGCTGAGTCTGTAACTGTAGTAGAAGAGCACATTGGCGAAAAGAGAGGTCCCTGCGCAGAACTTGCGGTATTGAAAATGATACTTTGATTTGGTACACGCTAGTCCTGTGCTATACTGGCATCTGCAAAACAGCACGTCCTGTGAGTTTTCACTGAGTTATGCAGCCGTGTCCTTAGTAATTTGTTTCTGTTGGGTGACCACGCAGCTGGACCAGCTCCTGTGCGGCAGTAAAGCAGACACTTGGGATGCAAAGACACTGATGGAGTGCTGCAGGCCGGACCACGGTTACACTCACGACAGGTGAGTACCCGGATCTGCTGGGCTTTCGTTTGAGGGTCAAGAATTTGGTGGTGTGTGCGTGCATGCGTGTGTATACGTACGTTATGAACAACAACAGGGGGGTGCCGTTTTTAAATTTGTCTGCCTGTTTTAAAGGAGGCTTTCTGATATTTTGGCCTCACTTCTATCAAGACCTTAGGACTCAAAGATTTCTTTTTCGGGTATTTCTGTGTAAGTGAACAGGGAGGAGGAAAGAGAGGAGGATACAGGTCAAACCCGTTACCCGTTTTTGTTGGCGGTAAAATGGAAATACCCGTACACTCCCGACAAGTCTTGTTTGTTACAACAGTAATCATTCCCTTTGAATTCCAGCTGTGACAACAGAAAACTACGTTGGTTTCCGAATGCGTCCTAATGCAAATTCATAGGTAGTTGTATTGAAATTTGGTAGTCTGCAGCTGGCTCTGAGAGTCTGCAGTGCGGTGCGGTGTGATTGAAAGGTGCACAGTCCCGTGCTGAAATGATTTTGCTGACTTGTTTCTGTTGTAGTCGCGCCGTGAAGTTCCTGTTCGAGATTCTCAGTAGTTTTGATAACGAGCAGCAGAGGTTATTTCTCCAGTTCGTGACCGGTAGCCCGAGACTGCCTGTTGGAGGTGGGTGTGCCCTAGGCGCCTGGCCGCCACCGTTCTGTGGTGGTGGGGTGTGCGGGGGGGGGGGGGGGGGAAGGAGGGAGGGAGAGACGGACAGAGACCTCGGTACCACCAGCAGGATATTCTGCATTTGACCCAACAGTGCCTTTTCGTTACTCTAGTATCCTAACGTTTCTTGAGTTTTCCATTGGCTTTGCAATATGTGAGAGCTCTCGGCCGGCAGGGAGATTCATAGGGGTCATCTTAAACACACTGAAGTAGGATTGTTAATGAACACGTAATGCTACTTTTCTAGGTGAAATTCAGATCCTCCGGGCAGCTGTACATTACAGACTCTTGGATGAGAATGCATTGTAAAGTCTACTTTTCTAGGAGTGAGTCAGTCCTAATAGGAGTCAAATTGGTACTCAGTTTTAAAAGCCAAAAAGCAGAAGGAGCTGTTGGCCTCCTTATACTACAGTGGTTTTTTCCAGTAAATAAAGCAGATGTTGGGGTCCATACACTAAACGTACATCACGTGTGTAGATGTAATTGCCCAGCAAGAAGGAACACTTTGCGTGTGTGGTAACACCGTACAGCCAAGCAGCGTGACGTTTCCTGATGGTAGCAGCGCAGAAAGGCTACGTTTGTGATTCCAGACGGATTCTTCTTGTGGCTAAAAAACATCTGGCTCGGAGTTAGCTGTGTGCGGCCTGTTAACTTACTAACTTCCCTTGGTCTTTCTTCCTTCCCCTTCTGCTCAGGCTTCCGGAGTTTGAATCCACCTTTGACAATTGTCCGGAAGACATTCGAATCAACAGAAAACCCGGATGACTTCCTGCCCTCCGTAATGACTTGTGTGAACTATCTTAAGTTGCCGGACTACTCGAGCATTGAGATCATGCGTGAGAAACTGTTGATCGCGGCCAGAGAAGGACAGCAGTCGTTCCATCTTTCCTGATCACAGCGAGAAATGCGGTGTCTGCCTGTTACAGCAAAAGAAAAAAAAAATCATGATTTCTTTTCTAAATGTATCACCTGAGTCAAGGAAACATGTTACGCCTTCTTGTTGTAGGAAAAATGGCTTGCAGATTATACAAGAGACACTTGGTTGATATTCATTAATGGCCCCATGGACTTAAAGTGATCAGGCCCTAAAACGTTGTTGTGATGAGGTTTCTTTAGCAAGTTCTTGTTTAAATTATCATTTATTTGATGAGTGAAGTTTTTAACTTGCTTTGCTGTGTGAAATTTAAAAAAAAGGGATGTTTTTCAGGCTGAAACAATAAATGTCGCTGTGCAGTTTAATTCTGGGCTGTGTGTGTCCATCTAGCTAAGTCTGCAGTTTTGTTTCCTCCAAAGACCACTCTCGTACATAAGTACAGACACGAAAGCTCACGTGTGTTTGACAAATCCGGTTCGGTAGGTTAGCTCTGTGTGCATCTCACTCCCCTCTCATTTTCCTCCCCGGTTCATGTATTGTCCGCGGTCCACACGGTTTCTTTTGTGTGCGACACTCACGGCTGTCACATCTTCATTAGCCATGGGCTCCCGTTGTCCCGTGTTCTCTCTCAAATTAAGATATAATTTTAAAATTCATTGAACTGAAATATATCGTCAGTGTGATTCCGCCTTTGTAGCTCGGTAGACCTTTCTCATAGCTTAGTTTTGATATAGCTGTAGGGTATGGCTGGCCTTTGCCCAGTGACCCGGTAGGACTGTTTACACGGTGATTCTGGCAACCACAGCAGCTTCTGGAAGGGAGGCCAGGAAAGCCCGCTCACTCTTGTGTAGCTTGAAAAGTCCACAGCTTGGGCTGGCCGGTATTTTCTTATTCCACGACCAGAGCATTTTGAGTTGATGTAACGTTTTCAACAAAATTAGCAGTTTTTGTTCCCCGTTGGAGTCCAAGAATGCTTTTTCTCCCTTGTCCTTGTTTTCAAGTTTTTGTTCGTGGTCGTCTTTTTTCCTCTCTCCCCTTCCCCTCCTCCCAGGGCTAACTTGGGACAAACAGTTCAGCCTTTGTCTCGGCACCGATACAAGCACCTGTAAGCAAAGTTCTGTCCAGTTGTTTCATGTGCTGATTTCTCAAATCTGCAATAATCCGTCAGGTTAATGTTTTTACCTGAAAATAAATAAAGTTTGCTTCACCTTTTCGGTTATAGTTCTGTGCTGTATGCATAACTCTCCATTGTGTAGCCGTATTTCAGTGCAAGCGAATCGCCCCATCTCCATGATTCACATCATGGCTGATACCACTAGGGAGAGAATTTGTGACTGCAACTTGAAGAACATAAAATCTGGCAGGAAAGTGGGAGGAGTTTCCTTCCTTCCTAAGGTTCATAATTAAGCCTGTTGCATAAATTTGAGAGGATTTCCATAATGTATCTTTTTGAAAATGAGAGACGAGCTAATTTTTTTTTTATTGAACTTTGAGAAATCAATTCTCTCTTGTTCCACAGACTGTTCCAAAGTCTGATTTAATTGGTATAGAAGCCCCTTTGTTTCCCATCCCTCCCTCCACCGAAGAGAAACTTAGTAGCTTGCTTTTCTTTAGATTATTTTGTCATTTTACACTTACATGGCCTTGTTGGGAGCAACCCCCCCCCCCCCGCGGTCACAGTGAACTTGGGCAATGACCCCCCCACTGAGGGTGACAGAGCTCAGGGGGTGTCTTTCCCTGGTTCTTGCAGGGGCTCTGACCAGGGAGCGGCTTTACCACGAAGTCCGAGAAGGGGAGTTGTTGTGTTTCTGCGGTTCTGACATTGACAGCATAGGAGCCGAGCAGTTCAGTCAGGTGAAATTTGTGTTCAAGAATGAGCCACCTGGTTTTAAACTGTTCTGATGCCTTTTTACCAACTAAGCACAAGGATTTTTGTGTGAACGTAGCATTTCCTCATTTTTTAAAGGGTTCATTGTTAAATTTTCGACATGTGTAAACAAAGCAATGTTTCATACCAAAGTATCTGTATTTGATGTTTTATCCAGATCTCTTGTGGCCCTGGCAGATTTGGCCTCGTCGATTTCAGCATCAACCAGTACATTTGATGGTTTTGACTCAAACTCTGAAGGTTGATGGTTTCAAAGTCGGTAGTTAACCTGTTGAATGCTTTTTACTGTTTAGCTTACTCCTTAATGTGTGGGACCCTTTGTTAATTAGGGGCAGGAAGACTCTTCCCATTTTAAAGCAACCTCTCTTTGCAGGGACCTTAATCCTGCATCGTAGGGAAGAAAGTGTATATTTCATTTGCTTGTTACTCCGATTTTGCCTTAAATTTATTTGCTTAGTAATCCTACCAGCAAGCACTGATTTCTAACTACGCTTTATACACATAGACAGTTGGGTAGAGACAGATTTTACTGCCCTTTAATTTTTGCTGAGACGGAGTCAGAGGTTAGTCACAGCTAATACTATGTTGTGGTGTCATTTACAGTTACTGATCTGATCTGTCTTTTTTTTCCTTTTGTATATGAGAACACCTTTTTTTTTTTTTTTTTTTTTTAACTATTTCACAATAAGGAAGGAAGGAAGAGGTAATTAAACGTAATTCCCTCTTCCCAGCCCCTCCAAAAAGTTAATTGTGAGTTCTAGGTAGTCTAATCAGGAACAGACACAGAGTTCTAGATGCCTTAGCCGAACCCAGCAGAAAACTTTCACACAGCTAGTCACTGTAAGAATACAGATTTCTCTCTTCCTGTGATTCAGCTCTGGTTCCTGCATTTGTAGTGACAGAGAAGTTTCTTTGACCTCAGCATTCTGTTAAGAAGGTAGTATCCCTAAAGCCCCTGTCTCCTGCATTTGGCGGTTCTCGTGAGTTGGGGACATGACATGACAAGGGGTGGAGCACCTGACCGACCAGTCGCTTCCTGGTCCAGAGTTCCTTCCCGGGGGCATCCTGTGCAGAAAGACCGGAAGACCCAGGGAGAGGCCCCAGCGTCTGCATCCCAGAAGTTAGATGCAGCCCTTGATTTAACACAGTAAGGATTATCGCCAGCAAATAAATTGTAAGTTTGTCTTCCCTCTGGTTGGTTCATCAGCTGTGGAGGTTATGCTCCCGATTCCTGTCCGTGCTTACGAACTCAGGGAACGGGGACGTCCCTGACACTGCAGGAAAGTGTGTGTAACTGAGAAAGGAGACTTCCAGGGCCAAGGCATAAGCGTGCATTCACAAACCAGATCCTTACATGGGGTCCCAGGTGCCCTTGTTCCTTCTCCATTAGCAAAGATTTACTTCCTTTACTTCGGCTTTGGTTGTTGGACCCATTTTATTTTCCCTCCTGTAATGAGAACGTTCGTTGTTTGGAAATGTCATGCTCTGTATTTCTAATTCTCGGAAATGCCTCTGTACGAGTCTTCGGTTTGACGTTGCAGTAGTTGGGCACACCCAGTAGAAGGATGACCTAGTGACAGATCACTGAAATCCTTCCTCTGTTACCTCAAAAGAAAAAAAAAATCCAGACAAAAGATGGCATTTATATTTCTAGAAAACAGAGGATTGGCTGTTTTCCAAGAACTTCAGGCTAATGCAAGCAAAGTTCTTAACTCTGAAGACTTGTTCTGCATAAAGGAGACATTCTTTACTAATGGAAGAGGTGGTTTTATTTTTACAACAAGCCTACTCATATTACCAAACCTATAACCAATTGCTGATCTCCTGTGTAAAGCATTTTTTTTCTCTTACCTGAAACAGTGATTTATATGAACTGTTGGAATAATGGAACCTCAAACTACAGATGTGTATGTAAAATTGCATAAATGCACTGACTTCCTTCTCCCTGAATATATTTTTAATAAACAGCATTATCCTACATGGTCAGTTTTATTAACTCTTCTGCACAACTAGAGGGCTCTTCTGAAATCTGTGTGCTTGTTTGGGTGATTTTTGGAAAGCTTTCTGTGGCGGTAACACAGTAATCTTGGCCTTCTTTGGAGGCAGAGAGTGGTGGAGAGAGTTCTAAGACAAATCTACTCCAATATGACTCTAATGCTTGCTTGCTGGGGGTGAGGATTAACACTTGTAAGATATTCCTATGCAGCAGGGACGTGGTGCCTTTGGGATCGAGAGATGTGACCCTGTGCACGACCTCCCGGTTGGACCACTGAGAAGTCACTGTTGGCTTTCGTGACTGGCCGCCCTGCCCTTGACAAATGTCCGGATCAGTCTGTTTCACTGAAACCAAAAAATAGAATCGACTTAGGATTGCAAAGGAGATGGAAATATTGTGGAAGGGTGATGGCTGAAGTTGAGGGTGGGAGTGGATTGTTGCTCTTTTCAAGAGAACGAGTGAGTGAAATCCATACGTAATACGGACGATAGACAACACACACACGCACGTTCTTACATATCGTGTTGATCTACCTAAGGACAAAACCACATTTTTCCCTCGATGAATCTTGGTCTGTAAAATGACTTCAAATCCTAGGTGAAAGGTGCTATTAGGTATAAGCCTATCAATGAGACTGGCACGGAGGTGAAGTTGGTAACAAATGCTGAGCTGTCTGTATGACCAGTTCTGGCGGGGGGACAGGGGCGGCAGGGGCAGGTGTCTAGTAACTTCACAATTTTAGTCGATGGAACTGCATGAATCAGTGTTGGTGTGTTAACGGGTTAAATAGAAGTTTTGAGTCTTGATGGCAATTGTTGGGCCAGTATTCCAGTAGAAAGACCCAGTATGCCTTCAGACCCGCTTGGGACCAGTGCTTTGGGGTGGGGGTGGGGTGGACATTTCATTGCCGTTCTCACCACCATTCCTTCTTGTCCTCAGCCAGGCTGGTGACCTTCCTGCCGTCTGCTGTGTGTTCCCACCTCTCCCACAGGCTCTGCGGAGCACTGAAGGCTGGAGCCTGAAGAGGTGCTGTTCTGCCTATGTGGGGGGCCTCAGGGATGCAGCTCCCAGAACCCCCAAATGCATACTTGGTCTCCAAGAATTCGCCTCACGACTGAAGGCAACCTTGAAAGGCACGTAAGGTGTTTGTATCTCAAATACCCTGTGGTGGCTTCAAGGCCCAGGCACACCCGGGTGATTGTGTTCTCCCCAGGAGTTCTGTTTCTGGAGTGGGTTCTAGTACTCTCTGGGTTACTCTCCTACATCGAAACATTCCTCAGGACATTATATTAAGAAGTTTTATTTTATCGGGGCGCCAGGGTGGCTCACGTCATGATCACTGTTTGTGAGTTCGAGCCCGGCGTGGGGCTCTGTGCTGACAGCTCGGAGCCTGGAGCCTGCTTTGAATTCTGTGTGTGTGTGTGTGTGTGTGTGTGTGTGTGTCTCTCTCTCTGCCCTTCCACCCTCATGCTCTGTCTCTCTCAAAAATAAACATTAAAAAAGAAAAGTTTCATTTTATGAAAAAATTCGCACTAAGGAATATACATGGGCCGACAACAGTCGAGATTGCTAAAGGGACGGGGAAGTGTTTATGTTTAATGTCCCGTGGAGAGTTGCCACCAGAAGCGGTTGTTTGAAATGACTGTCTAAAATAAACAGTGATAAAGAGAAAGGCCCATGCGCTCCATCTGGTGTTCACTTAAAATGCGAAGGAATTTGGGCCTCCGTGAAAACTATTTCTTCCAGCCAGGCCTCGATTCCCGAAGTGCATCCTGACTCCACTTTGCGAAACAGAACTTACAGCTCTTAGAATCGAGGCACGGCCCCTGGCCGCACGCTGGCTTGCACAGAGCCGTGTAGAGGGCTTGGTGAGGACCATGCTGGGGACCAGGAGGAGCCCCAACCTGCCTCCAAAGGAGAGTCGCGATCCCTCACCTCACGCCCTGGTCTCAGCGGTGACCAAAGCAGTTCAGTCGTCTAAAGTCATGTTGTAATGTTAGTATTGTCACAGTCTTGGGTACGATTCTTTGAATTGTCTTCCAGTGCTTCTCCAGGAGGGCATCATGGGCATGTGGGTTGACAACTCTCCCTGCGGGAGGGGCTGTTGTGAAGCACTCGGCCTCCCTGGCTCCTGCTCAAAATGTCAGTAGCTGTCATCATGACAGGTCAGAATGCCCTTGAACCCTTGGAGAGATCCCAAATATCAGGATGTTGTCCTTCCAGCTGAGAAACAGTGACCGCGTGTGGCAGCTTTGAGGAAGCATTCAGATATTCAGCTGATAATTCTGGTAAATAAATCAAAATGTTTTGTGACTTACGAGGAGGCGTAAGGTAGGGATAAGAAGAGGAAAATGTGAAACCTAACAGAAGACCATGGGGGAAGGGAAGGGGAAAAATAGTTTTAAACAGAGGGAGGCAAACATAAGAGACTCTTGAATACAGAGAACAAACTGAGGGTTGATGGCCGGGGGGTCCTCGGGAGGAGAGGGGAAAATGGGTGATGGGCATTGAGGAGGGCACCTGTTGGGATGAGCACTGGGCGTTGTATGTAAGCGATGAATCACAGCAATCTATCCCCAGACCCGACAGCACGCTGTATACACTGTATGTTAGCCAACTTGACAATGAATTATATTTTTTAAAAAAGAGGGAAACAATTACTTATTTAGTCAGAAAGGCCACAATTCTGTGCTCCCCTTCCTCCTTCCGTGCATTGGGAGGACATCATCTTTAAGGTTCTGACACCTGACTTATGTGAGAACTTCCACACCATTAGAAAGAGGATTTCCTCTTTTTTTTTTCTTTCCAATGACCACCAACCTTAAGAGAACTTTAAATTCAGAAACTGTCGTTACAATTGTCCCTTTTGCAAATTAAAAACAACCTTAACTAAATTCATCTAGAAAAGTTCAGTAGTGCTAACCGATGTTAGAAGATGATAAGTAAATACCCAAGCCAGTGTTTTCGACTTTCTGGAACTACTTTCTCAAAGTAAATTGGTCTCTTTGCATTGTAGGCTAATGGGGTGGGCAAAACAGTCTTTCTTTCCTCCATGGACAATTTAGTGCCGTAATAGATTCGTTTGTCCCCCATTGTTCTGATGCATAACATTCCAGATGGATGGAGGGAATATGAAATCCATTTCCTCCCAAAGCATTAAATGGTGTTTCGACAAATAGAAGTTAAAAACTTGGGATTTTTGTGGTCTTTCCAGCGCGCCATTTTTCTTGCCCATCTCACGGTACCACATGGGGATGGGTGGAAGTGTCGTGGGGAAACCCTTCAGTCATCAGTCCATTTGACATCCGTCCCAAAGTCAATGAATTTAAAGAGAGAGGCTTTTTTGAAAAAACACTGTTTTCTCTTTACAGGGAGATTTTCACTAGGCTCTCACGGTCATTTAGCAGCGTGATGTGTTTGAGCTCCCTTTTTTCCATCTGCAAGAGATGCCACCCCTCCGGTCTTCCCACCTCTGGTGCCCGGCACGACGCCTGGCATGCACATAGTCATGGAAGAAATGAGGAGTTCTACATTTGTGGTCCTTCCTCTTTGCCAGTCAGGTTGTCTGTGGAAGCTGTGCTCTGACTTCAAGGACTCAAAGTTCCAAGTAGAAAGCAAAATGGAACTGAAACGTTTTATATATATATATATATATACATATATATATATATATATATAGTCAATTGCTGAACTATGTGGGTCTGTAAAAATTCGCCAGTTGTATTTTTATGGTAAATAGTTCACTTGGGCCCGGAGAGACCAAACAAAATCAGAGGTTGCTCAGGAAGGAAACTTAGATTTGTGACCAAGTAGGGTGAGCTAGGAATGATTAGGAATATCAGTGTTAGTGAAAAAAAAAAAAGAAAAAAAAAAAAAGCTCTGTTATAGCAAAACTAATGAATGACAAAGGATCTTAATGTTTCTTTCTCTCAGCATAATAGATATATTACAGGGGAAGGCAAAAGTCCATTTGGGAAACAAAACTTTGTTTTTTAATCAGTTGGAAGATAGCAAGTAGAGAGTTGTAATATATTTCTTAGTACTGGCAGTCCAGGAGAGAGGGAAAGTCAACACAGCGCCTTTTATGACTGCCGATACATTTACAGGGGTTGGTTCTGACTTCCGTAATCGTGTTTTCTCGATGATGAAGTTTTTTGTAAACTTGAAGTTGCCGTTTGCTTAAATTCAGAATTTTGTAAATACTGGCAAAATACTGTGGAATCTCAGTGTGGAATCTGTTCCCGCATTTATAAAACTTGTTACGAAGATTTCTGTTTTACTGCCATGGTATTGTAGATTGATGTCTGGGCTCTGAATTTTGAGAGTTTGGCTTCTCTTTTGAATTTGACTTTGGATAAGTCCCGTAACCTTCACTGAGTATTTTCTAATCTGTGAAATGGGAGCAGATGAAATGAACTCTAAATTCCCTTCCTGCTCTCAACTCCTAAGCTCCTAACATCTGTCACAGTCCGTGGCCTTTTTCACATCAACGCAGTTGATTTAAGAATGTACATAGGTCGTCTTCCAAGTGAGTTGAACAAAATTACGTAACTATTTCCTATATACTTTCAACTGGCCAAAAGAGAAGCGCAGGGTCTATTTTGGAAATACTCTGAACCTGCATTTGGTCATGTAGCCAGGTACTAAAATGCGTGAGGGAATAAATATTTTGATCCTATGCCTTGGTCGTTTAAATTCATCTTAGTGTTTAGTCCTAGTGGGTTTTTGGTGGGTTGGTTCAGTTACCATTAGTCAAGTTAGGAAGTGAGATCAGGTGGGACTGGGGTGTTTATAGCTGTTGCCATTGGTGTAGATTCTTGGAGTTGGGAGGGTCGTTAGAACAGCAAGCCCGCCTTCTGTCTGAACAATGATTGTGTTGCTCCACCTCGGTCAAGATCACATACTTCTTTTTTATTATTTTTATTTTTTATTTATTTATTTAAACAAAAAAAATTTTTTTTAACATTTATTTATTTTTGAGACAGGGAGAGACAGCATGAACGGGGGAGGGTCAGAGAGAGAGGGAGACACAGAATCTGAAACAGGATCCAGGCTCTGAGCTGTCAGCACAGAGCCTGACGTGGGGCTCGAAATCACGGACAGCGAGATCATGACCTGAGCCGAAGTCGGACACTCAACCGACTGAGCCACCCAGGTGCCCCTCAAGATCACATACTTATGCCAGAAATAGGGTAAGATTTATAACACTTCAGGTATGGTTTTTCAACCCTCTTCATTCCCAGTTGAGATTAAAGCTCATGGAAATTGTGGCAAGGGAGGCGGACAAAACGCTGGTGACTAAGACCCCCATCCCAAAGGAAGGGGTACAAGGGCTCTCCCAATGCCCAAAGGGACAGGATATGATGCAGAAATATTAAAGTAAGGTTCTGCCCTCCCACTCCATCCCTGCTTTCTGATTCCTGTTCCTTCCCTGGCCATTCATCACTAGGAGGAGCTTTTACGTGCACTGAGTTTTGAGTAGGAAGGCCGCGCAGAAAGTCAAGAAAATTGCTGGCTTTCAGATTTCTAAGTAGAGCATCTCTCATGGATAGCGGTCTTATAATTACAGCGTCTCGCCCCTCACCCCTCCAACAAAACAAAACAAAACAGGCTTTTTGGCAATGTGTGTGTGTGCACACGTAGATGCCTGGCTTTTTCTGTTCCGTTCTTTTTTGAATGCCAAGAGCTTGGCTTTTATGTATCAGTGGCCAAGCCTCAGTGATTTAGAGCAAACAAACACTTTATACAAGTAAGTCCTTGCAGGTTTATAGGCACGGTTTTCCTGCCACAACAAAAGGGAGTAAAAATTGGACCAGCTGGCAAACTAGGGAGAAAGAGCAGGAAATGATGAGGATTAAATTATGATGGGTCCCCAAGAAGCCACCTAGCACCCACAGCCCAAACTAAGTCCCCGACAGGGGAGGAGACAACGGGCTGGTCAGTGTTGCTGGGTCTGGTACTAGAATCACGTTCCTCCAGCACCGGCTTGTCAGCTTTCCATGGAAACCACAGAAAAGTCCTCTGAATGTATTTTTTCACTTCTCCAGGACAAAGCAAAATGCAATGAGTTCAACTTCATTCAGTATTCCGCTTGGCAGACGAGTTGCTCTTCATGAGTGAGGGTGGCAGCTGCAGAGGTGAGTTTTGCTTCTGGGTCTCACACTCCCTGCCTTGAACACAACAACTGGTTTTGTCAACTAAGTTTGCGAGAACACTTTACTTCTGTAATCTCCTCCTCATGCCTGCTCCAGGGGCTGCCAGTGAACGTTCTCCCTATTTTTCAACACTGAGCGAGAGTTGAAGGCATTTACTGTAGTTTCCAACAGACCTTGAACCCTGCAGGAGCAGGTTAGAAAAGGGATCAAGGGCCCAGCCTGGTTTTTCTCCCCCATGACCAAACTTGGCTGGAGCCCCAGTGCTACTTCAAAGAAAATGACTTAAAAATTTTTGTTCTTGTTTCGTTGTTTGCTTTGTCATAATACAGAAAGGGGTGGCTGTAGAAAACACAAAAAAGCAAAACGGAAACGAAAGAAAAAAAGTCGATTCCCCAAATGGCCTTTGTGTAAAAAGAATAATTGAAATGGAGTGCAGAGGGTATCCCAGGGGGTAGGGGTAACTGTTCTTTTGTGAAGCTTTTCTTTCAGTTACAAGTATATGCGTGTGTATAATTAGTTATAGCATCAAATGTATTTCTGACTGGCTTGCGGTAAAAAAAATTTCTTTCGATCGCCTTTGGAATCAATTTTTTTAATTCTATTTTCTATATCTACTTAAAAAAATAAAAATGTAGACGTATAGTTGGTATTGTTTTATGAACTAGAGGGTATTATGCTAAGGGAAACGAAGTCAGAGAAAGACAGATAATGTATGATTACACTCATTTGGGGAATTTGAGAAACTCAACAGATGAACATGGCGGAAGGGAAGGAAAAATAAGAAACAGAGAGGGAGGCAAACCATAAGAGTCTCTTAAATACAGAGAACACACTGAGGGTTGCTGGGTGGGGGTAGATGGGGGAAGGGTGAGGAGGGGCAAAAGGGGGATGGGTATTAAGGAGGACACTTCCGGGATGAGCACCGGGGGGTTGTATGTAAGCAGTGAATCACTGGGTCCTACTCCTGGGGTCAAGACTACACTGTATGTTAACTAACTTGAATTTAAAATTTTTCCTTTAATGTTTATTTATTTTTGAGAGAGAGAGAGACACACACACACACAGAGCACAAGCAGGGGAAAGGCAGAGAGAGAGGGAGACACAGAATCCAAATCAGGCTCCAGGCTCCGAGCTGTCAGCACAGAACCCGATGTGGGGCTCGAACCTACAAGCTGTGAGATCATGACCTGAGGTGAAGTCAGACAATCAATCAACTGAGCCACCCAGGCGCCCCTTAACTAACTTGAATATAAATATAAACAAACAATAACATAAAAAATAATAAACACATTAAATAAATAAATAATAAATAGTAATAAACAAATAAATAAATAAAACAAAACCCCTCCAAAACTGTAAAAAAAAAAAATTACTGTACTAACATTGAAGAGGGCAGGCAGGCAGCGACATGTGGACATGCATGGCCAAGCCATTTACACCTTGAACGGGACGATTACGTTTCCAAATCACCCGGTGGCAAAGTGGAAATGGAGAGTGGGGATTCCGAATAGATCTGTGGGCCAGTCTGGAACAGTTTAATGCGCTGGAATTGCTCTCACGGCGGTGACTCGGGCCCTTCCGTGGGAGGACAGTTGCTAGAGGTCCCAGAAGTCCCTCGTTAATAATTTCCTCTTCTGCAAATGGGAAGATAACTAGTCCCCACATCACAAGGGTTTTTTCGTTTAAAATAATACAGAGGCGCCTGGGTGGCTTGGCCAGTTGAGTGTCTGACTTCGGCTCAGGTCGGGATCTCAGGGTTCATGGGTTTGAGCCCCGCCTCCGGATCTGTGCTCACAGCTGAGCCTGGAGCCCGCTTCCGATTCTGTGTCTCCCTCTCTCTCTGCTCCTTCCCTACTCACCCTCTGTTTCTCTCTCTCAAAAATAAATACAACATTAAAAAAAAAAAAAGGGCTGATGCTAGCCTGCCTACTTAAAAAAAAATACATGTAAGGGGTAGTACTTACTGGCTGACACCACCAATCTATGGCATTAAATAGTCTCCTGTAAACTAGTTTAATATTACATCTTATGACGGTATCTCGGTTTATTTAACACACTGCCTATTGTTAGTCATTCAGTTTATTCAGTTTTTCAGTATTGTCATATTGTAAACCCACAGAGGAATTACTTTGTGCCTACTACCGCACATTTCCTTAATCATTTCCTTACAAAAGGGATTGCTGGGCGGATGGATATGGGGGACGTTGGTTTTTGTTGCTTTGGGGATTATTTTGTTTGTCTTCATCCGTTGTCCCAATTTTCTTTCAAGAACAATCCAGGGGCGCCTGGGTGGCGCAGTCGGTTAAGCGTCCGACTTCAGCCAGGTCACGATCTCACGGTCCGTGAGTTCGAGCCCCGCGTCGGGCTCTGGACTGATGGCTCAGAGCCTGGAGCCTGTTTCCAATTCTGTGTCTCCCTCTCTCTCTGCCCCTCCCCTGTTCATGCTCTGTCTCTCTCTGTCCCAAAAATAAATAAAAATGTTGAAAAAAAATTAAAAAAAAAAAAAAAAAAGAACAATCCACCCTCCCTTTCAGTCCACGTGGTTTTCTAGGCCAGTGCTAAGTGCGAGCACGTGACTAAGCGCATCCGAATAGCGCGTCCCCTGGGTCACCGGGATTGGCTCTGGCGTGTGCCTGCGAGCGAGGACAGACCAATCGGACGCAAGGAACTCGATACCTTGCTTTTCTTACAACTGCTCGGCGAGAGCAGCTCTCTTGGAGCTGGCCCTGTGGCCAGTAGGGTACAAACCTTGAGTTGCCGGGGCCCTCTGGCCACCACGTGAGAAGTGCAGGGAATCACACCAGACGGGAGGAGGCAGGACTGAGAAATGCGAAGAAAACAGGTCGTGGTGAAATCGATTGCCCGGATCCTGCTGTGCGCGAGGTCTAGCGGGCTCTCCACTGGGGGCAGCTGTGGTTTCTGTTTCTCGTTTTACCGAGGGTTGTGATCGAGAAGAGAGTCTGGCATTGTAAGGTTTTGGCTCGGGTTTGCCACACCGCCTTCCGCACGGGATCATGTGATGGCCATCCTAGCAGGGCGTGTGGGAGCGCCTTTTCCTGCACGCTCTCCGGGACCGGCTGGCATTAACACCAACGAAACAAAACCTTTCCCGTTTGCGTCTTCAGTTGTCGTTCACAGAAAGCAGAGTTTTTCAAAAGTTTCTGGGCTGTTTATATTTTTTCTTCTGCTTTCTTTCGTTTTTCTATTCTTCAGGAAAGTAAAGTCTAAATGGAAATTTCTGCCTCAATAGAGACAGAGGTCCTGAGCTGTCACATTATATTTCCATTGTAATTCTTACATTAAATTCGAGGAGCAAAATTAAAAGGACCGGCCTCCACTTAATTTTATGACTGTCTCCTATTGGTATAAGGGAGAAAAATTGTTTCTCTTAAAAAAAGAGTCAAGGGGGGCGCCTGGGTGGCTCAGTCGGTTGAGTGTCTGACTTTGGCTCAGGTCATGATCTCACAGTTCGTGGGTTCGAGCCCTGCGTCCGGCTCTGTGCTGACAGCTCAGAGCCCGGAGCCTGCTTCCGATTCTGTGTCTCCCTCTCTCTCTGACCCTCCCCCAGTCACACTCTGTCTCTCTCTCCTTCAAAAGTGAATAAACATTAAAAAAAAATTTTTTTTTAAAGTCAAGGGACTCAAAAATGTATGAAAGTTGCTGTACATGAAATTAGCAGGGAAAATTAGGGAAAGAAGGTGTCCAATTGAATGAAGCAAAGTATTGCCCTATCGATGATGATAAAATCCTATCAAGTTTGTGTCCCCAAACTTACAAATAATTATAGCCTCTAACTGAAGACGGATGAGCATGTAGCTTTGGGCTTGTGCTAATATTATATTTTCACAGCAGAGACACGGGAACAGGAGACAGCAGACCTTAGAGCCAGAGGGGTTTTAGTGAATAGTCGATCCCATTTCTTTCTAAATAAGGACTTAAGGCATATTAGTTACTCTTCCAGAGCCTCAGTTGTCTCCTCTGTAGAATTGGGTGGTAATAGGGCCCCTCTCTTAAGGTTGCAAGGATTAAAAGAGAGAACATTCAGCAAATGTTGCTATTCTTTTCAAATACTATTTGCATAAATCATCTTTCTCCATCTTGAGCTTTCGTTTTAATACCTGTTTTTATCCAAGGTCACGGCTAGTTAGTGATATGTACACCCACCTTTATGAATGTGAAAAATAATATGACAAATATAATTATATCCTCTTGCATTTTTTTTTTAAACGTTTATTTATTTTTGGGACAGAGAGAGACAGAGCATGAACGGGGGAGGGGCAGAGAGAGAGGGAGACACAGAATCGGAAACAGGCTCCAGGCTCTGAGCCATCAGCCCAGAGCCTGACGCGGGGCTCGAACTCACGGACTGTGAGATCCTGACCTGGCTGAAGTCGGAAGCTTAACCGACTGCGCCCCCCAGGCGCCCCTATCCTCTTGCATTTTAACAATGGGAAGAGATTCTGGCCAAGCAGCGTGTTCCGTTCTGTTCCTTTCCTTTCCTGTCCCGTCCTTTCCTTTCTTTTTCTTTCTTTCTTTCTTTCTTTCTTTCTTTCTTTCTTTCTTTCTTT
>NW_024412433.1:9623144-9646389 GCF_014898765.1 Herpailurus yagouaroundi
TTTCTTTCTTTCTTTCTTTCTTTCTTTCTTTCTTTCTTTCTTTCTTTCTTTCTTTCTTTCTTTCTTTCCTTTCAGCACCAAACCCACAGCATTATTCTATTTTATTTTTTATTATTTTTTAAAAATATAATTTATTGTCACATCGGCTAACATATAGCGTGTAAAGTGTGCTCTTGGTTTTTGGGGTAGATTCCTGTGGTTCATCGCTTCCATACAACACCCAGTGCTCATCCCAACAAGTGCCCCCCTCCATGCCCACCACCTGTTTTCCCCTCTCCCCCAGCCCCCCGTCCACCCTCAGTTTGTTTTCTGTATTTAAGAGTCTCTTACGGTTTGCCTCCCTCCCTCTCTGTTGTAACTTTTTTTCCCCCTTCCCCTCCCCTCTGGTCTTCCGTTAAGTTTCTCAAGATCCACATATGCGTGAGAACATGTGATATCTGTCCTTCTCTGCCTGACTTATTTCACTCAGCGTAAGACCTTCCAGTTCCACCCATGTTGCTGCAAATGGCATGATTTCATTCTCTGTCATTGCTGAGTAGTATTTCCTTGTATATATACACCGCATCTTTAACCGTCTTCGTCAGTTGATGGACATTTAGGCTCTTTCCATACTTTGGCTATTGTTGAAAGCGCTCATCCTCCTTGTTTCGATGCAGTGGACGGTATTTCTCGATGAAGAGAAGAGTTAACTGGTAAAGAAAGGATGCAACTCATTTATTGGGGCAACTTCTACTTACAACTCAAAATAGCTGCTGAAGGTGGGTTTCTGCCTAATTCTTAATTTTCTTTCATTTTATAAACATTAAATCTCCTACAAAAAAGGATTGTGTCGCACTTTGCTGTCTGCAGTGACCATAGTTAATTATGATTACCTGAGCGACTTCCACATACCTGGTTCGGTCCTAAACTCAATGCTGTCTGGGGTTTAAACCCAGACCTTACTCCAGGCAGGAGAACTTGAGCCACGAGACCACACAGCCACCTGCCCCAGTCAGTGATGAGGTCGGGGAACGCGGATGGTCCTGAGGCACACTTTGCAGAGCACTTGGCTGGTGGCATTTGGTTATAACACACACCTGTGAGGTTGACTTTTTTATTCCTGTTTCACAAATGAGGAGACCCAGGTTTGAAGACCGAAATGATTGGTCCACGTCCCCGAGCTAGGAAGAGGCATTGGACAGCCTGAGGCAAAAAAGCAGCTGTGTGTGTGCATGCACATACGTGTGTAAGAGAGCAATCCAGAGAAAATCAATCAGTTCAGAGCCACAGAAAACAGAGTAGCAGGCCTTTGTACCTAAGCCAAGTTCACCTTCAGAGCCATGAAGCCTTTCCGTTATTTGGCTCAAAACAAAACAAAACACTTGGCATCATCTAAGTTTGAAAATGAACGCTTTTTCCTACAAAAAACCAAAAACGAAAACAAAACAAAAAAAAAAACAATGAGAAAAGGAAACTCCTGTTTCCAGCTTAAAGAGAAAAACCAGAGGGCAGGGCCATGTGCCCAGATCCTTCCTGCAGGTCTGCACGGAATGGAAGCAGTGGGCTTCTGGCCTTGTCACCTGCCACTGCCGGGGTGGGGGGTCGGGGGTGGGGGGGTCCAGGCAGCAAGTGAGAGGAGGCTGTCACCTGTGATCCTCCTGCAGTCAAAAGGACATTGAACTCTCCGGTTGGGAAGAGATATCAATGTCACTGCCTGTGGGAGGTGCTTAATATTTTAGGAGCATATTTAAATATTCAGAGGCGTTTCTCTTCTCGGTGCAGGTGACAAAATGTGCTGTGAATCACTCGCAGCTTAAAATGCACTTATTCCGTGCAAGTGTTTGGTGACCTTTCCAGGTTGTGGTTGGTGTTATGGGCGGACTGGGTCTCATTCCCCTGTTGAGTGACGTCAAGTTTGAATACGTGTCGTGTTTTCACAGAGACTTGTTTTATCCTGTTTTCTCTGCTCTTGAAATATTTCTATGCCTAGTAGGATGGCAAGTGTCTCAGCGTGGGCCCATTTTATTATATATTTTAATTTTTATTTGAGAGAGAGAGTGGGGTGAGGGGCAGAGGAAGAGAGCGACTTAAGCACACTCTATGATCAGCCCAATGGACTCTATGCAGAGTCCAATGTGGGGCTCGATCCCATGACCCTGGGATCATGACCTGAGCCGTAATCAAGAGTCGGATGCTCAGCCGACCGGGCCACCCAGGCACCCCAGCGCTGGCCCATTAAAAAAAAAAGTTTATTTATTTTTGAGGGGAGGAGGGGCAGAGTGAGAGGGGGACACAGGATCCCAAGCACACTCCGTGCTGACAGCAGAGAGCCTGATGCAGGGCTCGAACTCACAAACCATGAGATCATGAGCTGAGCCTAAGTTGCACGCTTAACTGACTGAGCCACCCAGACGCCCCTGTTGGCCCATTTTAATTGTTAAATGGATGCAGAAGTGTGTGGAACAGACATCTATTGGTAACTCTCTCTGAATCCTACCTACCAGTCAGAGCAAGTGAAGTTCTCAGCAATCATCTGGTCCAGCTTTCTCCTGTTTCAGATGAAAAAAAAAAAGGTCAAGAAAGGTCCGGGAATTTGCTCATGTAGACAAGCTGAAGACAAGCCCAGACTGAGCCTAGAGAGCTGTGGCTCCAGGGGCATTAGAGCTGTCCCCTGCCCCTCCCACCCAACGTGACATGTTTCCCCATGTCCTCAACCAGGACCCTGTTCTTCACCCTTTGACCCCTCCTGCTTTCCGTTCCATTCGTTAAGAGCTCTAATTATTAGGGGCACCCAGGGGGCTCAGTCGTTTAAGCATCCAAATTTGGCTCAGGTCATTTTCTCAGGGTTTGTGAGTTCAAACCCCACATCGGGCTCTCGCTGTCAGCACGGAGCCCACTTTGGATCCTCTGTCCCCCTCTCTCTCTGCCCTTTGCCTGCTTGCTCTCTCTCTCTCTCTCTCTCTCTCTCTCTCTCTCTCAGAAATAAACATTAACATTTTCTCTTTTAATAAAAGCTCTAATTATTAAAAGATTTTTCCAATTCTTTTTGCTGGAGAAGCATTTTATATTTATTTCCATAGCTGCTTTTTTGAACCCAGTGACAGAAACATTTAATAGAAGTCTTTGTTCTTTATTTATATTTTCTTTGGACAAAATGGATGGTTTATAGTAAATGAGTCTTTCTCTCTGCTCTCCCATTTTTTCCTGGGTTTATTACTGGTAATTTCACAGAAATCTCTCAAGATAATATCCAAGGGAATACCAAACATTGCTTGCTTATCTAAACAGCTTTCAATTACTGTTGAGACTAAATTCAAACAAAAGGAGGAAGATGTTTCTAGGTAGAAACACTCATCTTGATAGGAAATTGGAATCTCCCTCTTTTTTTCCTGGTGATTTTTATCCCAGTCCAGTCTTTCAAGATCATTCTAGATAACATGTCATCCCTTTTCCATGAGGTAGCCCTTAACATATATAGAGTAGGTTCTTATTGCTTCTGATTTCCCCATCCTGATACTTTTCTTCTCACAGGGGCACCTCACACGTTTCCTGACATTCCCAGCGACTTCCCACACTGTCCCTTGAACACAATGCCCGTGTCACTCTCTTCAGATATCTGACATCTTGTCATCTGTTCATGTCCCCTCTCCAAATGGTAGCGCTTGCACTGAAAGGATAGTGAGGGGTCTGGCTGGCACAGTCCCATGTGAGATGCCTTCTCATTAGACCCTTGACTTGCATCCATGGAGCCCAAGCTTTCATTTGCTCTCTCGGCCACCAGGTCATAGTGCAAATTGATATTGAACGTGACGTTGATGTTGTCTTTCAATGTATTTCTTTCCAGCTTGATGTTTCTTTCCATCTATCCATGTCCTTTCTAGACCCAGTCACTGGGCATATTAAGACCTTACATATTATAATAATTTTACAGACAGAAGTTAAAATTTTTTTAATGTTTATTTATTTTTGAGAGAGAAAGAGAGCATGATTTGGGGAGGGGCAGAGAGAGAGGGAGACCCAGAATCTGAAGGAGGCTCCAGGCTCCAAGCTATCAGCGCAGAGCCCGACGCGGGGCTCAAACTCACGAGCTGGGAGATCATGACTTAAGCTGAAGTCAGACACTAAACTGACTGAGCCACCCAGGTGGCTCCCCCTGCCCCCTCTTTTTTTCATTTTTATTTTTAGAGAAGAACAGCACGTGAATGGGGGGAGAGGGGCGGAGGGGGAGAGAGAAAGACTCTTAAGCAGGCTCCCCGCTCATTGCAGAGCCCGATGTGGGGCTTGATCCCACAACCCTGGGATTGTGACCTGAGCCGAAATCAAGAGTTGGCTGCCCCAGTGACCAAGCCACTGAGGTGCTCCTACAGATGGAAGTGTATATACTCTGTGACAGGCAGTATATCCTCACGGAGGGTCAGGAACTTCAGAGGCAGACGTGTGAGCTCAAAGCCTCGCTAATCCGGTTAGTAGCTGTGTAGACGTGGGCAAGCTACTTCATCTCCCCTTTCCTCACCTGCACTAATAATGCACACTTCCCCATTAAATGAGATTATTCAGATAGGTGATTTAGGCCAAATATGCATTCTTCAAACTTTTTAAAGGCCTCTCATGACATCCTTGTGGATAAAATGGAGAAATATAGTTTCTATCAACACTGTATCACCTGTGATTAGGATATTTTGCCAGTTACGAACCCATCTAAATATACTAAAAGGGGCATCGAACAGTGCCTAGCTTATAGCAAGTGTTCATCAAATGTTAGCCCTTAGTATTTTCAGTTCACGTCCTATTATGCATTCTCCCCCCCAACTTGTTGCTCTATTTCTCCCTCTCCCTCCCTCCTCTTCTGTCTCCTTTCCTTCCCTCTACACCGTCTTCATCATAACCCTATTCCCCATAAATCCCTAGAATACTAATGTTAAAAGCCTGCTGTGTTTTCTTATATACCTATACTTTCCCTAAGCCTTTTCATGCAGGTACAGCTGAGTTTGGGTCCCAACAAGACGTAACCTTGAAAATATTGATATGAATCTGTTCTACACAGATAGGAATCCAACCATGTATAAAAAATTATACAGACTAGTGAGATTTATTCCATATATGCAAGGCTGGTTCAACATTCAAAAATCAATGCATCACATTATATTAATAATATAAAAATATATTATTATGTATTACATAATAGATAGTATTACGATATGTAATATATAATATGTACTATTACTATTATGTAATACATACTTACTAATTAATAATCCATCACATCAAAAAACCAAAGAAGAAGTACCATATGATAGAAAAAACATTTGATAAGATCCTAAACCCTTTCATGATACAAACTCTCAAAAAATAAGCATGGGGTGGAATTCGCTCACCTTGATAAAGAACATCTATAAAAAACGTGCAGCTAACATACTTAATGGTAAGAGACTGGATGCTTTTACCCCTATGATCCTCTCCTATCACACTTATTCAACATAACACTGGAAGTCTTGGCCAGGGCCATAAGACAAGAAAAAATTATAAAAGGTGCACAGGTTGGAAAAGGAAGAAGCGAAAGCACTCTTCATTGTGTTTTGCTCGTTTGGTAGCCTCAGCCCGGTCTACATCTTAATTCTTGTTTGATATTGCTCCAACTGGAAGGTTCTGGCCACCTTCTTATGTTCATTCTTGATTGTGAGAGTTTTTCTCTTCCTCTTTGGAGAATGTGCTCTTACAACGAAGCTCTGTGGGTAGAGTTCAGCATGGTCTTAGGGCACTGGAGGTAAAAGGTTGACAGGGTGAGAACATTGCAGGTTTTGAGGGAAGCTGACCCTGAGTTTCCATACCAGCCTGTCTCGTACTCCCTGTTACTGATACCTTCTGAGCCTCAACTACCTCGGTCAGAAAACGAGAGGAATGATATCTGTCTCATAGTTTTGTTGTGACGATTATCGCTGGTAAAATAATATAAATCACATTTACTAAAAGCACATCGAGGGCATATGATTACTGTAGTGATGGGACCTCAGTGAACAAACCCTAACGGGGGAATACGAGGAAGGACAATAAGATAGGTAATGTTGGTCTTGATGGGTGAATAACAGAGCAGCGCTGAAGCTGGCCACTGCTGCTGCAGAAAAAATGTTCTAGAGTGTGCCTAAGTGGCCAGTGGGTGAGGTGGTCCTCAGCATAGCAATGAATCAGACACATGTTTGTTTACCTTTGGTTTAGAGAGATTTGGGGTCATGCTCCGAGAGACAAAGTGTGCAGAATGGACTGTTTGAGCCTGGATCCCCTTGGTATGCAGAACTAGAGACATTTCTAGCCACCTACCTCTTCTTTCTCATCCAGAGTCCTCTCTATTTTTAAATTAAATTAAATTAAATTAAATTAAATTAAGTTTTATTGAGAGAGAGAGAGAAGGTGTGCCCAAGTTGGGGAGAGTCACAGAGGGAGAGAGAGAGAATCTTAAGCAGGCTCCATGCTCGGCACCGAGCCTGAAGTGGGGCTCGATCCCACGACCCTGAGATCATGACCTGAACCGAAATCGAGAGTCGGACACTCAACCGACTGAGCCACCCAGGGGCCCCTGCAGAGTTCTCCCTCTTATCTGCAGCATGTGCTCCTTGGATTACTTACCAACTTTTGCTGTTCCCCTTCAGGGGCAGAGATTTTTCCTGTCAAGGGTCTCCTCTCTTCTTGTCTCTGCTGATTCAGCCATTTGCTCGGTGGTTTACAGAGGGTGGGAGCATCTCTACGAGAGCCAAAAGGGAAAGTGGCTGAGGACGGGGTAGGGGAGAAGACAGGCAGGACAATCTGCGGAGTGAGCCTCATGGAGCTTTCAGGGCGTGGGGTCTGGACCTTGCCTCTGGGAACAGGAAATGCACAGCTTGGGTCTTTATTTCACATCACCTTCTGTCCTATCACTTGTCCAAGTACCTTCCTGACAATGATACTCTGTGGAAACGTAACACCCCACACTCGTGGCTCAGAAACAAGCTATCAATGCCCTGACGCATTGCCTGTGAAGATGGTTGTCTCCTCTCATGGGCTCGCTTTCTCAGAGATAAGACGCGGAGACATTTCCATTCTAAGCTTTACTAGTTCCGTCCTCCTGCTTGCTTTGCATTTAGACTGCTTCCTCACCTGGCAGGTTGGGTTATTTATGTGAGATCTTTCTTCTTTATTTAAACTGGTGTTGGGGTGCCTGGGTGGCTCAGTCGGTTGGGTGTCCGACTTCGGCTCAGGTCATGATCTCACAGTTCGCGAGTTCGAGCCCCGCATCGGGCTCTGTGCTGATGGCTCAGACAGAGCCTGGAGCCTGTTTCGGATTCTGTGTCTCCCTCTCTCTCTGCCCCTCCCCTGTTCACGCTCTGTCTCCGTCTCAAGAATAAATAAACATTAAAAAAATAAAAAATAATAAAATAAAATAAACTGGTGTTCCAACTATGCATTTTCCTCCCAGCACTCCCGTTCCTCCATCCTCCAGCCTCTATTATGATGGGTAGGGCACAAATAAAGCATGTTGATAAATCCTCTTGCTTGAGAATCGATCACAAGTTCTGCTGAGACAAGGAGTTGAGGTTTTAACCCCACAGAATGTTGGCACATGATGTAAGCCGAAATTCACACTGATGATCTCAGGATCTCTTTTAGTTGCCCCTAACTTCCAGGAGGATTAATTCATCAGCTTCGCTTTTCTCACCAAGGCTGGTTTTACCAGAAGCAAAATAGCGGTAGCAGCAAGTTTCCTGCGGTGTCTTAACCATTTTTTCTTAAAGCTCTAGCTCTGCATTGATTGTGTGCTTCCTGGTCTGCCCCTACCTCCAAATTTACTCTTAAGTTCCCATTCACGGCTGGAGGTAAATGACTGGTAACAGCTTCCAACTCTTCCCAAAGGTGTTTTCAAACGAAGAAGGACAAAGTTTTCAAAAGGCGGCGGCTATGATTCAGGAGGACCGGCAATATGGCACCCTATGCATTGACCCTCACTGTGTGGTCACGGTTGCCAGAGGTGCTGTTGCGGGGAGGACGGTGAGGCTGCATCAAAGTCAGGGAGGAGAGCATATTCTGATTGATTAGCAAGGTCTGCTGTGGGTCAGCAGGAGTTACCACGGTAAACACGACACATCGCCAACCCTGGTGTACCGGGAAGACTGATTATGAGCCCTGCCACGGACTTATAGACTGAGTTACTAGGAGAATTAAATGAGAGTGTGTGAATTAAATGATACTTGAGCTAAGTGTTCAGTGGAGTGTGGGATTAGAAAGCTGTTCTGCTTCCTAGGCTGTGCCCTGCGAACTCACAAACCTGTCTTATTTCTTCTTTGTATTCCTGCATGGTGCCTGGCCCATAATAGGCCCTCCGCAAATATTTGTTGAATGCATATATGCTGTCTATAAAAACAGGTTATAGGACTAGATCTAGTGGTTGGATTTGATGACTCAGTTCAACAAAGAGGGCGGAATTGGGTCCAGGTGGGGGGTGGGGTCACTGGGGCTTTCTTACAGGCTCCAGAAAATCACCCTTTATGGATTTCCTCCTCCTCTTAAAACTTAAGAATTATTATTACAGTAAAACAAACACACAGAGAAGTGCACAAATCATAAGGGGACACACGACGTAAGAAGGATCTACGTAAAAATTGGGACAATAGTAGCACGCTACGGTGCAGGTACTGCCTTGTCTTTTGTCAGCTACTTCCTCCTCCCAAAGACACCCCTTATTCTGACCTCTAACATCATACATTAATTTTGTTCAATATTTAGTGAGAGTCCACAGTGTCGTTGTCTGCAGTTGTATTTTGTTCATTTTTATTGATGTATCATATTCCAGTGTGGGAAGACATCACGATTTATTCATCTGTTCCCCTGTCGATGGACACTGGGTTGTTTCCAGTTTGGGGACTAGTACAAATAAGCTTGTCACGAACATTTTAGTACGTGTCTTTTAGTGCTTTTGAAACCCACTCTTCTGTTGGATGTGAGTAAATCCTTGGAGTGAAATTGCCAAGTCGTGAGGCATGTCTATGTTTGACATTAGTAGATGCCACCAAAGAGTTGTCCAAAGTGGTGTACTGAGTTACCTCGCCACCGGCCTGTCTACAAGTCCCCACTGGTCTGTGTCCTTGTCAACACTTGTCATTGTCGGTCTTTTTAACTGTAGCCATTCTCGCAGATACATAATATTATTCATTTTGATTTTAACTTGCATTTGTCTGATGACCAATCCAGGAAAAGATGAACATCTTTTCATATATTGAAATCTATAATCTATAGTCTATATCTATATATCTATATCTATATCTATCTATATAGATATATGTGAATATTCTGTTTATTGAATCCTCCTCTTAGTTTTCAAGACTGTGCCTTACTGTGGGGATTTTTATTTTTAGCAAATAAACAAATAAAACTGTACTTGCTAGAAATTATCAAGTTCTTCTTTCCAGAAATTCAAGACCCCTACAGTAAACGTGTTGCTAACTTCTTTTCTTTACTGAGAAGGATCAGTATGTAGAAGTGTATTTTCTATACATTCACTACTCGCAAAGAGAACTCGTACTTCTGGAATGGCCATCAGGTGTGTTATATTGTGTATTTTGAAAACATTTCAAATACAAAAAACCGCATTTTACTGCCCAACAAAGGCCCAAGTTTAAACCAGGGCTGCCTTTTGTCCTTTCCAGGCCTCATTCTGCCAGAGAGACTCAAAATGCCATGCTGGGTTTTGAACACTCAGAAGTGAGACAGACGCAGGCAATGAACAGCCTGCTCTGAAGCGCTTCGTCTGGCCTCCTCCGGTGTCCCTGGTTCCCATCCACTCTCTGCACCTGCATTCTGCCTTCTGCCCAGTCTCTTTGAGCTGACCCCTCGGTTGGGCCGTTGGGCCCTGGGTGCTCTCTGTTGGCTCACCTTCAGCTTCTGGCTCTGTAGCCCCTCTCCTACCTCCAGGCCCCACTCAGACCCCAAAGTTCCAAAACGTTTGGTTCCATCCATGGTCCTTTGAGATTTCATCCCAGAATGCAAGCATGAGTCAGCCTGAAAAAAATCTCTTCTTTCTGGAATTAAACAATTTCCTGTGGTCCCTGGATTGCGTGGGGAACATCCCTAAGTATCTAACTTCCCAAATCCATCACAGTGGCCGACCAGGACAATGGTACAAAGCCCTGATAGCTTTGTCGTGCAACGGAGCAGAAGAGGCAGGGTTCCGAGTGTGCGTTTAGGCGGTTTTCAGTAGAAGAGGGGCAGGCTCACCTGGGGCTAATCTGTGCCTTCAGAAAAATGGCTAAGCACGAGCTGTGCCCCCATGATGAGCCATCACACATATATAAATGTTGTCTGGCTTGTGTCTCTTAATCCTCATCTCAGCAGCCGCCGCGATATTTGCCACTGAGTAGTTTTTAATCAGCCTGTGACGTCTGCATCTGAAGAAATTGGCTTAACGCTGGCATAAATGATCGCAGTTGGTCTGGCTCACAGACGCACGGATGGGCTTTGCTCTTCACAGCCGGCTCTTTGAGGGGTACTCCGACCTGATGCACAAAAGGTCAGCTGAGGCTGCGATGATGGTGACGTGGTCCCAAGGCTTCAGTGAATCCCAAGGCAGGGTGACACGGCGGATCAGGAGGGCTGAGGCGCTCCAGACGCAGGGGCAACTCCTTCCTGTTACCCACTCCTTGGCTTCCCCTTGTTTTAGTCATTTTCCTATGAAATACAGCTTTTGTGCGTTGTCAGCAAAAATAGAACGTGCACAGACTGGCTTCTGCGTTGCTGATTTCATTTGGAGAGCAGTTAAGCCCCACCTTTTCTAAATTTCTCTTTTGAATCAGCATCCTCCCATTTCATTAGTGTCTCTGGAAAGATTTATGACAAGTATATGAAGGGACACACTGTCCTTTCCGCAGGATCACAAGGCTGGCTGTGGGAGCACACAAGCCCGAGCACTGGCATCGTTTTTGGAAATGCTTCATAGGGAGGGACTACACGTTCCGCATAAAGTGATTTAGTGGGTTTACGATAACAATTCGGGTGTCAAACTTATCTTTACTGACAAAATAAGTAAGAGCTAACAGCCACTTGATGTATGGACTTTAAAGTATGAGTCCATCTGTGGCATCACCCCATTTCTCTTGACTGGCTCTTCCCGCCCCTGTCTTGCTTAACCCTCTCACCTGGCCCTCACCCCTGCCTGTGCAGGTGGTCCCACCACCCGCCTACTGCCTACTGGGTAACTCCTCTACTCCACCACAAACGCGCCTGCCCCCCACTCTCCGCTCCCCCATTCTTCACCTTCTCAGAAAATGGCAAGTCCACGTATCTAGCCTTTCGAGACCCAAATCTAGGGGTGTGCTCTGACTCCACTTTCTCCAGTCATAGCTCGTGGCCAGTGCGTCCGTTGTTGCTTCCGTCCCCAGAAACTGCACATGTGTCTGCTTCTCTCCACCTCTGGCCACACCACCCCGGTTTAAGCTGCTCATTATCGCTTCCTTCCTCTCCGCTCCTTAGCAGTCCGTCTGTTCCAGTGAGCCACAGTGATCTCATAGTATGAATTCAACCCTAACCCTAGCTTCCTCACTGGAGATAAAAAAAAAAAACAAAAAACCCTCAAGTTCCACATGGTGGCCCCCAACCCTGCTTCTCCCACGAAAGCTCCCTCTTGTGCATGTTTCTGCAGCTGGGTTAGTTTTATTTCAGTTTCATGAACCGGTGCCTACAAATCAGTAAGAAAGCAACTAATAACACAACGGAAAAATGGGCAGTAGCTCCGAGGCTGAGTTGATCGCTCCCGGGAGCGGGGGCAACGTCACAGAGGGGGAAGGGCAGAGCTGGAGCCCATTGTGAATCTCTAGCTCTGTTCAGGCAGGTCTTTCCGTGCACGGGTTCGAGGAGGTTTGGGGAGTAGGGTTTGGATTGGTGGAAGTGGCTAGACGAGTATTTTGAGGCAAAGGGGCTTAGGGATTAAACGGTTGGTAGTGTTTATTAAAGGGTTCATGAGTCTTTCCAAAGGTTTCTCTAATGAATAACCAAGTTATTTGCTTGGAATAGTAAAGTGATAGCAGGGAAGACAATGGAATAATGAAGTCATGTTAATATTGAGTCGACATTGTAGACAGTAGGCTGTGCATGCGTGTGTGTGGGGGGGGGTGTGTGTGGATAGTTTCTATCTCAAGTCCAAGCAGTTGTATGAAGGGAAATGGTTTGGGTTTCCAGAACAATCAGTTCACAGGAACACCTGGGTGGCTCAGTCTATTTAACATCCAACTTCGGCTCAGGTCATGATCTTGCTGTTCATGGGTTTGAGCCCCGCATCTGGCTCTGTGCTGACAGCTCGGAGCCTAGAGCCTGCTTCGGATTCTGTGTCTCCCTCTCTCTCTGCCCCTCCCCTGCTCACGCTCTGTCTCTTTCTCAAAAATAAATAAACATTAAAAAAATTAAAAAAATAAATAAAAACATTTAAACCAAAAAAAAAATAATAATAAAATTTAAGAACAATCAGTCCACAGAAAAGAAAACACAAATGTCTCCGATGTATATGGAAAAATGTTCAATTTGACTCATGATGAGAAATATACTTGAAAACTATACTGAGATATATTTTTTTTCACCTAGCAGATTTTCAGAGATCAAAAAGTTTGAGGATGTGAGGGCTATCTGGCAGTGACATCTGTCGCCCCATTGACCGCCAACGTTGATTCGGCTGGTCTGGCTGGCTAGGCGGGTGTCCCCATCCTCCTTCCCCGCCTCATGTGTGTGTCTCTCGAAGCTGCACACTTGGTCGAAGAGGACAGCCTTGCCTGATAGACGAAGAGCGTTCATTGGTCAAGGGTCATCGGTCAAGGATATACCAGTGGCTGCGCTCCCCTACTGGAACTTGTAAACAGGTTCTTTTCTGGAAAAAGAAAACAAAAAAAAAGATTGATAACACTTTATGATGAAGGGGAAATCAGGGACTCTTACATATTCCTGGTGGGAATGTGAGTTGGTAGAATCTATAAGGAGGGCAATCTGACAAAATCTATCAAAATTATAAATGCACGTAACTGCACAATAAAACTGATCACTTATAAGGATTGATCCAACCAGTCTGCTAACATCCATACTAAAATACAAAGGAGCCAACGTCTTTTTTTTTTTTTTCCTAGGATACATTTTAGGAGGTGATGCCTTAAGGGTTAGAAATCAGCCCTTTGATTTCGCGAAAGCTGCAAATGTTTTTCTCACTGATTTTACTTTGCACATGGTGATTTTTGCCATTTGGAAATTTTGTAATTTTATGTCAACAAATGTTTTGATCCATTTTTAATGGCTTCTGGATATGTGTCATGCTCCAAGATTGTAAAAATATTCTGCTTTGGTTTCTTTGGTATTTTTTTTTGCCTCATTTTTGGGGTTACATTGAAATCTCTGGTCCATTTGGAGCTCATTTAGGTGTAAGTTGTGAGTATGGATTCGATAATTCATATAGTAATTCAACGCTATTATTTTTCCATGCGGTGACTAAGTTGTTTCAGTATAATTTATTGAATAATTCATCTAGCTCTTTGCATATACTCAATTCTCACAAATATTAGTTCTAGACTCCCTAGTCTGTCCCATAAATGTGTCCATCTGATGTGCCACATTCTTTTCATTATTGTAATTTTGTGTTGTTGTTTTTTTAAATGTTTATTTATTTTTGAGAAAGAGAGATGGAGCATGAGCAGGGGAGCGGCAGAGAGAGAGAGGGAGACACAGAATCTGAAGCAGGTTCCAGGTTCTGAGCCATCAGCATAGAGCCTGATGCAGGACTCCAACTCACAAACCTTGAGATCATGACCTGAGCTGAAGTTGGATGCCCAACTGACTGAGCCACTTAGGCACCCCAGTTTATGTATTTATTTTCAGAGAGAGAGTGCGCGCAGGCAAGGGGCAGAGAGAGAGGGAGAGTCGGAATCCTAAGCAGACTCCACCCTATCAGCGCAGAGCCTGATGCAGGGCTGAAAAACACGAACTGTGAGATCAAGATCTGAACCAAAACTGAGAGTCAGACACTCAAGTGACTGAGCCATGCAGGCACCCTTCTGATTTTATTAAGAGTTTTACCAAGACATGATCTCACGGTTGGTGGGTTCAAACCCCACATTGGGCTCTGTGCTGCCGGTGTGGAGCCTGCTTGGGATTCTGTCTCTCCCTCTCTCCGCCCCTTCCCTGTTGCACTCTCTCTCTCAAAATAAATAAACTTAAAAAGAGAAAGTTTTACAAAGAATGTATGTCGAATTTTATCAAATGTTTTTTCAGCATTGGTGATGATCATAGGGTTTATCCTTCTTAAATTTGGTAATGGAGGTGAGTAGATTTTCTGATACTTAATTCTGATATTTAATTCTTATTTCTGATACTTCATTATTCTTCTTCTGGGAATAAGCTCTCCATGTCATTACACATTAATTTTTAAATCATTTGCTGGATTATTTTGCTAATTTTTAAAGGATCTTTGCATCTATTCTTGTTTGGTAAATGTCTGCTAGCTTTGTGGAATTTTGGTGTCAGTGATTTATATATTTTATAAGAACAACAAGAATGTGACTAGGGTCACATGCCCATCTCTGAAATAATTTCTGTCACCAGGAGAATGTTCAGGCTTGGGTCACATGACCACTCTTGTGTCTGAGGGTGGGCTTAGTTTTTTATTTACTTATTAAACCACTTTATTGACATACGATTGACATCCAAAAAGCCATACATATTTAATGTATGCAATTTGATGAGTTTGGAGATCTGTATACATACCTGCAACCGTCACCACAATCTATGCCATAAATGTATCCGTCACCTTCAAAAGTGTTCTTCCATCTTCTTTTTACTATTATTATTTGTGTGTGTGTGTGTGTGTGTGTGTGTGTGTGTGTGTGTGCATGTGATAAGAACGCTATCTACTCTCTTAGCAAATTTGTGAGTATACAATACAGTATTGTTAACTATAGACCCTATGTTGTACAGTAAATCTCTAGGACCTATTCATCTTTTGTAACTGACACTTTGCACTCTTTGACCAATACTCCATCCCCCTGAATCTGGCAACCACCATTCCACTTGCTGCTTCTAGGGGTTTGACTATTCTAGATTCTTTGTATGCACCATATCATGTCCTGCTATGTCTGGCTTATTTCACCAAGCATAATGTCCTTCAGGTTCATCACCACTTGCAAATGGCAAAATTGCCTTCCTTTTGAAGAATGAGTAGTATTCTATTGTATGTATGTACTACAGTTTCTTTATCCATCAATCACTGATGGACATTTTGTCTGTTTGCACATCTTGGCTATTGTGAATAGGGCTGTAATGAACACTGGAGTACAAATATCCCTTCAATGTCTTGATTTTGGTTCATTTTTTTTCAATTAATTTGGATATACCCCCAGAAAAAGGATTGCTGGATCAGATGGTAGTTCTATTTTAATTTTTGGAAGATCCTCCGTAGTATTTTCCAAATTGGCTGCACCAATTTTCATTCCCATCAATGCAATGCAAGGATTCCCTTTTCTCCATATCCTTGCTAACACTTATCTTTTTTTTGTTTGTTTGTTTGTTTTGGGGGGGTGCTTTTAAAAATAAAAAAAAAACGTCCTAATAGGTGTGATGTGAAAACTCATTATAGTTGTGTGTTTTATTTTTTTTCTTAGTTTCAAGTTTTTATTTAAGTTCCAGTTAACAAACAATGTAATATTATTTCAAGTATAGAATTCAGTGGTTCATCACTTACATATAACACCCAGTGCTGATCATAAGTGCCTTCCTTAATCCCCATCACTCATTTAGCCCATCCCCTCACCCACCTCCCCTCCAGCAAACCTCCCCTCTCCTCAGTTTGTTCTCTGTAGTTAAGAGTCTGTTTTATGGTTTGCCTCTTTCTTTTTAGCCCCCCTATGTTCATTGTTTTCTTTTTCTTTCTTTCTTTCTTTCTTTCTTTCTTTCTTTCTTTCTTTCTTCCTGTTTGTTTATTTATTTATTTATTTATTTATTTATTTATTTATTTATTTTGAGAGAGAAAGAGACAGCATCAGTTGGGGTGGGCAGACAGCAAGGGAGAGAGAGAATCCTTAGCAGGCCCCATGCTGCAAGTGCAGAGCCCCATGCAGAGCTTGAGCCCATAAAACCTTGACTTCGTGACCTGAGCTGAAAACCGAGAGTCGGATGCTTAACTGACTGAGCCACCCAGGTGCCCCCATTGTTTTGTTTCTTAATCTCATTGTACTTTTGAGTTGCATTTTCCTGGTGACTAGTGATGTTCGTCACCTTTTCATACATCTGTTGGGCATATGTATTCTTTGGAGAACTGTCTATTCAGTTCCTTTGTCTATTTTTTCATTGGGTTATTTTATTTTATGTTATTTTTTTGTTATTCAGTTGCATTTTGGATGTTAACCCTTTATCAGATATATGGCCTGCAAATATTTTCTTTTATTACATAAGTTCCTTTTTTTCATTGTTGATTGTTTCCTTTGCTGGGCAGAAGCTCTTTAGTTTGATGTGGTTCCACTTGTTTATTTTTTCTTTTGTTTCCTGTGCTTTTGGTCTCGTATCAAGAAATGATGGCCAAGATCAATATCAAAAAGCTTTCGGCCTATGTTTTCTCCGGGTCAGTTTCACTGGAAGTACAAGGGCTGAGACGTGGTATCCTCCACAGCAAAATTGGAGCCAGTTACCTAAAGAGGGCTACTAGTGGAGACAACAACAGACGCCCCATCATAGGCAGAATTGGTGATAATTCAGCTTGGATATTCCAAACTGCAGACAGGAAGCTTCTCTGCTGGTAATTGTGTGAGTCATCAGGAGAACTCTTATCAGCTCTGGACCAAAAACTTCCAGACTTCTTTGATGTGGGAGAACAAATTCTTAATTTGTTTAAGCCATTAATGGAAACATTTTCCATATGGAAATAAAAACTAGACATATTTTTCATGCTGGCGAGGCCAATGCAAGTATTTTCACTGCCACTGGAAAATCCAAGGACTAGAGTTATTTCGTGGTATTCTATTTCAAGGTCCCACTGTGAATTTGAAGAGCAAAAGAGAGGCATTGAAATGAACCTCCTTATTTTTAAGTCAGTTGGTGTGGATTCCTTCCTGAAAACACTCCTATACTCCGGTATGGTGCATTCTTCATGACAACAAAATGTTGGAAATAAAAACAATTACTAAGTTTAACACAGTTCTCATGTTCTCAGGAGTCTCTGTGAAAATCTCTGATTTCCATTTGGTGGTAGTTCAAGTGCTCTGTGAAAGATTCTTCCTTTCTGTCTTTTTATTCAAGACTTCTCATTTAAGCCTGTCCTAGATAAAATCAATATTAAGTGATGATGTAAAAGAATTTAGAACTGTTTGAACAGGTGCTAGAACAGTAGTTTAATTCAAATCAGAACAAGCCTGGGGGAAGAAGGTAAACGTGGACTTGTCTTAAACACAGGATTTAGGAAGCGTCCAATGATAATCCAGAGTAACATAACCTGGATGTAAATGCTAAAACACTAAAATAATAATTAAAAAAGGATACAACTGGTTAAAGTAATAAGATAATAGTTCTGGTGCTTGTGGCTGGTACATGTGCAAGTCGTATTTATTCTTCCTGGAGACTCTTCAAAGACGCGTAAACTTCCATGAGTTAGTATTTATATTTTTACCCTGTATCGATCAGATTGTCCTTTAAATAGGAAATATTGGGAGTGGAGAAAAGGCACTGTGGGGAAGTGGAAAGAGCATCAGCTGTGGAATTTGGAGGACAGGGGTCTCTTTCAGCCCAGCCCTGAGTCATGGTTAACTTCCTCAATGCCTCGTCTTCCTCTTCAGAAAAGATCGTCAGAGTCCCATTCCATTTTCACATCCTGTCATTCTGCAAGTCAGTAGTAGTGCACCTTACAAAGGAAGCACACGAGGGCCACCTGGGTGGCTCAGTTGGTTCAGCGTCTGACTGTGGCTCAGGTCATGATCTCACGGTTTGTGAGTTCAAGCCCCACATCCAGCTCTCTGCTGTCAGCTCAGAGCCTGCTTGCGATCCTCTGTCCCTGTCTCTCTCCTCCTCTCCAGCTCTGTCTCTCACTCTCTCAAAAATAAACATTAAAAAAAAAAAGGAAGCACGGGAGAAGTAAATAAATATGTAAATAAATAAATATAATCTTCAAGTGCCTCCCCTGATAATAAACCAAAATCCACTAGGCACCATGCACCATATATTCAATTCATGTGTGTATACATGATATGTTATACATACACAGTGTATACACCATATGATGTATATATCAATATATCAATATGATGCATATATCACATATGTATAATGCATGTATATATCAATATGATGCATATATCACATGCATCATATATGATGCATATATCACATAGGTATATGTGATCACATATCACATATGTGTAATGCACACTATCTACTAAGTACCAGACTGCATCATAGGAGATTCATATAGCAGATGCAGAGAAGAGGTTCAAATACAGAATCTTCAGCCAGACTCCTCTCTATGCTCGAGTCCTGACCACTCTACTTGCAAACTGGCTGACTTTCTACCATTTATTTAACTACATTGCACCTCAATTTTGTTTCCTTTAATTGGGGTACAAGTTCAAAGTTTCTACCTCATGGTTTGGGGTAGGATTAAATGAGATAATATGTTAAAAAATATACTTATATTAGCGCCTGGGGCAATGCACATACTCCACACATTACCACTATCATCCCATTTAATTTTCCCAAGATCTCTATCAAGTAGAGTATTGGTTTGCAACCTTGGGAGCTTCCCAGGTGAAATCTGAAACTGGGTTCCATACACAGAGGCCAAGGACAGACTCAGGAAAGAGGCAGGCCATTCCAGACTGGTAGGTGGAAATTTTAATATACAAGAGAACTTACATACGACGTTTGTCTTGGGTGACCACCAGATGAGTTGATCTCCACACCTGCTCACCAGAATCTTATATGGAGACTTTAACTGGGTTCAGTCGCATATTTAGTCCAGACGGTCTCAACAACACCTTATTCTCTAAGGCTGTATCCTTGAATAGCTCTGGCTATTCAAGTGGAATGTATGTCCCCAGGACATGGATGGGGGTGAGGAGCCTATGATTGCCCAGGTCCAGCTTGCAGGAGGACCAGCTGTCATATCCTTTTGATGACCTTTTCCAACATAGAGATTTATATCTCCATATTATGTGGCATCTGAAGGTGAAAAAGACTGAGAAACTTGCCCAACATCATCGTGGCTCTTGATACAACTGCTCCAGTCCTCGTAGGCTGAGTAGGGGCTGATCTCCTGAAGGAAAATTGTCAGGCAATATGACAACATCCCTTCTCTCTAGGTTGTGTGGTTGACTTTTTTTCCAAGCTGACTCCAGCTTCAATCCAGCATCCAGGCCCGCCCTCTGCAGGGGACAGGAATGTTCCCTTAGATCTTTAAAACGTAGCTGAAAGTGAGAAGAGGCAGCAATAAAGGCATTGCTGTCTACGGGCAACTCTGGGTGCAGAGAGAGACATAGGGAGCATCCTACCAATGGCTGCAGAAAACTTAAATACTCTAGGGAAGAAGGTGTATGCTAAATCACCTGTGGAACTCCAGGTAAGTTGAACATGAGTTATCACACAATATAAATGTTCCAATTTGGATCTTATATCAACCCCTGGAGACTATACCAGGTAACCTCTGCAATTTGTTCTATGAGGTTCTAAGTGTATGGACCATCGCACTGTGTATCCAGACCAACATTCCCACAGGATGCTCTGGAGGTCATAGGATGTGAGAACTTCACCATGAAGAGATGTGCTGTTCTCACTGAGGCCTGCAGTTCCCAAATGCCTATGAACCCGTGCGAACGTGGGAGCATGTCTTTCTCCTGTTGTGACAAAATGCAAAAAATAAAGACAACTACATTTGCATTGGTTTGTAATATTTCTATAACACCCTACAGTATAATGCAGTTGAGTTATAACTCTGGAATAGATCCATGAGAAGAAATGGACCAAATTGTTTCTTGACACTTTTCTGTTCCGTCAGATCCAGAGACCTTGGAATCCCCAACTGGATCCAGCCTCTGTTCCATAGGAATAGCCCATCTGAGTTAGCTGGTCCTGCTGCATGGCTCACTGGGAATAACCAGTCCTGCCCAGCAATTTACAAGTATGTGACCTGGAGTTATCTAACACTGCTGATTCTTAGTGGCTTAAAACTACAATGACTTATGTCTTACACCATATGCTCATTGCAGGTTCACACTGCATCACCACATTGTCCTCCCCGAGGGACACAGGCTGGCAGAACTTCCATCTCTTGGAATCTTGCTGGTCACCATGGTCACATGAGTCATATACTGTATTTTAAAGGCTTCCACCTGTAAGTGACATATGCTACTTCCCCTCATGTTTCATTGGTCAAGGCAAGTCATATGACCACACCTAACTTCAAGGGAGCAGGAAAGTATAGTCCTACAGAGCAGTTCTTGGAAGAAGGAGAGAGAGAAATATTGGAAAATAGCCGTAAGGCCAAATATACCATCATTTACTTCATAACCCATTTTACTTAATGTAGCTTAGCATTTTTATTGGTTGGGACAATTTGACATCCTGATTCCGGAATGAATTGTATTAGCTGCCAAATTTTGAGATTCTATGGCATTTCCCTAAAAACTTCCTCCAGCCTGGTAGAGATCCACTGACTGGTATGTTCAGACTACATTTGCTCAATGGTTTCAAGTCCACTTTCTCCATAAGGTGATCATGAGAAATTCTATCACATTCTTTGCTGAAATTTAGACACGTTGTTTTGATATTTTGCCCTCAACTTGTTAATGTAGGCTCTCTATCAAGAAAGGAAATGAGATGGATTAGGGTGAAGATTTGATGTTCTGTAAGTTTGGGATAATATGAACCCAAGGACAATTGGTTTTTTAGCTTTTATGTAAACATAGATCCAACATTGTTTTAATAACTTCTGTTAATAAGACAAGGTAGTATATTAGTTGGACTCTTTAGCTGGGTATTTGCAGATGGTTGGAAACTGTCAGTCAAGTACTAAATCAGCCTTCAAAACAACAACAACAAAAAAAGACCCACTTTTTTGAGAATGAGAAGAGGACTACTAATAATATAGTTGCATAGTATTTAGTGTGGATGTCTTGGGGCCAGGGCACAAAACCCTATGTTCTATTGTTCAGAACTAATCACATGGCTCCACCTATAAGCAAGGAGACTGGGAGATTTAGTCTTTCTTTTTAGCTTGGAGAAAAATGGAATGGTCTTGTATGGTCTCTGCTGTAATATGTTTTTTAATGATTAAAGGAAGAATACTTTTACAGTGCCAAACATTATCTGGAAAATTCAGAAATCAGCATTCAGAAAATAAAGCCAGTGTTAGTTCCTCCATTATTTCAAAGTCATACAAAAGTCACACACAAAAATTTTGCTTTGGCAAAGATATCATAAGCTGAAGTGTGATTTTTAATTACCTTACAAACTTCTTTACACTTCATTTGAGTGTGTGTGTTGATGGAAGGGAGTGAACAGCACCAGCACCAGCGTATTTTTTTCAGGATTTAAGATCAGAGAAGTGAGTTTCAGGAAAGAATGCATCTTCCAGGGGGCACAGAAAGTGGAAGAAACACCTGAATGGTGAGACTAGTTACCAGCAGAGGGTGCTGGCGTGGTACAAAATTCAGATTTTTTTTTTTTTTTTTGGAAGAGGAAGTCTCCGATAAAAGACTGCGGGTGTGAGGCAAAATGTAGTAACTGTTTGATCCACTTGGAGGTCTGAATTCCTGCTGCTGCAGGCAGCTCCATCTAGGTTTTAGTGATTTCCTGTAATGACCACATGAATTTCAGGCATCTTCCTCAGCACGAACCCCTGACATTTGCTCCCGAATCCGAGCAGGACGGGGAGAGACTGTCCGGTTAGACTCCTGGGTTAACTGGAGATTTTTAGCAGCTCCTGGTTGCTCATCTGTGGCACCTCCGTGCATGAATTCATGTGGATTCTTTAACTTTCTTATTTGCCCAGCTTTTCACAGAACTACTTTCGTGTGCCCTAAAAGAAAAAAAAAAATTGCCCAACTGTCAATCCAAGAGAGTCACATTTCTTTTCTCAGGAGGTTACTGTGAGAACAAGGTAACAAGTGCCTGGGAGTCTATACACAGAGGCTATTCACAGAGGCTGTGAAAGGTCAGGTGGTGGAGACAAAGCCCGTTGCGTTTACTCAGTGGAAATTGGCCTTCTTGGCTGTCAAAACATGAGCCAGCCTAACCGGGACGTTTAGAAGAGCATCCTCCCCCAAGTAGGTCGCGGTGGATGTTCCTTTTACACAGAGGTCCCTAGTAAATACTGCTTGGCAGGGCCTTTGTGAACCTGCGCTTCTGAACTGCTCTTTCAGAAGACTGACAGCGTTCCGGGCTGGGAGTCAAGTGACCCACTGGGTTCCAGTCCAGCCTGTCTGGGCCTCAGTTTCCTCGTCGGCTCAACGACAGGGTTGGACACTGCTCCTGAGGTCTCTTCCAGCTCTCACACGCCACAGTCAGACGTTTCTGAGTGGCACGGCCGGCTCCGCCCTCGGGAAAGGGCCCGAGAGAAGGGACACTCCTCGGTCAGCACCAAGGACAAGGGCCGGGGCCCGCTGAGCCCACGCCCGGGCTGTTCCCAGCAAGCCCAGCGGTGGAGCTGGTGTTGGGGCTCTGGGGTTCGGGGGCGGCGCGGGGAGGGGGCTGTGCGTGCCGGGGGAGTGTTGTGGGAGGGGGAAGAGTAGCCCGGGGACTGAGCTAAGGCTGGGCACCGCAGCGGTCCCACCGATTCTGCGCCAAGAGGCCGCGGGCGGTTGCTGCGAGCCTCCGCCGCCTCGCCCTCCGCTCGGCCGCTGGGCACCTGGGGGCCCGTGAAGTCCTCCCCACGCAGGCGTTGACCCCTCCACCCCTTCCCCTTCCCCAGCACCGCCTAGCTCCCCGCAGGGCCCGCGCCGCCGCCGCTTCCCTCGGGGCTCTTTGGACACGCCCGCGACTCCGATCGCACCCCTCAGGCTTGGGGGCCCGGGGGGACCTTTGCGCGCCTCCTGCCCCAACTCCCCGCGGGGCGAAGGGTCCCCACGCCCCTTTCCTCCCCCGCCCTCGCCCGCCCGGAGCCCCGCCCCTGTTTGCCCCGCCCCTCAGGCCCCGCCCGCCGTTGCCCCGGGAACCGCGGATCCCAGCAGCTGCAGGAGGCGCCCGGCCCAGCGGAGCAGCCCTCGCCGGAACCGCCGTCGCTCCAGCCGCCGCCGCCGCCGCC